>NC_133933.1:30732403-31038965 GCF_031877795.1 Strix aluco
AAAGCTAAAACCAACACACAAATGAAGTTGCCCTGGCAGCAATCAGTACCTTTGAAACCTATGTAATATGCACCTTTCTCAGCCCCTGTTTTACAGCATCCTGCTTCTTGCTTTCCCATCTTCCCTTCCAGCTGAAGGCAGCTGCTCTGACGGGCACTTCCCAGGTCTCCAGCACATCATGTGCAAAAGCATGCAGCAGAGAGAGCAAAAAGAGCATCTCCCCACTGCAGGGGCCTGAGACAACACCAGCCACCTTTGAGCTCAAGAGTCCCTCCCCACCACCCCCGAATCCCTACAAGAGGAGCACTTTGTTGCCTGTTGAGATGTCTTACAAATAAGCAGCAAAGTCCAACACCAACTTCACTCTGAGGAAATTTTAAATGGCACCTTGGTGGGCTGGCAGCAGGCTTCCAGCTCTCACCATTAATTCCAAAATTTAACAGGCCTGGAGTCATCACATTGCCTGAAGATGGGAAATCCTACCCTCAAACACACGTGCGCCAGCAACTGCAGCCACAGTTTCAATTGCATTAATACCTGCCCAGTAGGAACCACTCTGAAAGAGTTCACTTGTTTACCCTAACTCATGACAAATCACTAGTTGCAGTATGTCTCTGCTACCAGAACTTGATCAAGAGCAAGGTGAAAATTTTTCTCCAGGTAATCTAATCTAGAGAAGAAATCTGAGTCTTAAAGGGAAAACTTAAATGAAGATTGAAGGGGGTAAAAAGCCTATTTAATGTTAGTATTTATTAATATTTGGGCTTCCACTGTGGATAAACAAGACAAGAATCTCTCTGCCCATGCACATATTTAAGACTGTTTACACATGAAGTCCAAAAGGATGTCCTCATTTTATAAATAATTTGATCCGATGACTACAGCAGAAAAAAGTGCAACTTGAGGCTACATACAGAGGCAAAACACTTGGCTACTGATGTCTAAACAGGGGGGATAAAGACTAAACATCAGAGTCACTAAAATTCAGCAAATGGTTTATAGTTGAAGCTAAGCACATTAATATACTGCACATTCAACACACCAAACCATGACTCTTCTTAAACTTTTAAACCTGTGCTTACCCACAAGTCATTTTAAGTATTCAACATAAGATTCTCCTAAATGTAAACACTCCATCTGTTACTTATACCTGACCACATAAGCCATCCGGCAACGCCTTAGTCCTCCGATGTGGCAGGCACAACAAGTCGGAAAGAGTACTTGTGAAGTCACAGGGCCAGGTAACACACAGGCAGCACTAGGAGAAGTCTCTCCCAGGAATGAGGACAAAAGGTTCCTGAAACATTTACTGGTGGAGCTCAAACCGTGCGTTTTTGTTTTCCTTTGTCACATGTATGTGCACGTATATGGTTGTAGTTACAAGTGTATGTAATTTACTTAAGATCAATCACTTTGCATGCCAGGGCAGCAGGGGAAACAGAAACCCTGCACACAAGAAACTCATTACCCTATGAAGAAATACTATCTCCAGCTAAAATTTGCTCTTGAGTTTGGTCAAATGCACAAACTCAGTTTCTTTTCAGTTTTTTCAACCGAGAACCTGTGAATAGCAACATAAGAATACCACAAGCTGTCTCAAAAGATGGTCAAAGACGTATTTTCTACCCAAAATTTTGGGTAGACTTCCTAAATTGAGCAAATGATGTTTTTATTGTGATGTTCCATATTGTGTGCTGCAAGCCATAATGCCAGGTCATAGTCCGAATACATTGCTCAAGGGCATGCTTTGAGTTTCAAGCGAGAGAAAATCAAGAGGTCGCTATGCAGAGGGAAGGAATAGAGGCTCCTTAGCTTTAAAAAGTATGCATATATAGCATACACATAATTTTGGTGTATAGCTACTGATTCTGTATACACAGTATCTGATATACAGGTTCAGTAGACAGTATCTGATATACACTATCAGTAAGAAAAATCTGACAATAAAGTAGAAGTCTGTGCTTTTAAGAAGACCTACATTTTTGACCCAGAGGAGCAAGGAGGACTGCATTTAACTTAAAATCAGTGACCACATGTGGTAAGAAAGGCTTGCCAGGATGTGATCCTTAATTATGACTTCATCTTGCACAGCTCCCTTGAAAAAGGAACAGCTGAGACATCTTGCCCAAAGCAGCTCCTACAGAGTACAGCCCAAGCAAAGAGGAGACCAGGGTGCCAAAAATAACAATAAAAAAGTTTTCCCCTCAAATAATGAGGTATCCCTTATAATTCAGCCCTATAAAACCAGATTTGTCAAGTTCTAAATTGGGTTTCAGCAATATTTCATTACAGCATAAATCTTCCTTACACCCTAGTAAAGATGCCTAATAATTTAATATGCTATAATATTTTTTTTAATCTTGAACTCGTCAAAAATTGCCTGAAATAGGCATCTCTTTTACAGTCCATTTTCCATAGAGGTATAGATTCCAAAATGTAACTGGTTCACATTCTGGAAAAACATTTGCAAAGTGCATTTACATGTAGACTAAGAAAGGTTGTAATTAACTCTCTTGGGTTTCTTAGGTAGGTCAGTGCACATCCTACAAAGGCTTCTGCATTATCCCATGATATTCATTGAGCATCATTTTTTTCTGAAAGCAGCAGAACCTCTTGAAAAGAATTACACCAAGTAAAAATTTCACAAGAAAGAAGTGGGATTCCAGAGCCAGAACTTTTAGAACTTTTTTTTTGTTTGACATTTTATTAAAAGTTTCACAGCCCTTTTTTTGCTGAAATGGATTACTACACAAAATGCTGAATTACAACTGTCTCACATACTACTATTTCAGTGGATAACATGCACAGACTTCACATAAAAAGAAACAAAAGGAAGGAGAAGATATTTAAATGGATAGGGAAGGAAAAAAAAAAGATACTGCCAGTACTTGTTGTTATTAAAATTTGTAATTCCATTTCCTCCTAACTAATCAGGTCTGTAATAAAACAAACACCATTTCAAAGCAGTTACCATGTCTGTATAAACCACCACTGTAAAAAGTTAAGAATATGACCACATCAAGCACTACAGAATACATTTTTCTTTATGAAATAGATATGATGAAAACAGCTACATAAATTTAAGATTGCTCAAAGTCTGAAAAAATAGTGATGTCATTATTTTCCTGCTGCCTCTGAGAAGTAAGTACAGTTTACATCCTCGCTTCCTGCTGTCCTGCTTTACTTTTCTTAACCCACGAATCACAGGACTAGCACCGCAGCACTTCAGTGCTGGAATCATCCAAGGAAGTTGGGATAAGTCTGTTTCACATCTTGCCAAGCTTCTTCTAAGAGCAATTCGATAAAACCTGCACTGCCAGAAGTTAAAATAAAAGGTGAACTGCGCTCCTATTTACTATGTCTCTATGAGCATGTATGCTAATTTTTTTCTTTACTCTGTTCAGCCAAGCGTCACCCTCAGTGTATGGAGAAGCTAATTGACCGTCCCAATCCTGCAAAACCCTGCTAAGAGAAGGCCCCAGAAAGCATCTAAATATCTAAATCGAGTATGCAGCAATTAAGACGTGTTTGACTAGTCTGCTTATCGGATGATTGCACTCCCTGGAGTGGAGTCCTGATACAGGCTTGAGTCAAGATAGTGAGTGTCACAACCATTTCACAGCCTGCTGTCAGATCTTTGAGATGAGTTTAAAGAAGGAGGAAGAAAGGGGTGGGGGGGGGGGAAGGTGGGTTGTTTTTTTTTTTTTTAAACTTCAAATATTTTACAATGGGGCAAGGTTTTAACAAAAATGTTACTTTAGGTAACTGACTCTCTGGCTAAAGAGCCAGGCAATCTAAAAGCAGTTCCCTGCAAAAAAACTGGGTTCATACCAGCCAAGGAAGTTCCTAACTCTGTTTTTAGACTAACATACAGCCAACCCTGTTGCTTCTCTCTTGGTTCCCACAGTGAAACAGTGGGAACTTGACTTTCCTCTTTACTTCATTTACCAAACCACCAAGTTTTCTGTGCTCCAGACTCCCCTCAGGGGTGCTCAGGCTGGGGTGGCCGCAGGAGGGCAGAGGCTGTGTGCAGGGCTCGGGCAGGCTTCTGAGAGGCTGCAGGGGGTGTCTGTATTTCGCTTTTTTGGAGTCAAACACTGGGACTAAGACTGCTGACAGGAAACTCCTTAGTTAACCATTTCTCCCAGCATTCCTAGGAAACAATCTGTCTGAAAAATATTATTTTTTTTTCCAATTAAAACAAAACACAAAAAATCCCCAACAACACAAGAACCCACTTGTCTAACATTAATGCCCAGCAAGTTTCCCAGTTTTTAAGAACTGGGTTAGCTTTTCCAGCCGAGGAGGAAGTCAGGCTAGACTCCGAGAACTGTCGGGCTGATGCCGATCTGCAGAAACTCCATGGAGCTCAGTAAAATTATTCTGCATTTATTTACAGCTCCAACAATAAATGCAAAACCTGGTAAAAATGGTTTTCAGATATTGAAACTGTACTAGCCTTAAAAATTTACTTCTAGCTGATAACTGACTTTAGAACTGCTGATAAAGGAAGGACCTGTCCCAATTCCTGTCTTTCTAAATTCACTTCCCTAGGCATCTCAGTTAATTCAGTGCATCTACTACAATTAGAGCTTACTTCTGTTCTACTCTGTGCTTTGTATTTTACAACATCTGCAGTCATATATATACATGAAATGCATACTAGAATTTGTTTGTTTTTAAACAAGTGGCAGACAATAAGTAATATAAATATCTGACCTTACATTACCAAATCACCAATACTTCAAGCAAGGGTTTTTATTCAGTTGGCGTTCTTCTTTAGAAAACACACACATCCCAAAGAAAAACCACACAACACAACAAAACACAAAATAGTTCTCCCTAGTACTGACTTGCTGCGAAAAGTTAATATTTTCCTTAACTGGAACATTTTTATAGCTGGGAAAACAATGCATAAAGAAATGGCTAAGTTCACATGCTTGTACATATATTAGTTAAAATATTTCTCCAAGGAAGTTTAAGCAACAGAGTTATGTCTAACACACATAGTCACATAAATAGTGCTGTCCACAAAATGCTACCAACAAAAATATCAGTATAAACAGCAGAAGATAGACATGGTAGTGTTTATTACACAGGTGGATCATCTGTATACACTTTTAACTGTTACAGCCTTGGTTAGTCTTTGTACCTGGCAGAGTTTGCATCTACTACTTCCAACGCACTTAGCCTTGATTTTGAAATCAAGGTACACCAATTAAATTATTAAAATCCTCACATTCACTACTGCCCTCCCTTTCTTCAAATCACAGAAAAAATAACAACCAAAAAACTCAACCCATCTCCAACACCTTTTCCCACAAGTATGCTTTCTAGGTTTTCATGTACAAAAGAGGTTGGAACTTGCCCCAGCTGATCTGTGCAACTTTGATAGCTGCATTTTCAAAATAAAAGCCAGGAAATCAGTCATGATAGAGTAGCATCTCTAGGGGACAGTTTGGGTGGCCATCAGCAAGATGCGCGTGGAAGGATGTGTGAGAGAGGAAGATTGGTATCTACCACTTCCTCCGTTGTGCCAAAAAAAAATTAGAAGAGGCAAGAGAGTTCTTCCTCACTTCCTCGCTCAGCCCCAGGCACACGAGAGGGCCAATACCGGTGTTCATGCACCGCCTGAACAAGGGGCAAGACCAACAGATTTGGTGGGAAATTCCTCAAAGCCAAAACCACATGGTTTCACCCGTTTGGTTAAACAGTGATTCCTTGAAGTGTCTCAGAGAGAAGTTGTTACAAAAATAAGACCACAAACCTGGAAGGAATCAGGCCACCAGGACAGTCCTTCCCAGTCACCAGCACCTACATGGTACAGTTCATCTCAGGAAGATCATCAGAACATCCACACCCATAAAAAACCAGAGCAGCCTAAAACACACCACCTCCTGCCTATGGCAAACCCACAAAAAGAGCTCCTTTTTTTCCCCCCCTTCCACATAAAGAAAGGGGGACATCACCATGTCCCAGATCACCATAATAGGAAAAAATCACTAGGTGGAACAGGCGATTTCTTTAAGTGCTAGTCCATGCCCCAACCCCAGCGCAAAGAAATATAAGTGTCTGACTGGACTCACCCCACAGGCAGCCAGCAAAAGGCAGCACTCTCCCCAAAGAAATTTTAGAAGCTAAAGCAATCAGCAACTACCCCTTTGACAAACCTGAGCAGCTTTATTTTGGGGATGACCCTGAGCCAAATCAGAGCAGTTCAGCTCTAATCCAAGAGATTTTACCAGTTACACAAAGTACGTGCTGGCTGTTTGCAGTGCCACCTTGGCACACCTTGCAAGTCTGCTGTCCTCAAGGACAGCACCAATGCTCAACAGCAACAACAAAAATTTTACCACTACCTGCAAAAGGTCAATGTTGCAGGCAAGGAGACAAGCATCAAGTTTTCCTCCAGAGGCCACTTTGTTTGCCCTGCCAGATCCGTCCAGCTTTCCAACATGACCATACCTTACAGATGGTGGGGTTTTGGGCCTCAGAGGCTGCCGAGATTCTCTGCAGCCAACGGGTCCCACATCCTCCACCACATGTCCCACCACTGAGAACAGAGACGCTACCAACATGGGCACGGAAGGAAAAGGAGGAGTGACAGCAACCCAGAATCTAGCCCTCGCTGCTGAAAGATGAGGACCTGAGCAAAGGAGTGGCTGTTACCAAGAGGGACCCACTCTTAGCACACTCCTGGAGCAGCAGCACACCACACATTGCCATACGTAGGGCCCAGCAGCCATATCCTAGTGGAAATGTTTAATAAAACCCCAATTTTCCCCACACTTCCACATCACTCAGGATGACAAAGGAGTAAAAAAAGACCCCTGAGAAACACAGGGAAAACCATGCAGAAAGGCCTTCTGCTAGGCCAAGAAGATGCCAATCTCTTGAGAGCACGAGGAGAAATGGAAACCAGCAGACTGGTTACAGAGCAGAATTACAGAGCGTTAAAAGCTTGGCAGACAGCTGCTCTGCCAATGGAGATATAGTCAGGGAGTAACTTCCACAACAGCTCTGAGGGCTCCAGGATGGCTAAAGGAGAGGAGACCCTCAATCTCCTTCAAAGACATCACAGTTCCTAAATTACCTTGAGCAACCTCAACACCACTGCCCTAAACAAATGCCTTCCAAAGACCTCAGCCTAATGCACTAGCCTACATTACTTTCTTTCATTTGTCTCTTCCCACACCTCCCATCCAACTTCCCTCCCTACCTTTTGGCTTTTTACATAGGTCCGGGCACAGCAGCACTGCACAACACCAAGAGATGAGGGAGCCAATTTGCTCCTTCCCAAGCCACAGCAAACCCAGGAGGAGGAGGAGGAGGAGGAAGAAAGAGGGGCCCTAAGCAGAAGAACCCAGCAGGGATGCCAACATCAGCTGGCAACAATCACAATTTGGTCAAACCTGATTAACCCACCCACAACCCAGGTTTCTGGCGGACTGTTGACTCCAGATTATGAAGGCTTCACAGGAAACTCCCTCTTCCTGACTGATGTTCTACTCCTTTATCCTCATTAACATCACTTGTTTATTTTTATCATTCCTGCTCAGAGCTCTGTAACACAACTAAGTCTCCACTTTCCAAGCACTAGTGTGAGTTTTCCACAGTTTTAACCACACAGTAATTACATAGGTCTGTTTCTCTGAAACTTCAAATGTTAATTAACAGTGAAAGGTCCATGTTAATAGCTTTGCTTTTTTTAAGCTTTCTGGGATTATTACTTTACTCCAACTTCATACAGCCAGGAAAAGGGAAAACATACAAGCAATGACGGCAAGAAGTAAGGTAGAACTAGACTGTGAATTAGTAAGAAACGGAAAAAGTAATGGATGAATAATGTGGGAATGATGGACTGGGTTATTCAGTTGCATGCAGGGATATGACTATGTGACAGGGCACATATATCACACACAAATGTTTAGTGAATTGGAGTTTCTCTTTTGCCTTCTCTCATGTTCATTTATGTAGCCTGCTCCCACAGCCTCCACCAACAGCCATACTCTCCAATGGTCTGTGCTGTCTCCTAGAGATGGAAAAGCCTGCTTTTGAGTCAGTTCCATGCAGTTTCCTCATCTTTCAAGTTATACATGCTTCCATCAGAGACCATAAAACAAATCCCCCAACACACAGACCATTTCTTGCCCAAATAAGAGTTTACTTTTTTTTTTGGAAGTAAATAAAGGGTATTTCCATTGGAAATAATTCTCCTCACCCCAGCATAAAAGAGGATACAACACAAAACCATATAATGCCATTTGTATTTGTAACTTGTTTCAAGATCAATCCTCTTCAGCTATTTAAAACAGGTCAGAAAGATACTGGGGGGAGGCAAAGCTTACACTTCAGGTACACTGCTTCTGGTATTTCAGAGGTTTAATACAGATACTATCCCATAAACTCTTCAGCATCGCATTTATGAGCAGAAGGACACATTTATTTCTTTGTATAGGAAAGATGGAGTAGATGACCATCACGTCACTGGTGTAAACTGCTATGTCATAAAATAACCTACAGCCATCTGAATTTGTAAGTTACTCTAACGAAGTAGCACGTGCCAAGCCAGGCAATCCTGATGAATTACATTAGAGGCCTATAGACATCTCAGAAATAATTAATCTTCTCAGAGCTGCATCTGCACAAAGGCATACGTACACTCACACTTCTGAAGGAAAATAAATTGACTTCTTACATCCGCATATTTTCACTTGAGCATAAACCTGTAAGATTATTAACTATAATAAACCTCTAAAATGGATGCTAAAATGGTATTTGAGGGCAGCATCAGACATTCCAAAAACATATATAAGCTGAATTCTAGTGCACTATATAAAGGCAAGTTTCAACTAGAAAGCTTTACTGTGATTTGTGGTACTTTAAAAGCACTCTTGTAACAATTTTAATAGTTTAAAATATTGGACCTTAGTCCCAAAGAGATGTAGCTAGCGCTAAACTACCATTTTAATGGAATTTTTGCACCCTCTCTCCATGCTCTACTTTATAAATAAACCTCTAGAATTCTTATTGATTTTTTTAACATGACAGATTGAGCCTCTCTAGCAGAGAGGGCCAAAGAACAGCACATGAAAAATTGCAGGTTCAGAGTTTGTGAAAGGGACAACAATAACAAAACCCCCAAAGGAAAACAATTGCAACATAATGCATATATGCCTGTGTTCATTGCTTTTCAGATCTGCACTCTCTGTGTGTATATGTATCTCTTTCAAGACCTCTTTATTAAATTTACTGTCAGAAACAATTAAAAAAATATACAGTTATATCACTTTCTGTACCTCTTTCTCAGTTACAAAGCATAAACTTGACTTCAGTGTGTGACTTGAATAGCACTTGCTCTGAAGTGGTATAGGACATGCCGTCAACATTATCTCAAAAAGTTCTGCAGTACTTCAAGGTCTAGGTTCTGGAGATGCGGAAATAAAAACATTCAAGAAAGTTTTTTTATGGTATATATAGCAAGACCTAGCACAAGTTAATACAGTGAGCTGGTCTTACGGGGTCCTGTGCCAGACAGCTCATCAGGATACTGTCCCACTGACCCAAATTCTGTAACCAGCTCTGCCTGTGTGAAAATCACCAAGTGCATTTGTGGTCAAGCTGTGAGATCACTACTCATCCTGCAATCCAGCTCAGAAACATACTACAGAAACACAGAGTGGCAGAATTAAAACTTACTACCCATGTGTATGGATACAAGTGTAATGGATTCATAACCCACCCACACAAAAGACACTGTTTTCTGACACAGAGAGGGACCTACTTTGGTTGTGTGATCCAATTTTCAGTTACCAACATTTTGTAAGGGATAAGCAAAACAGCCGATACCACAGGTTTCTTTCTTACACAGGGAAGAACCATGAAGGACAACCAAAAAAAAAAGGAAACACAACAGAATGCCAGTAGCAAATCCTAAACTTAATAAATAAAATCATAGATATTTAGCAGTCTTTTGTCTTTATCCCATTTGGTTCATCTCTCCTTACTGGAATATATATTTTTTTAAAATCTGGATCTGTTCACTATATATGTGACTGGATTAAAAAGACTCCTTGAACACATGACTGTGCAATATCGTTTGAATTCTTTGCAGGATCTTGCAAACTCCTGTGTGTTTAATTTTAGAAACAAGGACAACAAAAAAAAATTCAAAAACCCAACAACGTCTGCCATTTCCATATGTGCTCTATATTTTACTAGTTCTTTACCAGAAAAGAAAAAAAAAAAACAACTAACAAACCCCACACAAAAAGAATGTTAGGGGCATTATGTCTTCCCTGACACTCTGAAATGTAAGATACTTCTGAATTGTCAGTCTCCTAGAAATCTGTTACATCCAGCTATAAAGTTCCCCAACTGATACGCAGAAGGAATGGCAATTTATAGAGCCATTTGTGGGGGTGTGAAGATGATATGACAGCAGTATCAGGGATACTGGGGGATTCTGGCCATGCAGTGCCCTGAAATGATTTTCAGTGTACACAGCTGCATCGTTCCAAGTCCAGAGTAACTACGAGTCTCCCCACATCTTCATCTTGGTGGTTGTTCTTCAGATGATGAAAGGAGATGCAAGATCAACAATTACTATCACAGTAGTAAACAATGGGTACTTAATACATATGCATGCAATGCAACGGCAACCAGTAATACAACCAGAACAGCTCACGGGTCTCGACAAACATACAGGGAAAGGTGGTGTCAAAGAGTGGGAGAAACCAATCTAGAGATTTCATGTCACATCTCCAACCAGCCCATACCACCTAAGTCACCAAGCAGGTGCGCCACAGTCCAACACAGTGCCTGTGGGCTGGTGCACCTATCAGAAGGGCTGGTGCTTTTTCCTCTATTCAGCCAAGCCAGATAGACAAGACCCAAAACTAGACCTCCTGACTCCTTCTCGAAGGTCACACCTCTGCAGGTGAACTGTGGAGCTGAAGGACCAGCAGTGCTACGAACTGTGCTGTTGCTCTGCAAGGAATACAACCTTCAGAGGCCAACGGTTTCAACCTGGCCTTTTTGCTGGCACTAAACTCACATGATTCTTTATCCCCATTAAGAGTCTGATTTTTAAATACTGCTCCGCCTCAGCTCTCAGGCACCTGCTACTGACAATTATCAGAGAACATATGTAAGAAAAAGGAATAGCATATGGCTGTACAAATAACTACAGCGACGAAGTGCTCCTTGCAAGCTCTAAAAGGGACTAGTAATTTCACCAGCGCTTTTCAGCAGGCCACCTCCACGGCTTCTGTGAGCACCCACCACTCAAACACACGCACATGGGGTAACACCAACACGTGCCCTCCCAGGGCACCCCTCAGCACTTCCCTCTCCATCCCCTCCTCCTCGACTGCTACAGAAGAGCTGAGCCAGAAGAGACATAAAAACCAAAAGACAAAGCGGTCAAATGGATATCCATAGCTTTCATGTGCCAAGAGCCCGATCCAAAGCTGTTCCTGCAAGCCTTCCTGCTGAAGGCACCCAGAGGCCTCCTCGCCTTTCTCCCAAGGCAGAGGGTGTCTGATGCAAGGCGGGACGAGAAGGGAAATCTCTCCACGTCCACTGCGGTGATGGGTGGGTTTGCTTCGCTGTATTTTTTTTGAATTGGGATCAGTCCTACACTGTCTCAGACCTCCCAAAATTGTAAAGATAAAAAAAACCATTCTGCATATAGGACATTATGGCTGGAAATTTAGCAAGAGTAGAGTCAGGACATTTGTTATCTTTTTCTTTGTCTCTGTGTACATTTGGTACCACTACCATCACAGTACCAAGTCTGCTACATTCAAATGCATAAATTCCACGTCACATTTCCCCCTTTTCTTAATGTATTTATTTTTCCTCTGGGAAGTAACTTACTTTAAAAATTGCTTTATGATTAAAAAAGGCAGCAATCAACTTTTCAAAATGTCAACTTTAATTTGATTTCTGCTTCCCTCCCCCCAGCTCCTCAGGTTCTCACAGGAAACCCCCATGCCTCCATGTTACACTTTGCCACAGCTGCAACTCTAGAGTCAACCCCAGAAGGGCAGCCCCAAAACCCTGGTGTTTCTGGTAGAGATGAGGCACTCTATTCCCTGCCACGGAGTTCAGGTTTGCATATGGGACATATCAGGCACAACCTAAGAGCTTTAGTTCAAAAACCTACTCAGTCTCAGAAGGGCAGGGGGTTTAAACCTGCACAGCTGAGGGGACATACCCGTGTGATGATGCACTGTAGCAAACTTCAGACCTGGTCACTGACAGATCCAGCAAAAGACAACGTGCCATCCCTTGCTTGTTTACACTGCACTGACGCTCCCAGGAACAACATGGCATTAGGAGGTCACCCAGTCCGGCTGCATGCACAGCAGTGCAAAAAAGTTACATTCCCACCAATTTCAAAGGGCTTTAGACCAGGTCTTTAGTTTTCTTCATTGTAAATGCCCTGAATTTTGTATGATGAAGTTATTGTACCACAGTCAGCAAGAGAAGACTCACAGCATAGAGCTAATACTCAGTTAATAACCCAACAGGGAGGGGAAAAACCTCTGAATTTAGCATGGCTGACATAAGCTGTGATGTCATTTCCACACAAAGGCTAGTGAAAAAAAAAAAAAAAATCTTTTTTTCAGATCCAAGATACAGAGATATGCAAATTGCTTGGCCTCCATTTCAAATAAACAGTGTGAGATAAAGCATTATTAAGTTTTTGAGTTCAGCCTTCATTCCTGCTCATCAGAGGACTCGAAGCCTATGACAGGATCAGATCACTGGGAGAGCAACGAGTCAAACCACTTGTACAGGCACGCAGTCTCAGCACCGTCCCACCCAGCCGTGCCAGGAGAGTCTGGTTCTCACTCTTCAACAAGTTGTTTGGGGGTTTTTTTATTTTGGAGGAAGTAATTTTAAACAAACTACCAAAAAAAAAAAACCAACACCAGCTTGCTGTAACAACTCTAAAGGACTTTTGGTATGATTATGGCTGAAATTAATAATTTTCTAAGGACAGATTAAAAAAACTAAGCAAGCCAGGTGAAGATCAGAGAGAAAGGGTATCTAAGCATTATAAAAAATGCCCAGCTAAATTGCTAAATTAACAAAAAAATAAACTTCAGCCAAACAGAGAAGAAACCACTGAAAGAAGAGTTTAAAAGTACAAAAAAAAAACCCCAACCTACTGAATTTGGGTAACTCAGAAAAGGCTGCAAAATAATTTTACCATTTTTACAAAATTTTTTTTAATTAAAAAAACCCCCCACTTCTCCCCCCCAAAAAGTAACTCCTTAATACAAACTTTGCTTTAACTGCTATGCCTACCTATTATGCCAGTAAATAATTTTAGAACTAGAGAACATATATGAGAAAATTCAACCTGGAGGGTACTTTTCCTGAAGTTTCTGCTGGGCAAATGAAAAGTTTTTCAACAGATGAATATCCTTCCCTGTAATTGTTATTCTGTTACCATCATGCAAATTATTTTACACAAATGCAGCTTGAAATGAAAAAAATAAACCAAAAATCAAACCAACCTGCACAGGACAGGGCAGAACAGCACTAATAACATGTAAGCACAGGTTTCTAAATAATAAAAAAAACCACCACCTTATTGCATAATTTATTCACTTTCCTACGAGTTTCACAGATTAAGATAGCAGCACCATGAGATAACTGAAAGACTTCTTTTGCCTTTAGCTCAGTCATTTACAAGTCTTCAGGTCTCAGTGGGTCTTGATGTTGTTGTTGAGTGGGAAAATACTGTGGAAATAACATTTACCTGCATTCCCAGTCTACAAAGCTCACTAACTGTAGCTTGATAGAGGCACATGCCTACCAAGCACCATAAAGAAAGATTTACAGTAAGTGGTGACTAATCTTTACAGCGTATACTGTATGCATATCACTGAGTCAGCTTGAAAGTTTGTTCATTCACTCGAACACCGCTTCTTCCATTCTCCTTTCTCTCTGATCTGCAGGCAGATCTGAAATCTGCCTTCCCTTCATTCAAGGAGAGCTTCTTATTGCCTTAATAGGCAATAGGTGCAGGTACAAAAACTATTGTACGGGATTGACCTAGAAAACACAGACTTGCCTACACAAAAGCATAAAAACAAACAAATAGACCAAAAAAAAAAAAAAGCCCTACATTTTCTTTCAGTGAGAAACTTCTGTGTATGCAAGGAAGGAGCCCTGCAGGAAGGGACTCTCTAGGGGGCATAAGCTGACCCTGCTACTGGAAAAACTTCCCAGCTCTAACATTTGGCAATCTGATCGTACAAAGCCTGCAAGAAATGCCCAGTTTAAGTGATCTGGTTTACTAGTAACAAAAGCAGTAGCAGAATAACACAGTCACATACTATAGATAGCTGGAATGGCCACATATGACTTTGCATTTGCTGAAGCCTAAAATAAGATGCCCCGCTCTTGTGTTCTCTTTTTTCGTTTCTTGCAATTTACATAATTAGCAGTACAGATTTTCCAGAAATAACCTGAAAGTAAAAGTTCTACCTGGAAAAACAAAAAAAAAAAAGCTGTTTATGCTAAGGATAGTGTGGGGCTTAAACGTAAGGATTTTCTGTACATAATTGAACCCTATCATCCACTTTGTAATTACGATTCTTCAAGTAGAAGAATACAATTATTACAGAGTAAAGTAATTACAGCAAAGAGTTGCATTCATATACAGATCCAACCTTGCACCTTCTTTCAAACAGTCACACAGGTAGCTCAACTGACTACAATATAAGCAGGCGTTGCTACAGATGACTAAAAATTGAGAAATTTGGCCCAATACTGAGCACACTTCATCCAACGGACATCTCTCCATCAACCAGCTTTACGTAGTAATCTATGCGCCACTGCCACAACGTCTGCACAGCAACCTTATTACTTTTGGACCATCGCCTACTTAAAACCAGATGAGCCCATGTTATTTTAATGAACCCCTACTTTAACTAACGATCAAGTATTTAGCCTAGGGATCGTATGCTGACAGACTTCCAGCATGAAAGTATAACTTCTTTCATAAATTATTGTAATTCTGTGGTATTAGTCTATCGTTTATATATTTGCATTCAACATCCAGATTAAAATTTCTTCTGAAAGTTGGAAATGGTTGAAATAAAAGTCTGCTAGGACCTTATTTTATCATCCCTGCTCATGTTAAGCAGTACCTTACTATGCAGGCAGCTACATTTGGCTTAACTTACGTTCTTTTCATTAACAAAACAGCACTTAACCCAGTGTCTTTTTTCTGTGCACCTCCCTTTTCAGGCATATTATTTCTTTAAATCTAAAGCTGTTTTTAACTTCAAAGACTAATTTTTTACTACGAGCAAAATGAAGGGTAAAATTCATCTTCTGCAATGCATCTTTGGTTTTCAAGCATATAAATGGCGAAGTCTTTTTTCGTTTTACCTGCAAGGCATATTCTCTTATTCATGCTTTTTCATTATAATAGCAGCAACTTTTTAAAAGTATTAAAGTTCATTATGAACCAGCTCTTTCAAAATTTCATAGTCCTAAAAAAACCACTTTTCCTCACTTCAGAAAAATTTTGCTTCTCATTTTCTACTTTTACCAAACACATGCAGGCAGCAGCAATACTTTTTCATCATGATCCATGCAGCTTAAATACCAATTTACTGAACTCTGACAGCATAAAACAAGCTTATCTGACAAAAAAATATAGAGAATTACTGCTCATCACCACAACTGAGAAGCCTCTTCCAGTCCTGGAAACACACAGCATCCATGCAAAAAGAGGGACAAGCTGCCTGCTGGCACTTCTGCAAACATTTTGGCTTAGAGGAATTATTGCCACCTTAAATGGAGACATGTCCCTACCATACTCAGAAATATGGGCTTAACATAGTTATGAATAGGAATCTCACTTTTCCAGACATAAATAGTCTGCTAATTTAGTAACCTCCCTCCATTCCTCTCGCTCTGTACCTGATGCTTTGCCATGCAGGCTTATTGAAACACAAGGTTTCAATGGGGGGGGGAGCTTCTGTGAGAAACTACTAGAAGCCTCCGCTTCCCCTATGTCCGACAGAGCCAACGTCAGCCGGCTCCAAGACGGACCTGTTACTGGCCAAGGCCGAGCCCATCAGTGACAGTGGTAGTGCCTCTGGGATACTGTATTTAAGAAGGGGAAAAAGAAAACTGCCGTCAGAAAGAGGAGTGAGAACATGTGAAAGAAACAACTCTGCAGACCCCAAGGTCAGTGAAGAAGAAGGGGGAGGAGGTGCTCCAGGTGCCGTAGCACATTCCCCTGCAGCCCGTGGTGCAGCCCATGGTGGGGCAGGCTGTGCCCCTGCAGCCCATGGAGGTGAATGGGGGAGCAGATCTCCACCCACAGCCTGGGGAGGACCCCACAACGGAGAAGGTGGATGTGCCTGAAGGAGGCTGTGACCCCCTGGGAAGCCCACGCTGGAGCAGGCTCCTGGCAGGAGTTGTGGCCCTGTGGAGCAGGTTCGCTGGCAGGACTTGTGACCCCGTGGGGGATCCCGCTGGAGCAGTTCATGAAGAATTGCAGCCCATGGAAAGACTCATGTTGGAGAAGTTTGTGGAGGACTGTCCCACACTGGAGCAGGGGAAGAGTGTGAGGAATCCTCCCCCTGAGGAGGAAGGAGCAGCAGAGACAACAGGTGATGAACTGACCACAACCCCCATTCCTTGTCCCCCTGCACCTCTTGGGGGGAAGAGATAGAGAAATTGGGAGTGAAGTTGAGCCTGGGAAGAAGGGAGGGATGTGGGGAAGGTGTGTTATGATTTGGTTTTATTTCTCATTATCTTACTGTGATTTGATTGGTAATAAATTAAACTGACTTCCCCAAGTCAAGTCTGCTTTGGCCATGACAGTACTTGCTGAATGATCTCTCCTTGTTCTTATCTCAACCCACAAGCCTTTTTAGGTATTTTTCCCTCCCCTGTCCAGCTGAGGAGGGAGAGTGAAAAGAGCAGCTTTGGTGGGCACCTGGCATCCAACCAGGGTCAACCCACCACAATGGGGATGGTTCACTAGGCATTTCTACAGCTGAGGACTTAAAGGTAATTAGTGCTTCACTACTTATGTTCAGCAATACCCTCTAACAAAGCAGTTACCTGGTTCCTACAATCTGTCTTATCTTGGCATGATCAGGAGGGTGAAAGTCCTTCCAGATAGAAGCAAAAATGCCATTTCTGACACTCAAATGCCTGCCCTGCTTGGCATGCTACTGCTCGCAGCAATTGTGTTGCCAAAGAAAGTTAGAACTTCAAACAGCTTTACTCAATCCTTTATATAAAGTATCCTTGTTCAGCATCTCACCACTAAAGCACGTCAATCTCCGAGATGGTGTTCTGCCTTATTTTTGCCAGGAACTCATTAGATTATCACTGCAAGTACTTGTTTATTATCATTGCTGTGATGCTGAATTCACGTTTTTACACTGATCAATAAAAACTGAATCAACACACTACACACCCAGCCCACACATGAAGAAAATTCATTTAACAAGAAGATCAAAGTTGTCTACCTTCTACTGTTGTAAAATCACAACCAGCCTGTTGGTTTTCGCCAGTTATCTTTGAAGAATGATTGGAAATGAACAAAAATAATTCTGGAAGCACATACTGAAATTGCAGATACAAAACAGAGATAGGAGGACACATGCAAATAACCACGTGGGAGACCTTTGCTTGAATTCAAACTGCACAGCAGGCCAAAGAGACAGCTAGAGTAACAACGCTCCTGCAAAGCCACACCATTCAATGTAGATTAACATTAACCATTCTTTTGCTTTATCAAAATACATAGGGGTTTCTTTGCAACACTGAATATAAGCTTTCAAAAACTAACCAATAAAACGCCTAAAAGCAAGCTAGCAAGTTAGCCTCTGAACTGCTTCCTCCCATTTCCCCCCAATATATTAGGGGCACAAGCAGGAACAAAGCTGCTGTGCTCAACACTGAGCTATACATGGCATAAACTTGTGGTTCAGGTGACTACAGCCTCCTGTGCTCAGCAGAGACAGCTCTGGTAATGGCCACAGAGCTCATAGTTATTTAACGTCCCACTGTGACCTAGGAGCCATTGCAAAGGTGATGCTTTCAGCCTCCAGAGAGAGCACAACAGCAGCTCTCAGCCCTGCTGAAGGTAGCGTGTCGCCAACTCAAAGGCCACCACCTATCTGCAAGGTAAGCCCAGCTTTGATGCTCAGGACGAAACGAAACATAAAAGAGGCAGGCCAAAAAGAAGCAACTGGGAAGATATTTACGGAACTCTAAGTCAGTATCATAAATATTTCAGGGCTTTGGCAGCCTCCATTTTGGGGAAAAGAAAGCTCAGTTTAGCTATGCAGGGTCTTCTAAGTATTCATACTTGTGGCAGATGTGAACCATTTAAAGACTGGTCAGCATCCATTTTTTTATTTAATACACTGCTATTGTTGCTAACAATGCAAATCTTAACATTGTAAAAAGAGCAAATAACTAGCAAATTTGCTCATGAAATAACAATGACACTATTTACTAGTCAGGGTTTTATTTTCTGGTACAAACAGGATCTTCCACCAGGACATCTACTCCACCAGCAGAAAAAGAGACTGCAGGGTAGCAGCAGGGACAAAGCACTGGCGGCACGAGTCCAGCAGGCAGCACCGCCAGCAGCAGTCCTACTCCCAACACCCAGCAGCTACAGACTCTTGCCAAAGAAGCCCCATTTACCTGCTCCTTCTTCATGCACCGCTATGTTGTCCAAAGGAGTAAATAATCTTGAGTCTCTGATCAAAATGAGTATTAATAGCATCTTATCTTGTGCCTCCAAACTTTCACAAGTTTATAATGCAGGATTTCCTAATCTACAGGAATTAAAAACTGTATTAAAAATTAAATTACACAGGACACATGAATAACGTGCTTCATAACATACTTCCTGCTCACCAATAAATTGTATTCAATTCTGCATGCTGAGCAGAGGACTATTTCAACTTATGCAAAGCTCTAAGAGCATTCATTTCACTAAGACCCACTTATGATCATACTCTTGCAAGAGTGCCCATATGCATTTGTGCCATAGAACAGCAATGTTTACCCTACAGACCAGTCCAAACTACATGCCAGGACTGTACTGTGTGTTCTGTTAAGAAAATGAAAGAAGTTACTATTTAGGTCAAGTGTAAAATTGAAAAAAAAAAAAAAAAAAACCACACAAAGTAAAAAGCCTTACTAATATAGCTGTAATTGGCATAACCCTTCAAGTGGATATAGAGATCCTTCCAGGAAAAGGGATTTCTAGTTGTGATTTGGCATGTGAAGCATGACAATACTGGGAAAAACACTTTTCTGCTAGTACAACTGGAACTCAGATGGGACTCTTACCCACACAGAAGTGTTGCAAAACCCCTCAATCCCCTAATATGCACTATTTTACCAGCAGAATTTTTGGTTTAAAGGGGAGGATGTATTTAAGGTCATTTCTAAACACCCCAGCATTAGCTTTTGTTTTTTCTTTTATATTTAAAAACTAGATCAGACTTCCCTTCTATCCTCCCTCACACACCCCCAAACACGCATATACTAAAAATATATAAATAAAGGAAATGAAACTTCCCCATTAATGAAAATGGGGGGGTGGGGGGAGCAGAGAACAAAGACAAAAATGGGTCTGTACAGCATCTTTTATGGCCAACTAAGAGTCAAATGACTTTTTTTTAAAAGACAGAGAACTTCAGCCATTATAAAATTTTAAACTCAATAGCCACTTGCTTCACACGGTTGGGTACTTTTTTTTCCCCACAGTCCCATGCTGAAGTTATTTAGGATTTGATATTCACTTAAAGAGAAGGTATCTGATTTAAATTCTGCAATCAAATGAACCCTGTCCTTTAAGAGCCCTGGTAAGCCTTGTTCTAGCCAGACAGTGTGAACAAAAACCTCTCGCCTTCAGAGACCTTTTTAAAAAAAAAAAAAAGAGATGCTGATAATTTAACATTTAACTTACACCTGTTTTGCTGGGTCAATCCTTCCCCAATCCATATTTTCGCAGTCTTTACACTCCAGGGTTAACTGGAGGTTTTACTACCCGAGTCTGAGCTTTTCCTCATTACTGAACATGACATTTTTGACAAATGAAAAAAAAAAAAAAACCAAAAAATCAAAAAAGACCATCTACAACAATCTTGCTTTGCTATAGATGCAACAAAGTCTAAACATGAAGAGAAAAAAAAAAGAAAGCAAAACAAAACCTTGCAGCACTGCACTTCAAGGACATATCACAATGCAGGCTCTATCAAAAATCTTAGCATGAGCAGTTGATGAGGGGAGGGAGGGGAAAGACAGCAACCATTTTCTTGCTGAACTAAAAAGACAGGAGAAAATTTGTGATAAGGCCCAGGATGGCTGCTTTAGAAAGCTCGAACTGGTGGGGTAGGGAAACTCAGCACTTGTGGCCATGTGCCTGGAAAGTGACCTACGCCAGCCCAGCTGGCCGGCGGATGGGAAGCTGAAGATCAGCGATTCGTGTGAAATTCTAACAAAATTTGAAATATGAATTGGAGAAAGACAAACCAAAAACAATTTTTTTTTTTTTAAATCAACTACCTTTTGAGTCTGCATCATATCAGCATTTTGGGTCTTTCCAGAGCAAATCATCAGTGAACTATGAAAACTTAGGTGGGCTGTTTGTGTGAGCCACGTTACTCTTTGTTACACAGTAAGCTGAAACCACAAGACTCGCTTCACTCAGAAGCTCAAAATATACCCAATGCTACACACCTCCTTCAAAACCCTGCAACATCCCCACTCTAATATGGAGAGTTTAAACTTTTTTTAAAAAATCCCTATTACAGGGTAACAGGGCATACATTAAAAACATGCCCTGTGTCCCTCAAACCATTTTCCTCTTGAGAAGAAAGTAACGTAAATGGTGTATTTGCCTTCTAGTTTCTACGGCAGCAGGTTGTAACCTGAGCACATTTTCCAGGTTTTCCGCACACAAATCAATGTCTTTAATTTCTGCTGCTGTTTTGAGCAGGGCCAGGTGAGCCCACACTCCCACCACCACGGAGTGACACAGCCAAGCCAGAAATAGAGAAAATAAACCACTGTCAAAAATATTCTCCCTTCTGCCCACAGAAACCAACATCCAACAAGAGCCAGCATCGACACGACTCGCCGACCACCCGCGTTACCTTCTTCATCCTCCCGGCCAGGCTGGATCGTGTGCTACCTAGAGACACACATGCAATGGCAGCACCAAGGATGTGATGGTGCAAGAGTCCATCCTCAGCACCTCCAGACCTAAGGGGAAATACTCCCCCAAGCTCTACAAGATAACTTGGCACATAAATGCATGCTGCTCAAAAGCAAATCCAATGGATCTCTTAAATCTGTTTAGTTTCAAGCAAAGAGCTAAAGAACAAACCAGAACTGATAAAACTGTTGCTACCTTCATTTGAATCACAATCAGACCTACTCTTTGAAGGAAGAGCCGCCTTTCTTAAAGCATATTCGAATGCACTATTTTTGTCTTTATCTTAGAAGGCCTGATTTCCCCTCACAGCCCCACAACTGATTACAATAATAGGTTTCTCAGAGCCGGACAAGTTAAGAAGAGGTTTTATGACTTCATATGCAGCAAAACACATTTGCTGCCTTCATTTTTTTCAGTTTCTAGTGCAGCCCCATCACTCCTCACCCTACAAATACTCACACGCACAGCAACTTCACAGCACTCCTCTAAGCAGCGCCATGGACATCAGTGTGACCACTGGTGCTGCTCACCTTACATAAATAACCAACTGTGTGTCAGCCGTGCCATGCAGAATTCATACATGCACTTAAAGGTGCTTCTGCCTACATATTACAGATGGAGGAGAGGTAAAAGGATCTGTTAATTTCAGGGACAGAAAAATCATAATTCTAATTTTTCATTGGAAGCTATGCAGCCACAAAAAAAAGCAACAGGAGGAAACAAATTGTTTCCATATCAACAATTAATTTGTATCTATCAAACACTGCTTACTTTTTAAAAAAAAAAAAAAAACACAACTTATTTCTAAGGAAGTTGAAATTACACTGCCTTATCTTGCAAGTTATTATGAGACACCATAGGAGACACAACCTTTCAGCACCAGAATCTCATGATGACATTATGGATCCCAGGGCCTTTCTTCTTTAGTTTACTGCTGTCTCATTATAGTATTGGGAAAGGCAGAGAAGAGCCTTGTTGAGCACTTTGCTGAGTAAGTCTTTAAGCAACATATTCCCCACTTGACCAGAACAAACAAAAAAATAAAATAAGACAAAAACATTCACAGCAAAATATTATTTTACTGCTTTAGGAAACCTATAGTACGTTACAGGACTGCTGCTCTTACACTTTTCTCATACTCCCTGCCAGATGCCAAGTTACAAGCTCAATTTATAACAGCAAGCCTCACTATATCTCTGGAAGAATGAAAGTGGCCAGAACAAGAGAACTAACAGAGTTTTGAGTTTAAAATCTAGCTATTTCTTTTTCCTACCTAGGGTAGTCGAGCACTACCCAAAGGCAAAAGAAACCTGAAACGAGAACTCACCTTATGGTCTCAAATACGTACGGGAGAATTCTCAGAGACAGGTCATCAGCAGTAATATAAAGGTTGAGAAAATTAAGTGGGTAAGACAAGGGGATTTTTCCAATCTATCCAAATACAGCAGGGATGCCAATGGCAGGACATATGTTGATAGCAGTGTGATTAAGCTCCGGCCTTACCATTTCACCAAGAGGCCGATTCTCCACTCTTCACTCAGGCCAGCTTCCACAGTGAAGCGCATTACTTGCATTTGAGCTTTTTTGGCATTTTAAGATACATTGGTTTGACCACCACGCCAACAATGCTGTTCAGCTCCTCGTTGGAGTCTCCCAACTTCAGAAACACAAGCTGCTTATCAATGGTAGCGGAACAGACCATAGCAGCGTTTATTTGCGCCAAAACTTTTGAGTAGGGTATATTTAAGCCTTAAATACTTTGGAAAGTATATCAGACTACTGGTTATAGAAGAAAAATGCATACAACACATTTTATTTATATGAAAAATCACTTATCTAAATTCTAAACAAACATATTTATTTGTTTTAAGCAAAGCTGCATAGCGTAACTTCCATGCTGCATATGCATGCACAGAGTATTGATGAAGCAGCACTTTTGTTGTTAAATACCTGCCTTGGACAAGCCTTAGGGAAAAAAAAGGTAACATACCAACCAGGGCACATCACACCCCCTCACTTCAGTGGGTAACAACGCAAAATGAGTTATTTCAAGATAGATGCATCTTATTAAGGAAATGGCTCCATTCTGATCCAATTTAACACCCAAACAAGACCACCGAGTAGATGAGCGATCACAGCAAACAGCTGCCTATACCACATGCAGGAACGTCTCACGCACACACTGACACTACAAGGACGGGTCACTTCATGGTGACCCCACACCCTGAGCACGGGCAGGGGCAGGTCCCCGGGGTACAGGCAGGACGGGTACAGGCAGCAGGGTGGCCTCGCCCAGCAGCCCAGCAGGCCAGGCCCAAGCTTGCCAGGTGAACTCTCCCCTCTTCCCATACTTACAGTAAAATTATAGCTGTCAAAGACATAAAACTTCACCCCCCCAGTGATTACCTGCTTAAAACGTTAATCAAGCAGTTAAGCACTTTGCGACGTTTTCCATAAATAGTTTAGTTATGGGTCATCGTATTTATTTTGCTGCTATCCTATTAGTCTGTAAAAATCATGAACCTCACCAGTAATTACCTGAATCACGACCTGTGTTGATGCACTGGGACTGCAAGTACAGGTCAGATTTTACTGGACCAAGGTGTTAACCCCGCTAAGTTTACACCTCGACTAGTCAAGCCTGGCTAGTTGACTGGCAGACGTGAAAACCACTCTGTAAAGTCAGCAGAAGAATGAGTAGGCATTACCCATTTATTAACTGGTTAACTGCCAATTAATTTTACTTGCAAATCACCTCTCTGGTATTTAAAGACCTGGATAAGAGTTCTCGTTCGTTACCCCCCAATATTTTGACGGGCCAGAAGAAGGAAGCGCTTCTGCGCCCCGCCAGCGCCCAACCCGCCGCACATTCCTCTCCCGCGGAAAAGAAGAAGAAATGCACGTTTCCCCAAAATAAGTTCGCACCCCGCGGTGCCCCCCGGCCGCAGGGCAAGGCTGCAGAACCCAGCCCCGCACCGCCGCGCTGCTAACACCGACCGAACCGCGCTGCCGCCGCGGGGGGGGGGGGGGGGGGGCGTGGGCCGGCCACTCGTGTCGGGGGCCGTGACGGGGACCGCGGGACCGCCGCTCGCACAACTTCCGCGGCAAGCCCCGCCGAGCCGGCCTTCCCCGCCTCCGCGGCGCGGCGCCCCGGGACCGGCCCCCCCCCCCCCCTCCCCGGGCAGGTACGGGGCAGCGCCCCGCCGCCGCCGCGCCCGCCCCCAGCCCGCTCCCGCCGCCCCGGGCGCCCCCCGCCCTGCCCGCGGCCGGCCGGCGGGGAGCGGCGGTCGCTGAGGAGGAGGAGGCAGCAGGCAGGGCCTCGCCTACTCGGCGCTGCAGACCGAAAGTGAACTGCAAACTTTTTTTTTTTTTCCCTTTTTTTTTTTTTTTCCCTCCTTCCAGCGCAGCCCCAGCTCTTGCAAAAATGAAACTTGCGAAGCATTCGCCTACCTGGCGTGGAGTCTGCAACAAGTGCAGGCGCGGGGGCCGGGCGCGGGGAGCGGCGGGGCCGGGCGCGGGGCTTATGTCGCTGTCGGCGAGGAGGGAACAATTGCGATATTAATTTATTACAGCGCTGCCCGGGCTGGGTCCTACTTCACTTACAGTACGGCGCTCATCCTGTAAACAAATATCGCTCCGCCAGGAAACATACTCCCCCCGGCCCGGCCCCGGCCCCGGCGGCAGCACCCACCCCGGCGGCGGCACATGGAGCAGCGCGGGGCGGGGGCCCGCCGCACCCCCCCCGCCCCGCGCCGGGGGAGGCTCCGGGCACCGGCACTTACCTCCGGCACGGCCTCCCCCGCCCGCCGCGCTGCCTGTGCCGAGTCCGTGATGCAAAAAAAAAAAAAAAAAAAAAAAAAAGAAAAAAAAAAAGAAAAAAAATCCCGGTGTCAGCAAATCGCTGTCAAATTATTTTCTTGCAGGAGAGCGAGGGGAGAGGGAACGGGGGGGAAAAGCAGAAGCAGAAGGGGGAGGAGGCTGCGGGAGGCGGCGGGATCCCTCCGCCGCGATGGGTCTGGCCCCGGGTAGCGAAGCAGGAAGTAAGGTGTCGGCGGCGCCGCGGCCGCGGCCGCCCGGCCCCGCGGCGGGGCGAGGGCGAGGGGCGCCCGCCGCCCCCGGGGGCCCGCCGCCGGCCCTGCGCCGCCGCCGCCTCCCGCTCCGCCGCGCCGCGGTCTCGCCGGCAGCCCCTCCTCTCAGGGCGGCGAGCGCAGCGCAGGTGCCGGGGCCACCGCCGGCGACCTGTCAGCGGCTCCCGCCGGTGCGGCGCGGCCGGGGCCGGGGCCGGGGCCGCGGCTCAGCGGGCGGCGGGCGAGGGGGTGCCGCGGGCTCCCGGCGCCGCCGCATGCCGCAGGGCGGTCGGGCCGGGGACGGCTCCCGCTCCCGCCCGGGCGGCGGCGCCGGGGGGTGACAGCGGCGCCGCGGGCCGACACCGCGCCAGCCCTGGGGCTGAGGAGGGGGGTCCCGCCGCCGCGGGGCTGGGGGAGGGGGAGTCTCCCCGCCGCCGTGGAGCGGGGGAGGGGGGGGTCTCCCCCGGCGCCGGGGGGGAGCGATCGGGGCCGGGGGTGGCGGGGGCTGCGGCCGGGCCTCCCCCCGCGCCTCCCCCCGCCCCGGGGCGCCGGGGGAGGAAAGTGGCCGCGGTAAAGGCGGTCTCTCACCGGGGAGGTCTGTGCCCTGACGGGGCTGCCGCCGGCTCCAGGGAGGCTCCCGAGCTCTGGGTTAATTTGGAAGTTAATTCTCTAATGCAGCGAGCCCTGTAGGAACTTGCTCCTGTGGTCACTGATCTTTGCCACTGGTAGTCTTCAGTTATCGTTTTTTTCTTTTTTTAATTCTACATAAATGTTTTGGTGAAATACCTCATCGGTCCTGCCTCCCTCGAGCTCAGAATTTGCATTGGATTGCACCAAAATGCTCCCTTGCAGGGAAGGATTTTGCATCTTGGGGACAGAGATGTGATGCGTACGGTTTATGCAGTGCTCTGTTTAAGCTCACCGACAATGACAGACAAGTTACTGTAAGAAACTGTCGCTGGGAAGAGAGAAACTGAAAGGGGGGTGGTTATAGGGCCTACTTCTGCCTTCAGAGAGGGGAAAAAAAAAAAAAAAAACCAACAGACAAAACTCTCAGGGTTATAACTGGAACAGAAAAAGGTCTTTGGTGTTAGCGTTTGTGATTCAGCCTTACATTATAATGGTTACCAGCAGCCTCATTTTCTTTTTATGGTCATCCTGGTTTCCTGGTTGTATGACACTTCCATTGGGCCACTGTTCTTAATAATTTAACCTTTTATGAGATTGTTTTGATTTACAGTGTAGATTAGAGCAAGAGTAAAAAAGTATGATATCACCCACTGGCTATTGAACTCCTTTGTACTATACGCAAAGGTCTCAGTTGTTTAAAATGTCGAGAGAAAAGGTTCTTTTTTTTCTAACCAAGCCAGCTAGTCATTTTCTAATTTTATTTTTACTTAAGTGAAAAATACCATTCAGATATTGTAACTTCTCCATGCTGAGCTATGCAAAATCTATGCTGAGTTTTGGATTCAATGGTTGGCTTGTTTGCTTGATGGAGTCCGAAGTCATATAAACTATGTTGAAAATAGAATTAAAACCACAACTCAACATGTGCCTTGCCTCTGTTTGTTTTTTGTGTCTAGTCTGAAACCCAGAATAGCCCGTATTACTTGCGATTTCCAAAATGACCTTTGAAAAGCAACGGAATTTAACACAGTCTTTCTAGGTTTGTCTCAGTGTCTCAACTTGTCCAACTAATCAATTCAAACAAATCTTAGTTGAATCAGCTAGGTGTTACTTGATTTACCTGAAACACGCAGGTTTGTGCTATAACTCAAAACAGAAGCAAATGTATAATTTAAACTTGAACAAAGGATCATTATCAAGCAGCCTTCTGACATACTATAAACTGGACACATCTTACTCTGCCATAATAAGTTTAGCTACGCGAAACTCTTCTGAATAAGGTACACTAGTTTATTAGCTTTGGACAACATTTCAAGAAAACTGGGGGGGGGGGGGGGGGCACAGCTGGCTATAGCCAGGCTGCGTTCTTTGTGCTTATCCTGCAATTTGTGAATTAGTCTGCATCAAAAGCACAAAGCCTGAATTTATGATCTCAGTTTTCTTGATGCTGCTTCTAATCTGCGAGGATTTGAGTATCAAGCTTCCCAGTTTTGAAAAACAAATCATATTACTATTTACAATATTAAACCTCAGAATAATTCTACAGGCTTGTCGTGATGTTGTTTAACAACGTTTTGGCAATGGTAACTGGCTAGTGGGTGAGTGCTGGGAGTCCCCAACGCTGGGGTGAGGTCCTGGCCGGCCAAGCCACCCGCTTGCTGCTGTCCGAAGAGGGAGACCTCTCTTCACTGTCCACTTGGCTTGCCCCGCCGAGCTGGTTCAGCTCACCAAGCCAGAAGACTATTCCGTCTCTGCCTCGGTTAATTTCCTGCCATTTTGGTGAGCTCCCTGGGAGGTCAGCTGGGTGCCGGGGGCAGCTCAAGGGGAGCCGCCGCTTGCAGCAGCAGCGAGCTGGCAGGGTGGTGGTTCAGCTGGCTCCTGAAACTTCCCACCACTCACAAACAACAGAAAAGCTCAAATGTCTTATGGTAGCTGCCATCGCTCTGTCAGATTTTTGTTAGAGATTAATGAATTTTAATTTTTTCTAAGTGGGACTGTTTTAGAAATGAAAGAATCACAGAGGTTTAGAAGTGACAGAGGTCTCTGATCATCCTCCTGGTTCATTCCTTTCCAACACAGGATTGCTGTGTCACTATCTTCCCAAACGCCTTAGTTTTTATTAGCAGGCTTTGCTTTGAATTTGTGGGCTTTCCAAGAAAGACAATGCTGAAGAAAACACAGTAAGACTGTAGAAGGCAACATACCTTTGTTCAACAGCTGGAGTTGTTAAAATAAAACCCCCCGAGACTCCTTAATCACTCGCATTTATGCAAGTATCTTACTGGTCAAAGTCACAGCAGCCAAAATACAGATGTCCATCCAGTTTCTCAGTTTTGGATGCCTGTTTCCAGATTGAATTTTGAATTGTGGATGTTATCTTGAAAAAAACAATAATCAGACCTTAATTATCCAAGTTGGTTGGACAAAACTAAGGACAGGCTTAGTTTTGTTTTAATATGGAGCTTTTGAGCCATATAGCCTAGCATAGGATTTAGGATCAGAAGCAAGTTCAGTCTCAGAATCTAACATCCTACCTAATGTGAACTGTAGTATTTGTAGTTGAGATTATAACCTGCTTAGTTAAAGTTTATTTTGCAGAAAAAAAGAAAAGTAATTTTTGAGATTTCAAGAAATGGCAAATATGCCCTCTGCTACCAGTTGTTCTGGTGTATTTACTGATCACCTCCTGGTTAAATGTTTCAGCTTGGTTTTTCATTTCAATTTGTGACTTTTCCAGCATGACAGTGCTGGTTCTTTCCTTCTAAATTAGTTTCGTATCATCTGAACCCCTTGGATTTAGTCAGTCATCTACCTTTGTCTCTTTCCTGTTAGATAAATAAGAAAAACTGGGACCTTACAGGATTGACTCTAGTAGGGTCAGAATAGTTTAAAAAGCCAAACATGTGTTTTCTGTGATCTTGTTCCCTGTGCATCATAAGGGAAGTAGTGACAGCATCACACACACCTGAACACAAGAAAAATAAATGACAGTTTGGTGATGGGCTTGCTCAGAGATCAGCAAGTACATTGTTCCAGGTATCCCTGCACTCAAAAACCTCTGTATCTCTGCTCTGAAGGTAATGTTAACAACCCTGCTCTCGCCTTGGTGCTCCTTGCCTTCATGTACATTCAAGTATGGTGTTTCTCCCTCTCAGGTCCTCTCCCTGGGAAGCTCAGGACATTGAGAGCTTCCAGGATAAAACAGCTTGCGCTCCTTGGTGTCACTTCTAACCACATCCATTGCAAGTTAGGAAATATGGCCAAGGTTGAAATGGAGCTGAATAATTTTTAGTAGAAATGTATCAGGACCCCAGCTACTGCGAACTACCGCGTATTTCCCTTTGGCCGCTTCCGCTGCCTGGGTGAGGAGCAGGCCTGTGTCAGACAAGCAGCATCCCACCTTTGCTGGTCCCAGTTGCCTCTTGTCCAGTGAAGCGGCTGCTCTGATCCCAGACGTGAGGTGAAGTCATGGATTTCACTGGCAGCCTAATCTGATCTCAGGCTGTGCCACTGCCATTTGAAAACTAATACTGGAAGTAAGACTCTTTTTTTTCTTATTCTTCACTTTCAGCCAGATCGGTTTGCTGATTGCACAGTGTAAGGAATGGTGCAGAAAATGTGCTGAGGAGAGAAGAGCATGAAAGCATGCTGTTGTCACTCTGACTGCTGGTGAAAGCCCTGCCCTCTGGGTCTCTTTCCATGAAGGCTGAAACCAAAGTCAATTGTGATGGCTAAGGTCCTGCAGTCCCCCGTGCAAGTTACTGCCTCCAGCTCCGTGGTTTTGCCTCCTGTTTGCACCCAGTGCTGACACTCACCACTTCCCGGGTGAGCCAGATCATCTCCCAGGGCTGGCAGAAACCCTGCGTAATTTTTCCCCTGAACTGCTTCACTGAGTCAGCCAAACAAGTAGCAGAAAAGGAGGCAGGGTTGTGTGGCCAAAAGCGGGATTTGCAGCCTCACCAGTTTAAATTGCCTTTAATTGTCATGAAGCCATGGCTGCTATCTCATCTAGCAGATAAGATGCTCTTTAAGAAGGTCGGTCTGGGCAGTGGACTGAAAAAGAAAAAAAGGAACAGTGAACCCACATGGCTGTTTGCATTGCAGTCAGCTCTGGAAGTCCAGAAGCACTAGTTTTCTCTCAACTCGAACCTTGGGAACTTTTTAACAAAGCTTAGAAACACTCCTCTGGCACAGCCTGTGGGAGCAGCTGAGCCCCTGGGGCCCTGGCCCAGCGTTGATGAAGATGGGTGCTGCTGGATGGGGGTTACTCCTAGCGCCTCTCAGTGGGACCCAGCCTTGATCTCCCCGCGTCTCCCTGCAGTTGGGCGCACGGGAGATACGACATCGCTTCACAGGGATGCTCTGAAACAAATTAAAGCCTGTAAAGTACTTAGGAATGTTTTAGTAAAGAAGTTACAGATAGGCAAGCTAGAAATATGGACAACTCAGAGATTTTTTTTCAATGACACTATTACTGTTTTGCAGCTGTGTGCGAGCCCTAGAGAGGAAAATGAGCTAGAGATATTGGGAGCTTTAAAGAGGACATTCTCGCTTTGTTTGGTTTGTGTAGGTTCCCGTTCCTCTTGGAAGAGTCACTTATACTATCATGCTGTCAGGAATAATCTGTGGGCATGTACATGTGTGCTCAAGAGATACAGTGACATGGACCATCTTGCAGGATCACGTCCTAGTGAGCAACACTCTAGTTTGTGGGGCTTTTTCACATGCTGGAGAAGAGGAAATGTTTTATTTTATAAAATACACTGACATATGTATTTATAAATTTACAAATGTGTATAATATATACATATTATATAAATCATATTACATGTGTTTGTAAATTGTGAATGCATAAACATATAAAACTCATGTATCTTTATAAAACTAACATAAGTGAAAATCTCATCTTTTTTAAGTTGATGGTGTGGTTTGAGCTATTCTAAACTTCAAAACCACTCACACTGTTACAGCTTTTTGTATAAATAGATCTGAGAGGGTCTTACAGTCAGGGGCCAGTAATGCTCTCCCCATTTTACAGATGGGTAAACTAGGGAACAGAGGTGGTCCAGTGTCATCCAGGAAAGTAGCTGCAGAGGTAAAGTATGAAACAGTCTTTTAAGTCTTTGCACTTGGTTATGTCTTAAAGACAGGCCAGTATTTTTCAAGTAAGTCTTATGCCCAACTTGTAATGTTTGCAGCTTTGACTGACATACAAGAAGTTTTATCTGCCTGGTTTTGCATGGACTTCAGGTGGTAACAGCTGAAAACTGCTGTATGAAGAAACACACCTTATTCTAAACGTCCTGCTGCTGTACTACTGGAAAGAAATGCACAGTTCTGTTTGCAAAGATTCAGTTCAATTACAGTATTCAATGGAAACTACCTTTACAGAGACACCATCAACTTAAAAAACAGTGAAATACAGTGACGTATTTAAGGTAGCGTCTCCTATGCCGTCAGTTGAATGCCCCCACCAATCTTTGTGAATTGTTTTTTCTTGGGTTTAAAAATCTGTTATATGGTAAAATTGACAAATACAAGAAGAGGCTTTAGGGCAGCTTGTTACACAGAGCTGTACTAATTGCTAAGGTGTTTGCTGAATGAGACAAATCATACTTTTGAGTACGAGAAGGAAAAATGAAACTGATTGTATGCAAAAATGAGTACAAGGAAGCCTGGCGTCTTAACTTTAAGTTGCAGTTAATCTAAATAATTTTCTGTAACAGAAGGATAATATCTAAATACAGATATGATTAAGTCAGTGTAGTGCCCTACCACAACATGCAACACGTTCAAGTCCACACTGACAACTGAGATCCAGATTAAAGTTTTCCAATGTATGTAGTGAGTTTCAGTGCAACGGCAGCAGTGTTATTTTTTTACAGATTTTTACTGTCAGGAGTGGATACAATATTGGCAATATCCCACTGTGTATTGTGTGAAAAGAGCTCAGGTGGCATCTCTAATCAGAACTATCCCAGTCATCACCCTTCTTTCAGCAGTTTCTCAGTTTTCTATTTCATATTCCTCAGCACAGAAGCAAATTATTTTGCTAATCTGGCCGGGGACGTCAAGGGCTACAAGAAAAGCTTCTATAGGTACGTCAGTGGTAAAAGGAAGACTAGGGAAAATGTGGGCCCTCTCCAGAAGGAAACGGGAGACCTGGTTACCCAGGATATGGAGACTTCTTTGTCTCAGTCTTCACCGACATGTACTTCAGCCACACCACCTAAGACACAGAAGGCAAAGGCAGGGACTGGGAGAATGAAGAACTGCCCACTGTAGGAGAAGACCAGGTTCAAGACCATCTAAGGAACCTGAAGGTGCACAAGTCCATGGGACCTGGTGAGATGCATCCACGGCTCCTGAGGGAACTGGCGGATGAAGTGGCTCACTATTTGAGAAGGCATGGAAGTCCAGTGAAGTTCCTGCTGACTGGAAAAGGGGAAACATAATCCCTGTTTTTAAAAAGGGAAAAAAAGAACTGGGGAACTACAGACCAGTCAGTCTCACCTCTGTGCCCAGCAAGATCATGGAGTGGGTCCTCCCAGAAACTAAACTAGGGCACCTGGAAAATAAGGAGGTGATTGGTGGTGGCCAACATGGCTTCACTGAAGACAAATTGTGCCTGACAAATTTGGTGGCCTTCTATAACAGGGTTACAGCGCTGGTGGATAAGGGAAGAGCAACTGATGTCATCTACTTGGACTTGTGCAAAGCATATGACACTGTCTTGCCTGACATCCTTGTCTCTAAATTGGAGTGACGTGGATTTGATGGATGGACCACTTGGTGGATAAGGAATTGGCTGGATGGTTGAACTCAGAGTTGCAGTCAATGGCTTAATGTCCAAGTGGAGAGCAGTGGCAAGTGGTGTTCCTCAGGGGTTGGTGTTGGGATTAGTGCTGTTTAACATTTTTGGCAGTGGGAGGGAGTGCACCCTCATCAAGTTTACTGATGACGAAACCAGGCTTTGTGGTGTGGTCGACATGCTGGAGGGAAGGGATGTGCCATCCAGAGGGACCTGGACAGGCTGGAGAGGTGGGACCCTGCAAATCTCATGAAGTTCAACAGGGCCAAGTGCAAAGTCCTGCACATGGGTCAGGGCAATCCCAAGTACAAATACAGGCTGGGCAAGGAGTGCACTGAGAGCAGCCCTGCCTCTGGAGAAGAGCTTGGGGGTATTAGTGGATGGAAAACTGGACATGAGCCAGCAGTGTGTGCTCACAGCCCAGAAAGCCAACCGTATCCTGGGCTGCATCAAGAGAAGTGTGGCCAGCAGGTCAAGGGAGGGGATTCTCCCCCTCTACTCCACTCTTGTGAGATGCCACCTGCAGTGCTGTGTTCAGTTCTGGGGCCCCCAGCGTAAGAAGGACACAGATCAGCTCAAGCAGGTCCAGAGGAGGCCACGAAGACAATCAGGGGCCTCGAGCACCTCCCTTATGACGACAGGCTGAAAGAGTTGGGGTTTATTCAGCTGGAGAAGAGAGGGCTCTGGGGAGACCTTATAGTGGCCTTCCAGTACTTAAAGGGGGCCTGTGGAAAAGATGGGGAGGGACACTTTATCAGGGAGTGTAGTGATAGGACAAGAGGTAATGATTTTAAGCTGAAAGAGGGCAGATTTAGATTAGACATAAGGAAGAAACTCTTCACTGTGATGGTGGTGAGACACTGGAGCAGGTTGCCCAGAGAAGCTGTGGCTGCCCCCTCCCTGGAAGTGTTCAAGGCCAGGCTGGACAGGGCTTTGAGCAACCTGGTCTAGTGGAAGGTGTCCCTGCCCATGGCAGGGGGGATGGAACTGGGTGATCTTTAAGGTCCCTTCCAACCCAAACCATTCTGTGATTCTATGATTTAATGCAGAGTTGAATATACTCTGTGTAGGGTTTTGTTGAAGGAGTTTAAAAGAAAACTGACATCCACATCTTATGCTCCGAACTTTCCCATTCAGAACTGTAACCTGAATTTTTATACAAGTGTTTTGTAGTCATATATACCGGTCACTTTTAGGTCTCACTGTGTCTTACTTATTTTTTTCTTACATATGTGACAGTGGGCAGATACGCATTTAAACTGTAAGTATACAGCTGTCGTGATTTAAAAAATACTATTAACTAACATGGCTAGACTCATTGTATATCCAATATATATACAGTATATTCTGTTTATAGTGATGTAAGGCACTTTACATCATTACATTGAAATAAGCTGTATCATTTCACATTTTTATAGTGATGAAAATACACTTGCAGTAGAAGACAAACATATTTGCATTTCTGTGTCAGTGTTTTTGTTGGTGGCCCCAAAACACTTGAGGAGGTGAGAGCTGCACCAAAAACCAGAAAGCAGAAAATGCGATGGAGTTACTGTATAGCTGTAGTGAGACCAGGAACTGCGGGGGACCTCTATAAAACAGGTTAACAAAATTAATAGTAGGGGAAAACCAATTTGCTCTATAGCTGAGACAGTTTTGCCAGCAGCAGCTGAAGGGCAGCAGATGACAAGTAAATCCAGGGATATGTAAATAGGTGAAGACTTTTATAGTATGTTTTGATGGACAAATTTTGATTCTAGAGATGAAGAAAGTACCTCCATCCCATTCGAATGGCCTGTGAGTCCCCAAACAAATATGGAAGTTGGGAAATTAAACAGAGGGTCCCCAAAACAATCTCTGTGTAGTGCTCAAGATGCAAGCTTAGATCTGTGAGACTAAAGGTCTCAGGCTTCTGGGTTTGTTCTGTTGAGAAGAAAGCTAACGATGCAAATTGGGAATGAGATTGTTTTCAGAGGGAAAAAAAAAAACCCTACTCACTTCTGGGTCACTAATGTGTGGAATTTTCCTATAAAAGTCTCTAAAGTTTTCTTCTAGCCCTGTGTAGTACCAACTTGTCCTCCCATATCTGAGGGTTCCCTGGGAACCCACCAATGATGACTAGATAACCTAGGGACCAGATGGCTCATCTTTTAGTCTGGGGTACCCACAGCATTGCCAGCTTGCTAGAAAAGCTTGAAGAAATACAGGGAGTCACATCTAGGGAGTAAAAAGAGGTTTCTCAAATCAATATTTTCTTTAGTTGATGTGTTCATCTGCAGAATCGATTTCACTTTATTCAGAAATTCTAACAGTGACAAGGCATGCATTTGTGTTTCTCTGGGTATATATTTTACAGCTTATATGTCCTCTTATCATGCAAACATCTCTTCTAAACCCCCCTGGGAGGACAGGTACAGCTCCATGACTTTTTGTTTTGAGTCCCACACCAGCTGACTAATTTAGCAGCTAGTGATAGCTAAAGATTGAGACACTGATAATTCCTCTGCACCCCAGAGAGAGGCTAAGTAGCTAATTATACACTGATTGTATATCAGTTGAGGAAGTCCCCAGATAAGGAGTTGCGGGTGTATTCCACTTTCTTTGCACTACATGAGTAATGCCCTGAGAACAAAGGAGGACAAAAAAATAAATTCAGCCCCAATTATTCATACTGAACCTGTGACCTTCTACAAATATGCTCAACCCACGGAGCAAACCCAGGCTTGAGTGAGGCTTCTTCCAGACTTGTGTTAAGACTCCACCATTAGAGGCCAGTCTCACTGAAGTGTCTGCCGGAAACCTCTTGAGTCTGCGTTTAAGGAGCAGTCCTGCGTGGAGGTCCTTCCCTTGCGGTGTGTCAGTGTTTTTCCCTTCCTATTACAAGGCTGTCTGAACATCTTGGACCTGTTCCACACTTAAGCTCCAAGCATCTTTGTTGTCTATCTGACCTTGCAATATGATAGGCTGGAAACTTTTACTGTCTGGCTTTTCGTAAGGCTTGTTTCACAATCTGGGTAACGTGGATTTCTCTGCTTCCCATTTCCACTTCTGTTATGTTTATTATATTCAATTATATGTCTGGTTTGGTGTTAATTTCTGCAGCTCCTGCCTACGTTTCATGCAGTTCTTCATCTTATCTGCAATTTCTATCTGCACTCTCAATCAGCTCATCTCTTTTTATTAGTAATACATCCAGTTGGTTCATATGCTTGCATACGCTCTAGGATAGTAATGTCTTGTCTTGCCATCAGAGATTTTAAGGTTGTGATAACCTATATGCTTGTCTGAGGGATGTGAAAATAATGTTATGAATGTTGTTTATGAAAACTGGGTTTTGCACAGCTTCAGTAGTTTTCACGTACTGTAGTTGACTGTCCTCAAAGCAGTGACAAGTAGAACTGACAGCATTGCAAGCCCATAGTTTACATCTGATCATAACTAATTGAACAGGAAAAATCCTCAGCATTTTCCTTCCGTTACTTCTGTGTAGATACCACTGTGAGAACAGTTTTCTTTAAATTATCCTACACTTTCTTTGCTCCATTTGAACCTCTGATTATACCTTGTTTCCTCTTCCTAATTTTTTCTTCTACTGACCTTGCACTATGCTTAAACATTCTTTGTAAGGAAATCAGTGAGATATTTGTAGTTAATTTTTTATGTCTTAGATTTTGTGCCCAGTACATAATGATCCAGTTTCATCTCAACTTGTGTGCTGTAACCCCGGCTTTCCACTTCTTTCTACTGCCAACAAAGCAAGTTTATTTTCTAATAAATTAAAGTGCCTCCTTTTATCCTTAACTCTCTACAGATGCTTCCCTCCTTCTTCCTTCTTAATTCAAGTCTCTCTGTTTCCGAGGATCCTCTGCCTAGGATTGTGCCTGTCTCCTTCTGTGCCATTTTCTGCTCTGAGATGGAAGGTGACAGGTAGCCGCTTCTGTCCTCCTCCCATTTCTGAGCATCGCAGTGGAAAGACGCCAGCTTGCCTAAATCGGGCTCTCAGGCGTGCTTGTAACCAGTTTTCGAGCGAGTGTTTTGAAAACTAGTTAGGCAGTTTTCCCAGTGTAGACAGGCTCATAGAAGGACCATTAATTACTCAGCGCAGGCTTAACCGTGGGCAGAAAAAGGGGGCTTTTGTGCGATTGTCAAACGCTCACCATTATTTGTACATGTTGGTTTTGTATTTAATAGGATTACATGACTTCTTCGGTCTATATGCCAAAATGGATGGTTCCTTTCAGTAATAAAACAAAGCCAATAACCTGAAAGGAACCACAGCTCAAAAGCACAAACTTGACCTCTGGTTGACCTTGACATTTACAGACTAAAAAGAACTTTTCTTTGAACAGACAGAAGAAGTCAGGGAGCCAGCAAGAACCAGGAGAAAATGCTTTTGTTGCTTTCTGATTACATTGTTTAAACCAACATACTACATGGTTTACAATACTTCATTACAATGTATTAGGGCCTGGAGGTGATTTAGTGTCTGTTTATAACTGAGACTAATCTTGAAATAAACAAATGAATGTTTGGAAAATGGATGAAGCTGTTCTGCTGGAGACAGCGTTAAATGCATCCCTGAAGAGTAAATCATGGCTGTACAGCACTTAAATGCTTTTTATTTCTACCTTCAGTTGTATTTCTGTAGTTTTATCTAACAAAATTAATCATGGGGCGGTAAAAAAATTTCTAATTGCTTAGGACTGTCTAGGAGCCATACCTTCTATAACAAATTCACAATTTAAAAACTCTTTAGCCCTTTAAAATTGGGGAAAAAGATAAACTAGAAAATGCTGTAGCATTACACTAGGCACCATGGTGATCTAAATTAAATCTGTTACAACCTGTTCTAATTTAAAATTGCTCCGTTGTGCGAATGAAGGGGAAAAGAAGAAGAGTTAGTTCACTTGTTCAAAGCATTTTCATATTCCCAGATAAATCTTTCATCCACCCTGCCTTTGCCTGTGGGCTGTGCATTCCCATTTCCACTGTGCATCCCCTGCATAACTGCACATAAACATGGTTTCAGAGCCAAGAACTCTTGCTCCAGTGGTTCAGTATCAGTTCTCATCTCCATCAGCCAAGAACAAGCAATGTCGTTGAGTGTCACCGTCGTCGTGTCCAGCTGTTCATGATACCCAGAAGCTCCTCCACGGTGCTGTAGGCCAGGGCCTTGCTAGAGGAGCTTGCTCCAGTTTTTCCGTCAGAGGATGACAGCACCTGTGCTTGTCCTGCCGTCCACCTCTGCGGGCAACTCCTTGGCCACTCCTGCTTCTCTCCCTCTCCTGCCTCTCCTACCACCCAAGGCCCTATCCATGCCCCCCCGTCATTTCACAGCACATTTCTCATCTTCTAACACCTGACTCATTCCAAAAATGTCTTGAATTTTCCTAAATACCAGTCACTAACCAGTTAAAGCCTGATTTGAGAGAAAAAAAATCTGAAGTCGGATGGCTCCTCCAGTCCCACCGCCCACACCCTTCCGGTTGCAGACTGGAGTGAGTGGGAGCTGGCGAGGGCTTGGAGTGGAAGCAGCAGAAGAGGACTTCTGCACTGCCATGCCCGTGCAACGTATTGCCACCTAGTGCTGCGAATATGGAAAAGCAAGATTTTTCCTTCTGCTCAAGACAGAGACTCTTGCAAGGCAGTCACCGAAGTGGTCGTGACTCAGAAGGCCCTCATCCGTGGTAGCAGCACTGCTTAACCTACCTACTTCACCATATCCTACACCCGTTATAACAGGTTTAGGTCTCTGAACTTTGACAATGCACTTTCTTGCGCTGCAGTTGATGCTAAATACCATGACTACTCTTTCGTAGTGCAGGGGTTTTAAAAGTCTGGTCCTACGGCAACATAGCATACACAATTACCCTTCATATGGCTGGTTACCTGTCTGTGTACCCTTCTTTCTATCACCTTGTTTGCCACACAAGCATGAGTGGCAGAAGTCTCAAGGAAAATTGTTTATTCAAGCTTGAAAAACAGTCAGCCACATGAAAGAAGGGCCCACTAAGGGGAAGGTTGCAACGTAAGCCTGTATGTTCATCAGCATCAGTGAATAAGCGAAGGGAAAGGGCGTTAGCTACAGCAAAAATTTCAAGTGGTGCTTGCACTTCCCTAGGTGTCAAAGCTGACCACCCACATGCCACAAACATAGGCTTTTTTGGAACCGGCTCACAGACCCCTTTGTATTAACTGCTATGTCTAAATATACACTAGCAGTGGTCTGAATTTACAGTGAAAACAAATGAGATCAGGCACATTTTTGCGTATGTATTTTTTTTCCTTTGCTCCCATGTTAATTTTTTCCCCCTGTACAACTCATTACTGAGTATTATCCTAGCTTCAGTTAAATCTCTTTTAGAGGTTGGCATTTTAACTTGCCAGCTTGAGCTCTAAACTGTTGACACGTTACACTGCAGAAAGCAGTGATATTATCATGGACTGAGTTTGCACTGTATTTTTTCTAAGACACTGCATGATGAGAATAAATCATGTTGTCACCCTGACATGATCCGCTAATGAAGATGCACGCCCTCTTGCCCTGCCCTCTTACTGGATGTTAACTGAGAACCCTTCCTCTGTCTTTTTTCTTCATTTCCACTGTGGAAGAAGCCTTCTAATTCTGCACATCAGTTTGCTTAGCAATATTGCTGTTGCCTAATGCAATAAAAATCAGTTATGTAACTGCCTTTGCTAGACTTGCAGAGAGCATTCACCAGACGGGAAGATGGCCACAGTATCTTTATGCTTTCCATTATGGCTCCTAGGTTCACTGTTATTATGCAATATGCTCTGCTTTTAGCATCTTTTTAAATCCTTTTTCTTGACATGTTTAGAATATTATACACCTATCATCTAAGATCATGCAAAGACAAAGCAGGGAAAAGAAATAAGCTTATTCTGATTTATTGCTAAAAGGGCTGATATTATAGCACTCGTGCCTCCAAGGAACAAAGAATCGCCTACAGTTTGTCAGATAGTATTTTTAATACTCTAATTCTGAACCAAATTCCTAAAATAACCTGTATTTGCAGATTACCGTGTGCTCTTTTGTTCTGAAGAATGTCTTGCTTAGTGAACTATGTCTTATCAATCCACCAAGTACTGGGTGTCATTGTTCACCTCATTCACAATTCATCTTTTAATTAACATTATCACAGGCAAAATTCTATTTTAGTCAGCATAATTTGTCATTGGAATTGGCAGTACAGAAATAAAAGAATTACCATCTGAATTTATCTGAAGACGATGTAGAAGATGGTGACTACAAACCTACCTCATCCGGCACTGAAGAGGAAGGGAGGGAAACCATGTAAATGATAATGGCTTTAAAAATTATATTTGCAATGTAAAAATCACTACTTTGGTCATTCAGTATCTGCTAAGCAAACTGTTTTATCAAAATTACTGTTATTGAAAATATAAACCTGAATCCTAGACTTAGACGCGTGCTTTATTTGGTGGAAAGGGTTGCTGACTTAGGGAAGATTAAAGAGATACAAATGTCTTTGCAAGATGATGATCTTAGATACAGGTACGTAATATCAACTTAATGCAGCAAAACGCTGATCATTTGCTTTCATAGTTAAACTTTGAAATTAAGTTACAACTGCAGCATTGTTTTAGAGAGCAGACAAGGAAATAAATACTTCTAAAATGTTTTTCAACTGTACCAGATGAACATTTCACAGAGACTAGAAGCATTTCTGAATCCTTCTCACAAGACTTGTCTTTCATAATGATTGCCAGAAAACTCCATCAATGGGGGGAAAATTAAATAGCATTTTATTTTTCTGAGTCTATAAAGAAGACATCTATCACTGCAATCTAGATATGCAATATTTTTCTATTTACATTCAAATTAATACAGTGCTATTAGATTGACTGCATTTAAGGTACAATGAACATGCCAGCAAACCAGCCACTTAAAAATTCCCTCCAACATCCCTTTACTTTATGATTTCATCCATTCCTACTTGCAAATGCAACAAGACACTGAAGACGATCACATTCAAGCAGTACTCAGCCAAGATGACAATAATTTCTGTAAGCAGAGCACCTCTTTGGAGCATGCTCTACTGGAGGCCCCTTCTCTTTCAGAACAGCTGGGCTTCATCTGGGCTGCTGCTGGTGACTTCTTTTGGACTTGCATTGAGATCCAGTCTTCTTAGTGCGAAAGATCCCGTTTCATTAGTAGCTTCTAAAACAGTTTTTAGAAAGGAACCACAGCCTCCACTGTCAAAATTAATATTTGCTGAATTGTGCCTATTTACATTGTGTTTTTAATGGACGCAGCATTTATTAAAAATACTGGAACCTAATCAAGTTAATTGACCTCCAGTCAAAGAACCATTTAGTTTTTGGCTTTTTTTTTTTTTTTTTTTTTTTTTTAATGGCAGAGGCAAGCAGTACTTAAACAGATAGGTCAGGAGGTGAAAGAGATATAGATGATGTCTGCATCTTTCTAAACCATAGTCTGTAGCATTCTGTGGACTATCTTGAGTGTTGAAAGCAAGGTGAGACCCAGAAACATATCAGCTAGAGTGGGGAAATGCTACAAAGGTTTACTATTAACCCAGTAGAAACATTGAATTCTCTGGATTTCTTTTCTTCCATTTCTATCTGATAATAGACCTGGAAGAGTTAGGCTTCTTGGCAAAAGATAAAGGCAGTCTCCTCAACCTTAATTATTGTTCCTGAATTTGAATAATATCTTCGCTTATGAAGTTAATGGCACAGGCTAAAAGTTATGGAAAATTCTACCCAAAGTTATAAAAAACGATACCCAGGAAGTTGTTATGCTCATATTGAAATAATGGCTTTGCAGTCTAACTTCTGTTTGGGTTGCCCACCTTTCTAGGTAAAATAAGATGCCTTTCACATTACTAAACCCCAGGATTTTTCTAGCATTTTCTTCAAGCAGCCCAGAAGGAGAGACAATTAAATCGTACAGCTTTCTTTCACCCTCTGCCTTCTTCCAAAGAAGCGTCATGTTCTCTATTCCTTAGGCATCAACAGCACATGAATGAGAAACAGCGTGGGCTTTACTGATCTTCTAAGGAATATATAATTATTTTTTGTGTTCTGAGAACGATTACTCAAAAAGTGGCAAATGATATAAAAATGAATACAGTAAAAAGATGTACCCTGCATATAGTAAAGGTACAATCAGACAAAAGGAAATGATCCTTATTCTTAGAATATTAGAAGGTGGGATTAATATTCTAAAGGCTGTCCTTTTACCATTCTATGATTCCCTCATAGCACTGGCTAAACCCATCTTTTTCAGTTCTCGCAATCAGTCTTTCCAGACATGTATGCTCCCTTCATCTCAAAATTCCCCAGAACTCACAAACACAGTATGTAAGTAAATGCAATGATTTATAAACCCTTGAGGTTTCAGGAACAAGTGCTTACAGAGTATGACTAATACGCGAGCGTGCGCTGCTGCCCCCTGATGCAGGGAACGTTAAAATCTCTTCCAGAGTAGCCAGGGAATGGCACGCAGCCCACCTTCATTCTTATATTAATATATGGCCAGAGATGTATGCTTGCACAGATATAAAATAATGTATCATCTCCCTTGGGTAACTCAATATTTAAATTATTAGTTGAGGGGAGAATGAAATTGAGGAAGAAAGAAATGAGACAAAAAAGGGAAAAAACAGCTATCCATGCCCACTATGAGAATGTTTAAAAACTGTTAAGGAATGTAAGCTGTGAACCGGAACTTACTTTTAATACACAGTTTTGTTGTAAGGTGAAGGTAACATTTTGTTGTTTGGCAAAGGTAACATTTATGGCTGCCTTCGGCTAGTACTTCAGGCAATTATAACTTGGTTTGTCTTTCCTGCCTGTTTATTCCCCTCCCATGCCTTGTCTAGATTTGGGAGTGTAAACTGTTTGGAGCAGATACTTCCTCAGCAGGATTTGCTGGGCTAGCCTCCTGCAGGGTGGGTCCTTACGTCTGTGAACGCTGACACAGGGTGCAACATAGCACTAATATTTAGTTTGTGCCTGATGCTTTAGGGCCACACAGAAATTCCCAGCAAGCAAAGGAAGGTGTGGTGTGAAGCCCTCAGCACGGCTGGCGCAGCCGCTCGGGTGCCGTGTGGCCGCACACACTGTTAAGACACATCTGCTGGGTGTTTCGGCCCGGCCATAATTACAGTGGCGCAGCGCTGACATGCAGACAAGCCCGTGGGTACGACAGTGGTTCAACAGGTTTTCGGAAAGACCTTGTAAGAAGCAGCACCTGTATTAACTCAAATGAAAGAGAGTTATGGAGGATGATTGTTTGCTGGTTTTGGTGGTGGTGACTTATTTTTAAGTTGCAAAGCTGGAGCTCTACCTGACTGAGCAAGGCTGAGCTGCGACGCCACAGCTCTGGTGGTGTGTGACCCCGGTGGGAGCCAGGGGAGGAGGAGGGCTGAGCAACAGGATTTATAGCTTCTGCAATTTAGTAACGTTCATCTTAAAGCCGTAGTTGCCAGATTCGTGTAATTTACTGTTGGGTTTTTTTTCCTTTTCACCCACGCGGGGTGACCCCCGGGTCGCCCTCGCCGACCCCTCGCCCACGGGCAGCCGGGCCCGTGAGGCCGAGCGGTCTTCAGCCGTGGGGGCCACCCAGCTTTGCCAGTGAGACCGAATATGCCCCCGCTTCCCGGGCACCGCTCCTCGTTGAAGGAGATGAGAAGGGCGAACGACCGCGTCAAGGCGGCCCGTGGCGCGGGGTGCCGAGCCGCCGGCCCTCCCCGGCGCTGGGCTGGGCCCTCGCAGGGTCCCGCTCCACGGCCCCGGGCAATGGGCACCGTCTCCTAGGAGACGGGGGGAAGGGGGGGAGGCGGCGGGGAAAGACTACAGCTCCCAGCATGCCCCGCGCGAGAGGCGCCGCGGCCGGTGACGTGCCAGGCGGGGGCGGGGCGGAAGTGGGTTCCCCGGGCAGGGCGGCCGGCCGGGCCCGGTTCCGGGTGTCCCTGCCTTGGCGGCGGCGGTGCGGGCCGGGGGAGGGGGGGGCGGGGGGAAAGAAGATGGCGGCGGACTTGGAGGTGGAGGTGCAGGCCATTGACAAGAGCCTGCTGGAGTGCCCTGCTGAGGAGATCGCCGTGGTGAGGCGGCGGGCCCGGGGCGGAAGGGCGAGAAGTGCTTGAAGCGGGGAAGGAGCGGGGGACTGGCGAGGCCGGCGCCGGCCTGCTCGCCCGGCGGTGGGGCCGTGAGGGCCGGGGTGAGGCCGTGCCCGGGGGTGGGGGGCGAGCGGGCTGTGCGTGGGGGGGTGTCGCTGCCGGGCTGGTGCTGAGGGCAGCCCTGGCTGGCGGCGGCGCCTCCGTCTGGCCTCAGCCCGCTGTTGTCGCCAGCCTCGCTGCTGCGGTAGCCGAGACGGGAGGCAGCGAGCAGCCAGCTTTTCCTGTTGTTCTGGCTGGCGCAGGTGGCTCCCTAGCAAGCCGCCTCGACGCCGTCAGCCCCGGCCGAGGGCGGCCGCGATTCCCCCACCGCTCGTGGGGCTCGGTGGGCGCGCACGCCGGCGGTGGGAGTGGGGCCACTTTTCCACATCTCGCTCCTTCACCTCCTGCTTCCGAGCGGCTGAGAAGTTTAGTTCTCCGACCCAGTTTGCTGCCTTTTCACATCTCTCTGCCGACAGTCGTGCCTCGGCGTGAGGAGGATCCCCCTCCCCCTATTAATTTAGGTGGATGTCTGACCCCAAATACGCTTTGTAGTGTTGAAGTTTCATGGCAGGATTCTTCCCTCCCAGTATTTAAGATGCAGTTCTGGCAAAAAGCTTGCACTAGTTAAGCTTAGGACGATTAGAAAGGGACGCTTGTAGAGAAAATACTAGTAAAATCATGTAATATTTGAAATCATCTGCTTTCGTTTATATGTTTTCCCTGCTTTTATGAAGAGTAGTTGAAAGGGAAGACAAGTGAAGTCTTGAAGGTAAAGTTTTTAGAGAAACTTTTGTTTCTGGCATAGGTGTACATTTGAAGAGCTGGATATACATGTTAAAATTTTGGGACTGCTCATGCAGGATAAGACCTTGAAGAGCTGTCTGTGTGCTTTTCAATGAGAATTACATTGGCTGCTTTCCAAAAGAAAATCAAAGGCAATGTTATGATTCAGATTATCCTCAGATTATGCTGGTATATCTACAGTGCAGACAAAGGTATGATTAGATGGACAAATGTGCATAGTTAGCTATATCCTAGCTAGTTTAGCTTCAGGATTAGTCTTCCCTCAGCAGAAAACACAGTAATTCCATCAAATGCTTTATAAAGTAGCCCAAACTGAGCTGAAACTACCTTGTCCGTGTGAGTAGCAGACAGTTTTTTCGGGTCACACTGTAGGTAAACCCAAGGCAGACGTGCATCAAGTAGAACACATTTGGGAATTCGCTATAGGTACAAGTGCCAGTTTAAATTTAGTCATTTTTTTCTCATTTTTATTCTCCGCCATCACCAGCACACAATTCTGAGATCTATCACTCTCAAAGCTACAATGTGTTAGCAACTACATGGTGCTGGCACTGCCTGTTTGTATATATAAACAGTATACTTGGGTTTTAGCGTTGTTTTTCTCCCGCCTTTGCTGATAGCCCAGTATTGGCAAAACAAATGCCAGCACAAAGCAATAGTTGTAGCACTTTAATCTTCAGTTTCTCATTGCAACAGCTTAACAGTAAACTTACAAAGAACGATAAAAAAAATAAATTGTCTGTAACAGAACATGAGCCTACATTGCAAATATTTCTTATTATAGCTAAGAAAAATATAAATTACACCTTTTAGATTTTGAAACAGTAAATGGAGTTGTTTTATGGCTTATTTGTATTACATGTTTTGTTCTCATGGTATGTCTAACTTGGATGTGGATTTAATAGAAACCCTGATGGACCATTAGGTGTTTATGTACATCAGATGTTATTTGATCAATGCTTTTTGTGTGTGTGGGTTTCTTTTTCCAGGGCAGTCAGAATTTGATGCAGGAGAGTAAGGTTGTGGGGGAGGAAGTGAAGAGGAATACGCTTCCCTTTTTATTAAAACCTCTCTTGGGAGAGTAGAACACTAGCTTTTCTTACATGAGGCTTCAGGTTAGAAGATAACCACTAATTGAAAATTTGCCTAAATACAAAATAGTTTTGTTAAATAACAAATTCTGAAGTTTCGAGTAGTTTTGCTGGAGCTCAGTGCTTCCCAGGTAGCTATTTAGAAAAACAGTGCAACTTATTTATGCATATGTATATATTCCTAGTAACAATTTTACAGGCACAACAGTATTTTGAGTTGCCTTCCTGGTAGCTCTTGCGGTGACATCTGTTTCCTTGTCCTAGTAGCTTGTACTTTCTTCTGATACTCTTAGCCGGGATCTGATTTGCAAAACTGTATGTACAGTTACGTGTATAGAACTTGCTCCACAAAGAGGCTTAGGTGTGATGACGCTCAGTGTTGCCACACCCAACTCTCAGGCAACTACTCCCAGAATTTTTGGGACGGGAAAGCTGTTTACCCGAGGAACAAGAATTTTCTCTGGCTAGGGATTTGTCTGAGCCTGTAGTGTAGCTAATATGCACTGTCTATTTTCTAGATAGAAATTAGTAATGTACTGCTGATTAAAAGGCTGAAATTAAAAGTATTTTGCTGAGAAAAATACAGGCATAATAACTAATACGTGGGCTAGAAAATAAGAATTATAAGTGGAAGTCATGGAAGAGACTAAGTTTCACTGTGATTGGGTCAGTTCCTGGTGGTAGTAGATACTTGGCACAAATGATGATAGGAGAGGAAAAGGTTAATGAGCTAGGAAAAAAACCCCAGATCAAATTCTTAGTAAAGAAAACTTTACTTTTTTAATTTTTGTGTGGTATTCTCTGAATCCTGGTGGGAATGGTGAGATTATCTGTAAACTTCAAGATTGTTGGATATGGCTTTTTGGCAACCTTTTCCCATGGACTTCCTTGGAAAAAATCAGTGCTTTGACCATCAAAGCTAGGTCAATACAGAAAGATTTAGTAGATTGATTATGATTTTAAGAAGTCAAACTTCAGGAAAGAGAAGTGAGGAAAGCATATTATTCTCCTAAGAGCTGTACTGACAAATAAGGTTTTTTAATATGAAGTTCTCATTTAGAAAGCATAATATAGTAAATGAAAATACTACAATATATTTTTAAAAAAAGAGAAAAATGCAGCCATTCTTAAGTGGCACAAATGATCAACTGACTCTGTTAGGTCTGTATCCTGAAGAACTTGCTACAACTGTGTTGTCTCAAACATAAGGTCTTTAGAGTAAGTCATAAATTATTCAGAGTAAATCAAGCTGTAATATTTGATTACCAAACCCATTTATTTTGGTATAATTAATTCTTTGGTTTTCATGTTTTAGGTTGATTCTGAATTATTTTTCTGAAGTTGCCAGGGGGTATCTGGTTGTCATATTTACGATGAGAAATGGCATGCTAAGGCTGCTTATGTAACACAGGATTTAATCAGTGCACACTTGAGGCATGTGCTCGCTCAGATTTGCTTATTATAAAAAAACTTGCAGCTTAATTTACGGTTTAAACGTTTATGCAATTGTAATCCACAAGGCAGAAATAAAACAAATGTCCCAGAGGGTTTTTTTTACTCTGTGTGTGTATACAAGGGGAAAAAAAGCCTAGAAAGAGCTGTGAGTTTTTCAGTGGCTTATAGCAGGTACAGTAGTTCGATGGCTTTTAAAAACTCTGTTAATATTGTCTTTTACAATTGATTGACTAAGAATTGTGGTGGGTTGACCCTGGCTGGACACCAAAGGTGCCCACCAAAGCTGTTCTATCACTCCCCCTCCTCAGCTGGACAGGGGAGAGAAAATGTATAAAAAGGTTCATGGGTTGAGATGAGAGCAAGGAGAGATCATTCAGCAAGTACTGTCATGGCCAAAGCAGACTCAGCTTGGCGAAATCAGTTTAATCTATTACCAATCAAATCACAGTAGGATAATGAGAAATAAAACCAAATCTTAACACACCTTCCCCCCATCCCTCCCTTCTTCCCAGGCTCAACTTCACTCCCAATTTCTCTATCTCCACCCGAGCAGCACAGGGGGATGAGGAATGGGGGTTGTGGTCAGTTCATCACCCGTTGTCTCTGCTGCTCCCTCCTCAGGGGAAGGACTCCTCACACTCTTCACCTGCTCCAGCAGGTGGCCCCTCCCACAGGAGACAGTCCTCCACGAATTTCTCCAACATGAGTCCTTCCCACGGGCTGCAGTTCTTCATGAACTGCTCCAGCATGGGTCCCTCCCACTGGGTGCAGTCCTTCAGGAACAGACTGCTCCAGCATGGATCCCCCACGGGGTCACAAGTTCTGCCAGCAAACCTGCTCCATGTGGGTTCCTCTTCACAGCTCCTGCCAGGAGCCTGCTCCAGTGTGGGCTTCCCACAGGGCCACAGCCTCCTTCGGGCACATCCACCTGCTTCGGCGTGGGGTCCTCCCTGGGCTGCAGGTGAAGATCGGCTCCCCTGTTAACCTCCATGGCTGCAGGGGCACAGCCTGCCCCACCACGGGCTGCAGGGGAATCTCTGCTCCAGCACCTGGAGCACCTTCTCCCCCTTCTTCTTCACTGACCTTGGGGTCTGCAGAGTTTTTTTCTCTCACATATCCTCACTCCTCTCTCTGGCTGCAATTGCGGCAGGTCCGTCTTGGAGCTGGCTGACATTGGCTCTGTTGGACATGGGGGAAGCTTCTAGTAGCTTCTCACAGAAGCCACCCCTGTAGCCCCCCCAAAACCTTGCCATGAAAACTCAATAAAATAATTCATAGATATAACATCACACTTGAAATAGTAATTCAGATAAGTTGTTTTGGTCGTAGGAGAGACCAAAACCCCCTCATTTTCATAGGTAATTTGTTGAAATTAATTGAGGGAGGGACTGTTACCTAATGCAGTTTTTGCCATTCTCCTTGTACTTTTTGTCTTTGCCTGTTCCTTGCCAACTCCAAGCTTCCGCTGCTCCTCTGTGTCCCCAGCTGGCAGCATCAGTCTGCACTCCAAAAAATGCAACCAGCATAGTCTAGGCCTCATCCTAGAAATCACTGCTAATGTTAGGGTGTTTTACTGGTCATGCATTCTGGAGGAAAATTTTTAAGAATTTTTCTCTTAAATCTTGTGGTTTTGAAAATAATTTTGTGTCAAAATTATTCCTTTCCTAATGTCTGTCTTCTGTGATCATCTCGATTTAACACTTAGAAGGAAGCAGAGCTTTCTAGTTTTGCAATGCCATTTTAGATTTTTGAGTTAGAAATAAAAAAGTCAACTTGGTGAGTAGAATTATGTTTGGTTTTTTTATTAACAATTTGTGTTCTCCTTCCTTTTAATTTAAAAGAAATGGCTGCAAGCAAATGACCTTCAGAAAGAAGTATACCAGCATCTGGCCTATTATGTACCAAAAATTTACTGCAGGGGTCCTAACCCTGCCCCACAAAGAGAAGACCTGCTGGCACAACACGTTTTGCTGGGACCAATGGAATGGTATCTTTGTGGCGAAGATCCTGCATTTGGCTTTCCAAAACTTGAGCAAGCAAACAAACCTTCCCATCTCTGTGGCCGTGTTTTTAAAGTGGGAGAGCCTACGTACTCTTGCAGGTAGTTCAACTTAGCATTGTAAAGTATTTATAATTTGTGAAGTCATGGAACATTTTTTGATAAGAGTATACTGTCCTATGAAAAGCTAATACCCCAAATGTATTTTTAAAGTAATCTTGTGGTGTTTTGTGACAGGTGGGGCCAGGAGAAAATTAACGCACTACAGATTTATAAATGGAAATATATTAATTCATATAATGTAGAGTGTTTTCTGTACAAAAGAAATGCAAGATTAAGGAAGTGGTTGGGGTGAACTGTCAGTGTGATTTAAGGGCATTAATCAGAAGTAAGTGGGGAGGTGTATATGTGTGTAATTCAGGTTTTTAATATCAGCTCTCAGTGTTGATCCTGTATTTTAGACCTCTTTCCATGATCTGTTAACCTAATCTTGGATACGAAAAGAGGTGTACCAGCTACTTGGTCCTTCCCTACCTCTATTTCTAGCTCTAAAAATACCATTTTACTTGAAAGAGGACAGAAAGTTACTAACCAATTACAGATATTTTAAAAATCTTCAGTTTTAAGCCAGTGTGTTACTAGCTGTATATTCATTATTTTATCTTCTCTTTCCTGGACTGTCTGTAGTTTGAGTTTAGTTTGTACCCTCTCTGTCACACATTCTTCTTGTTTATGGTTTCTATCACTCTCTTGGACACTTGAACGCTTGGTGGGGTGACAGTGGGAGGGAATATCAATCTTATTTTGAGGGTTTATTTTTCTGAGTTTCCATCCCTTCATTTACGAAGAGAGAATGACTGTAGAAGAATTTTACTCTTTAGTGCTCTCCTTTTCTAGAAACATGATAGCTTATTGGCCTTATTCACTGAAGTTCTGATCCAGGGTGGACTTGAGATGCTTAACTCAGCAAGCAGCCTCTTCTATTTCAGCAATCAGAATAGGTAGTTTTGGAAATGTTTTGAGACCTCTTATCTTGAGATGGATGAGATTAAACTGTGGGTACTTCAGATACTTTCAACCACTAAGAAAGCTCCATTTCCTCTCCAGTGTTCTTAGTCTCTTCCTTCACACTTGGGAAAAAGGTGAGACATCTGGGTAGGGAGGCTGTAGACTATCAGAGGCTATAAAAAGAGTTTCCACAGTTTCTTTAGTCCCTTTTCATGAAATCTGGTCCCAAAGAACTAAAAATCCAAACCTTAGAACTAGTGTTGTAATTCAAGTCAAATTGCATTGCAGCCTAGAAGTAATATGTTAATGGTCAAATACTCTTCATATGGACTAATGAAAGCTGTGGGAGTTCTGTTAATTTCTTCTAAACACTTGTTTTTTCAAGACTCAGAATTCAATATATAAAGTATATCCTTGAGAATACTGTCAGGTATGATGAAAACATAGAATAATGCAATCCATTGGTGTAGAATTTAGAGAATGTATGAAGGGACTGTTCATACTCAGGGTCTTTGTTTCAGTAAATAAATGATTTAAATACAGTAATATAATCATAATGTCATTCAGGCTAGAAAGGATGTCTTGGTAGGCCATCTTGTCAAATCTTCTGATAAGTCAGGGTCAGCAGTGAATACAGAATATTTTTGCTGTTGCTGCTATCAAGATGGAGTCTTCTTTTGATTAACTACTGACATAGACCTAAAACTGTTAATGTTCCTTGTTATATGTTAATAATTTTCTTTGACTAATAGTTGGTAGTGAAGAATAACAAGATTTAAATTAAACTTTTGTGGGATACAGAAAAGAATTGTTTCTGAGTCCATGAAATACATTAAAAGCAGTGGCTTTTCTGTCCAGTTGTGAAGCTTACAGGTCTGCCTCTGCTTTAGATATAAGCACCCTTATTTGTTCGAGAAATTACTCGAGCAAATGGTACCGCGTTTGTAAGTATATTGCCATAAGTTCAGGGTTCTGAAGAATCAATGCCCAATATTGTAGAACTGATCTACCCAATCTTGTAGGCATATTGTTGCAATAAATGTTTTTCATTTTTTTAAATTAAAAAAAAAATGCATGAACATAAATTATTCTAAAACAGAAGAGCTTCATATAATTTTGCTTTGACATTTTCACCTTTTGTGGCTCCTCTGGAGTAAACAAATGTGAAAATGGTACTTTATGCATAGTAAGTCATGGTTGCCTGATTATCTTTCAGTGCTTACCTGGTTTAATTTATTTGGTGAAATGCAATTAACACAACTCTTGATAATAACTTTTCATAGGATCTCTGGTGTTTTCTTTTGAAGAAAGTTGTTTCTCTGAATTCTTGTTTTAATAATAGTGATCATAAGACATGAATTCTCTTGGTAGTTTTTCCATTGCAAAATGTGACTCCCTTAATCTTGAGGTGCCTTGAAGTCAGTTGCATTACATAGGTTCATGTATTTTCACTGTTTCTCAGGCAGACAGTTAAATATAATGCATAATTGTCTCATTCATTTGTTTAGCCCCTTTTGCTAGAAATACTGCTTCTATCTAATATAGCAGTGCTTGTAGACAGGACCTTATTATGGTCTCTGATCTTCTGGCTGAGGAAACTGCGTTCTTGTAGGGCTAAACTTTGAAGCAGAGGTTTGATCTAATGTGTTGTGTGTTATCTTTCTTTTCAGTGTTCCGTCAAAAAATGTCTTTTCTGATTGCAGGAGATTGTTAATGCTTGTACTCTATACTTGAGAGAACTCGCTTGGATTTATGCTGTTCACCTGTCTGTACTGTGTTCTGTAATTCATCTGTTTACTTGTGTGTAAACTTGTCTCACCTCTTGAATGCAATGGCTATATTGCCCAAATATACATGCTACCCAGACAACGTTTTAAAGTCTCTTCTGTTATGAAAACAGGTTTTTTTTTCTCCTTCATTTTTTTCCCTCTCCTTGGAAGTCATCCCTTGCCTCTTTCAGAATAATATATACATTAGTCAGGAGGTTCATATTGCTGATATTTGAAAATTACCTGTTGTAAAATGTGTAATTAAAGGCAAAAACATTTGTTTAATGCTGCTTTTTTTTTGTTGTTGTTACTGCTGTTTTCAGAGACTGTGCAGTTGACCCAACTTGTGTGTTATGCATGGAGTGCTTTCTTGGAAGTATTCATAGAGAGCACCGATACAGGGTTAGTAATACTGCTGGAATATATGATGTAGTCGTTAATAATTTTGTATGTGTATGAAACTCCGTGTTTAAAGTTCGAGAATGTATACATAACTTAGGAATGTTGGATGAACACAAAGTTTGGAGTTATGTCTGCAATAATCTTACAAGAACTTGAGTGTTTTCATCTGAGTGTAAATTCTGAAAATCAGCATTTTAAAGTATCAAGCAATTAGATTTTATGCACGACAGTTACGCTTACAAATGTATGTTATTTTTAACATGTGCCTTTAGTGTATTTTACAGCATTAGAGTTGTTTCTGACTTGCTTTGATGTTGATGTTTGACTGTTTTTAAAATGTATTGAAAAAACTTTATGAAACCACTTTTATTTAAAACTTATTTCCTTTAAACATCTGAATTGTTATCAAATTCTGTACAATAGCAGGGGTTTTGTTTGTTTTTAAACATAAAGTTAAAATAGAAAATTAAAAGTGTAGATGCTGGATTTTTTTACTAATATAGTACTATTAGTAGTACAGATTAGTTTTTTTAAAAAAAAGCAACCTACAAATAAAACCAAGAAGGCCTTGGTATGTGTTTTTAAATAAGAAGCGAAGTGAAAACTACTGGTGCAACCTTTCTGTAAATCTGTTTTTGACAATACTGCACTGCTGTTAATGTAAATCCGATCACTGGATGGTTACACTGAGCACTAGGATTTAAGAAAAAAACCTGAACAAATGCAGCAACTTGCCCCAAGAAAGTCAGCCCAATTTGCTGATATCAGCATACTTCTTGTATGTAGGTTTTTAGTTTGCAAGCTTAGCGAATTGACAAGTCTAGGTGACATCCAGAAGTGTAAGCAAATGTTATTTCAAATGTCCATCTAATTTTGTTGATACTGTAGCATGTACCTGTATGTACAGAATGTACCTGTATGCCCAATATAGGTGGAAGAATTCTGCTATGAATCAGTTAATAGTTGTGAATCTAAGAGAGTATTATTACATTTATGAATTTGAGGTGGTCTTAGCTTTAAAATAAATTTTATTAAAACAGTGTAAATACATCATTACAGTTTTCAGATACTTTGTGCTTACTAAGACTTATGTGAACAATTTACGTTTTGTAAACTTCTACTGTAAACAGCACATCTTTTACTCACTGTGTACTAGTGCTGTATGAAACAATTTACCTTTTTTTACATTAAAAAAGTGTGAGAATCTGAGATAGTACAGATGGGCATTGCAAGTAATAGATTCAGAAAAATTGAAAACCAGGAAAAACCCACCACAGGTGGGGCAGGATGGGGGTGTTGGAAATTTTGTGGTGTGTCTGTTTTTTTTTTTCTTTTGTCGTAGGCAGACTGATGAAGTAGCTAAGCTTTCAGCTGTCATAGAAGCAGATGTGGTTTCACTTTGCTATTTTAACAGGGTACTGGCTAAAGCTATCAGGTGTTGTGATCGTACTTTTGTAGTTTAGCTAAGACTACTCTTTTTTAATGTGCGTGTATGTATATGCATATTCACATGAACTGTTTTGCTTTTAAATAATTTTAGATGACAACATCAGGTGGAGGGGGTTTCTGTGACTGTGGTGATACAGAAGCTTGGAAAGAAGGTCCTTACTGTCAAAAGCATGAACTTAACACTTCAGAGACTGCAGAAGAAGAGGTAATAACAGTTGAGGCATCGTGTTTCAAAACATTAACTGTATATATATGTGCATCTATATATAAATCATTCATATGAGGTTATTTTTAGTCTTGTATACCACATGTGAGAGATGGGAGGAAACTTATTAGTAATATTTGAACCACACTGTGTTAGACAAAGTTGATGTCTTGTCTAACTTAAGGAGTTATTTAGAATGACATTTTCTACTTGGAGGCTTCATGTTCTTGGTCACCTCTACTGCTTTAGTTCTGTTTCTTTGTTTTTCTGTCTTATTCTGAAAGGTGAAGGGAGTCTGCCATGTGAAAAAAAATCTGTTTGTAATCATGTGCATAAGAAGCCAAATTAAGCTGTCTGTGCAACATATGTTCTGATTCTTAGCAAAGTAAAGTGCACAGGTTTTTAAAATCAAAATAACTCGCTGTTACAGGAAAGCCATAATGGAGATATAAGAGAGAGATCTATAAAAGCTTGTTTGGTATGGAAAAGGTAAATAGAGAACAATCTTCACCATTTCTGATAGCATAACAACTTGGACATATTAAATGCAAAAAGATGTGCTACTTCTTGCAGTATGAATTCAAGCTGTTAGACTTACTGTTACAAAACACCATTGTTGTTAAAAATTTCTATATGTTCAAAAGGACATGTAACATGTTTGTGGAGGGAAGAATTGATCAATGGCCATTTAAAATTGCAGATATCATCTTTGGTGTGGGAAGTAATAGTGTCTTAAGTTACTGGAGACCAGAGGAACATTCTGTCCTGTCCTTATACTCTTCCCTTAGTATCTGTTATTACATCTCAGGAATGAAAATGGCTAGTTGGGCTTCTGGTGTAGCCACTCGTGTCTGTTCTTAGGTAATATAATTTCTGTGAGGTTTTTTTGAAGGGAAAATGTAAGGCAAAGATTTGTAGAAATTTTGCTGATCTGATGGTTTAAGTGAAGCAACTATAACTGTATTTGCAGTGATAGCAGTGCTGCATGGACTCAGCACTTGATCTACATGCCAGTTTACATTAGTTGGCAGCCTTAGAAAACTCTTGTTCTAAAGTCTTCTTCGGTGGTCTGCTACTTCTGTCCAAAGATACTCAAAACAGTGAGTGTGACTGACAGAAAAATTAGGGTTCTCCGCAGGCTTTGTGTTTCTTCACTGTGAGTGATGAGGGTTGCGATCTCTTACGTTATGCAATGTTGTGTTCAAGGTAGATGAAGGATAATTTGTTGGGCATTGTTGGAGCCTGTTTTGTGCCTTGGCCAGGTGCATGTCTTTGTTGAAAGTGCTGGGAATGGAGACAGTGCTGCTTCTTAAGGTTTGTCTTTGCTTTTGGTGATTGAAAGTTCTCCATAACCTAGATAAGTTTTAAATGAAGCAAAAAAAGAGAAATGGCAGTTATTAACATTCCTGTAAAGCTTCCAAATATTCCCAATGAATCTTGGAGAGGGGGATGGATAAACTTTACTAGTACAGGTGAATTGCTGACTGTAAAGGACCTTCTGGAGATAATGCAGACTTAAATTCTGAAAGGATTGTTGTGGCCTTTTTTATACAACATAAACGGTAGTAAAACACAGAATTTGGTATTAGGTAATCCTAAACCAGAAATTGGGCTGCTGTTAAATATTTTAATTGGCTAACAATTACACATACTTCAAAATCTCAAATGATCGAGTCAGTGACCCAATGCATAGTATATGTTCAGGTGACCTGCAGGTCATGCAGTGTTCCCTTTCCAGCTTTGTAGAAGAGGGACTAGTTGTTCTGAACATCAAAAATTTGAAATAGTAGAAAAATCCTTTCAGAGAAGAGGTTTTTAATGTTTTCTATTCACACACAAATCCCTTGAAATGGATTATTGGAAGGAAATGGCAGTGGTACCTATACTACCTTATTCAGAGTTAGCAGTGGTTCACATTTGCTGCTCCAAAAAGTAGTCCTTTTGGCTTTGCAGACTGAGGCAACATTCCTCTTACTCCCCCTACTCATTTCAGTTCCCCAACGTGCAGCAGCAGCCATTCTGTTCTGGCAGAGAAGGGAGAACGAGCTGCTGCAGATTTCAAATGCAGGGCACCCTGGAGAGTGCAGAATGGGCACAAGTGGGTGCATGGCCCACATACAAAAGGGGAACAGCTGTCTGTGAACAAGTCTGAGATGTGGGCAGATCGTTATGAAATACTTAGTTAAAATTAAGCCTTTAATTATTTATATACCGCAGCATATAAGAGACGTGCATCATAAATCTTTATTCCAGTGCGCTGGATATTGTATAAACTTGGATGAATAAGACTTTTGCCTCTAAATGCATGCTACATATAAAACAAGGCAAGAAATGCGTAAGTTGTTTGTATTCTGCAGTCTACTAATATTGGTAAATGGAACAAAAGATAGTCATTTCAAATTACGTTTTTGAAGGCATCACAGGAAAAGCAGTTTTTAATACAGCTGAGGTTAAAAGTTCTGAAGAAGAACTATCTTAGAAGGTGTGCAGAAGTGGGAACAATGAAAGTGAAAATGGAGAAGTGTGTGAAAATTCAAGTGGATGATCAGAGGCAAGTTAACAGGTTAGATTACTGCTTGGTGATTGTCAGTGAAGAACTGGAAAAAGAAAACAGGATGATTATTGACTCTATTCCTTTCAAATGTAAAGTCATTTAAAGAAAGACATCATTAAAGATGCTTACATCATCTTTGACGAAGAGGTGCAAATTTGACAATTTCTGCTTTGAATATAATTTAATTTCTCGATTGCTATTTATATTTATTTTCCAGGATCCTCTTGTGCACTTACCAGAAGATATGGTAGTAAGAGCTTATAATATTTTTGCCATCACATTTAAATATGCGGTAGATATATTAACATGGGAAAAGGAAAATGAATTGCCTGGCCTAGAAATGATGTAAGTATGGTGTTTTTCTTCTGCCTTTTCAAGGCTTGCAGATATTTAGAACGGAAAATGCAAATTCTGATTTTAAGTATCTTTTCTGCCTTTCCTGAAATTGTCAGCAACATTTTGAGGACAATGGGCTAAAATAATTTTCATAGATTTGTTTTTCTCATATTTTTTACTTTTGTGATTATACAGTCCATTTCTCTCCATAGCGATGATAAACTATGTGTTTGTGAAACTTCCTTTTCAATATTAAGAAATCGAAGGTATTAGTAAAACACAATACCCTAAAAAAAGTGGCAGGTTAATTTCTTATTGTTAAAGTTGCTGAAGTTCTGATGGATCACCAAAAGTACAAAATACTTTTGCCACTTACTACAAATTTTGAAGCATTACAGAATGTTTAAGTGTGCTGTAGCATCATAGTTATCATGGATTCATTTGTGACATCTTGTATCATCGTTGTGTTGTGTGGGTAAAAATGCTGTGTAAATAAATGATGGGAATCTAAAGATTGCACTGACTCTGTGTAAGCTTAGTAAGTTGTGATTTTGAAGATTGTGGAGTTTGGGCTTTTTAAGAGACTGCCAAGTTTTTGTTGTCTAATAGACCTATATGCAATATTGGGGAAACAGGTGTGTCAAAATAATGCCAAGATGGGTGAAACCTCTAAGAAGCTATGGGAATCTATTGAGCACAGCTGCACTGGAAGGAAATGTGTTTTCCTTAGTAGGAAACTTATCAATTCATAATCAACAGATGTTCAAAAATACTACTCAGACTAAGTATTGTCTTAAGATTTTGCTCATTTTGGACTTAGTTCTGCAGGAAAGATGCACATTCCTATAGAAGTTAGGGGTGGTCAGTCCTTTCCAAATAAATCGTTGAGATATGTTGATGTATAGCAAAGGAAGCCCAGGCTTGTCTTCTTGGTGGAAAACCTTGTTAAATTAGAAGTTGATTTTTTTTTTTTAAGTTACATTATTCTGAATTACATAAATTCAATCTTTGCTTTGAAGTGAGAAGAGTGACACTTACTACTGCATGCTGTTTAATGATGAAGTCCATACCTATGAACAAGTTATTTATACTCTTCAGAAGGCTGTCAACTGCACACAGAAGGAAGCTATTGGTTTTGCAACAACAGTAGATAGAGATGTAAGTAAATTAATTGCTAGAGCTTTTAATTATATTTACCCTAATGTTTATTTACTATGACTACATTTACTTTGGTTTGTTTTCCCAAAGAGTGTGGTTAATGTGCTTGAGCCCTGTGTGTCAGGTCACCCTGAAATGTCTTAACTTGTTGGCCAGTCCAAAACAGACCTAATATTGAATATATGGTTCAGTATAACTGTATTCCAGTAAGTCTTGTGCATGTAGATAGCAGGGTGTCTCTCACTCCCCTGTCAAGGACAGGCAGTACCTTTAGCTCATCCCTTACTGTACACCAGGGAGTTGACATTTGAAAAAGCCCCTATATGTGCTCCAAGCATGGGAAGTGCTTCTCAGGGTAATACCAGTCAGCTGTGAGGGATAAAATCCATAATTGACCACTTCTGTTGCAGTGCTCATGGAACTATTTGTGTTTTTTCTTAATTTAATATTCTTTTTTGTAATTGTCAGTTGATAATGGCAGGAAGCAATAAAGCATTTCATACAACGTTTAGAAAGAACAATGACTTCAGAATCACTACATGCTGAATATAATTTTAACTAATATGTCAGTCTGAGAAGCACTGTCATCTGTGTTTGTATTCTGGCTTTTTTTTTAAAAAGTGTGCATTTTTTTAAGGAAGGGGCACTTTCTTGTTATTTGTGCCATGAGCCTGTAAACAGTTGCTGTGAAAATGAGTGTCCTTTTATATTGTTTTGTTGGCTCATGCCTTTTTTTGGAGAGTGATGTGGGTAGAAAGTCTCTTCCGAAACGGCAATGAGAGTGTCATTTTGGGTTGTTAAAGTACTTCAGGAAGGGCAGTGGAAAAGGAAATATAACCACTTTATATTACTTACCACTGAACTGGATTTTGGTTTTGTATTATCCCTACTCTATTTTTGTGATATCAGTAACCAAAAGATTCCTGTCTGATCCCTTAAATGTGCTGATTTGAGTATGTGCTGTGTGTTGTAGGACACACTTTGGAGATTTTTCCCTACTGTTGATCCCTGTCCTACTTATAAATACATACATGAATGCATATGTGCATGTGTATATGTATGTAAAAGAAATGAGAAGGTTGTGCCTGAAACAATGATTAGGCATCAGACTAGATCTAAAATCTCAGTAAGCTATTCTGTCTATAATACACTAAATTGAATTGGCTATCTATTTTAGTGCATATATTGACAGAATAGAAAGACTGGAAACCTTCCAGTTTTGAAATAAACCAAGTGCTTTAATTGAATGTTTTAGAAGACCAATTAGGTTTAATATCTATTTTTTAAAAGGCATTGAAATGCCTGAAATATATTTAAATTCTACCAAAATTAATGATTGATGCATTAATACTAAAGGTAAGTTTTCAGTTTTCTAAATAAAAAGTGTAATGGTTACATCTTAAAAACAATATTGTACACAGATTATTTATTACAACAGGTAACTACATATATGATATTTTATTTTAAAAAGTACAGGGTGCATTTTGGAAATCCAAATATGTAACTATATACAGTACTTAAAAATGAAAATGGCATAAAAGAGTGGTTAACATGCATCTGAAACTTACTATATCTCTTATACTACTGTAAAACGCAGCATTTGAACTTCTTGTTTAGAAGCTAGTGGTGATGTTACTTCTTTACAAATTTAAAGGGACGTAGGTCTGTTCGATATGGAGACTTTCAGTACTGCGATCAAGCAAAATCAGTAATAGTGGTAAGTAATATCTACTTATTTGCTTCATCTTAAGTAAAAAGAGGCTTTGCTACACAGTTTTGTGATACTGTTACTGTAATGACTATATTTTGATAATATAAAATGTTGGAGGTACTATTTACAATACTCATCATAGAGGTATCAAAATACAGGTTTATGCACAGTTTTTGTTTCTTCTACTATGGTCTACCCTGCACCCAAAAGAATTTCCTAAAAAGAGGTTCCTAGACAACATTTCCCTTCATAAAACAGAGTTCGATTAGGAACTTCAAATGTAATCTTTTAGAATTGTGTGTCAGTCCAGATCAGTGAAGTTAAGCTATTTCAGTTTTTCTTGCAGTATGGAGTTGTTTGTGTCTTTCACAGCCACAGCTGTGGAAATTCTTACTGATTGAATCCAAGTGTGAAACTACAAATACACTTTCATTTTGTGTGTGTGCATATGTGTATGTATATTCATAATATCTGTATATTACAAGGTTCTTCCATGTAAGAACATGGGAATAATATTTTCTATTTAATTTTTCTTTATCTGCTGCAATGCAGTACTTAATCACATGAAATAAATAGTTCATGAATAATACTGATACAACTGAAAAACAAATACCACAGGTACGGTTACTGGCCTTAAACTATTTAAGGTATTTTGAAAACATGAACATGTCTTTAAAGATAAAGTTGTGCAATATTTTTAGCTTGCCACCTATGCAGTCAAAGAACAAATGGCTTTTATGTGTAATGTCTAACTTAAGGTTTCTAACAGAGATGAGGGGAAGTACTTTCTGTCTTGTTTTAACTCTGTGTGTATTTAATTTTTATTTTTGAAAATAGTCCGTGAACAATCAGTTTCTTTCCTTGGTGGGCTGCTCTGTGACCTGCATGTCATATTGTGAGGAAGAAACGTTCATGGGTGTCTTAGGTTGTGTGTGGGACTGCTTATCAGTAAAATGCAGCAAATCAGCTTGTACATTGATAAGAGGCCAAGAGTGGCAAATGGCCTAAACATGTTGATATTGCATAATAAGGTCCTTCAAATATTAGTAGGGTAAACAAAATTCAGACTTTGTTGGTTTTGTTTCTTCCTATGTAGGTGTTAGTAGCTAGAATACGTACTGATAATATAAATTATTTCAATTAATCATAGGAATGTTGTGTTTCTGTGCAGAAATATGTGCTAGTCATCACTTAAATATGCGTTACCTCCTTTTCCCTTTTCTTTTTAAGAGAAATACCAGTCGTCAGACAAAGCCATTGAAAGTACAAGTTATGCATTCATCTATTGTTGCCCATCAGAGCTTTGGTCTGAAGCTTCTAACTTGGCTTGGCAGTGTTATTGGATATTCAGGTGGGCAAACTTGAACTTTTTTGAGATAAGTTACAGAATATTTGTGAGGCAAGTTGAATTCCTGAAGCAATTTTGTCTCCTTATTTCAGATAGGTAATATATAAGGCAAAGCTATTAATAACTTGTCAGACGTCATTCTGTTTTCTCTTATTGGAGTGCTCTTCTGAGTTTTAACTTCCATATGAAAGTGCTACCAGTCTTACTTAGTCTTTTCGGATACTGTTTTCTGTGTAGCTGCTGTTGAACAGAAGCTGAGAATCGCTGTCAGATACTGTATGCCAACAAGCTATTTTTCAGTCCCTAGTTCTTTTTAAATGCATGCAGTAAGCTGAAAATAACCTGTCTGATTAGATAAAACAAAATTATACAGAGGTAATTTGATGAATGATGATGAAAGTGATTGCTTCAGATATTTTGCTAAGTAGAGCAACAAAAAAAACGCAAGGATGTGTGGAGGTTTTTGGGTTAGGATAGAAGCCAACGAAGTATTAATCAGATGTTTAGAAAGAGGTTTCTTCAAAGGAGTCAAGATGCACAGTATCATTTTTATGGGAAGGCTCTGTGTTTGTTTTGATGTGGTTCTTCCTTTGTCCTGATGAATCATAAGGTTGTGAAGGTGTCGAGTATGAGGGGAAATAAAAGGAAAATGTATTGAACTGTTGATAGATAGAAATGTACATACAGCCCCAATGCACTTTGCTCTGTGCGTCTGTAAATGTTAGTAAGGATTATTAGCAAAGCACACTCAGCTGTATTATTGCATATATGTTCTGTGTAGGTACAAGATTTCTTCAGAGATTGAGTGTTTTAATAGACTGATAGTTGAAAAACTGGCCAAGATTTCAGCCATAGGATCTCTCTATCATGTTATATTTTTTGAAAGATTAGTTTATGTTTGTATAAGTTAATTTTTAAAGGTATGTAAATCGAACTTCTGAAAAGTTATGATAGCAGTTTGTGCAACTATTTGCCAGTGCTGCTAGCAAATAATGGGTGTTAATAGAAAGGAGAGACATGAAGATATTTAATTTTGGAGATAAATTTTCCCTTCAGTGTAACGTGTAGGCACGCATTGTCTTTCTCATTTTCTTTAAACCCAGTTTTGTGCCATGTCATTGGTGCCTGGTGCCACAGTCACTGATTTTCAAGGCATAAATAACAGTTGCAAAAAAGTAACTTGAATATGTTAATGCAGTATCAAATTACAGATGAAAGCATTAAATTTATGGCTTGTGTGTGGTGTTTCTGAAATTCTGCAGAGTTCGCTTCATTAAATGCAGTGTCCTTTATGATTCAGAAGGGCAAAAATAATGTTTGATGGTAAGCATTATGCATACGTTTTGACTGTGACCTATGTGCTCAACTACTTGAAATGCCTTACACACCTTGGGATGCAGTCTTGCAGTGTACTCTAGAGTCTGGTTTTGTAAAATGCACTTTAGAAAAAATTGGTTTCCCTTAGCTTTTTAACAAACTCACCTAAACGGCCTGTTACAGTTCATCTGTAACACGGGGTGATAGAATTGCACTGCTTAGGTGGTTACACTTAAATGTCCCTGACCAAACGGTGATCGGCAGGTGGAGGGGTCTTCTGCTGTGCCACAAAGTTATGTTGAATGATTGCTGTGAAATGGGTGTCAAACTCTTGTCAGTGATTAAAGGGAAAAACCTTACTATGGAACTTTGCCACAAGCTTGACTACCACATCTTTTCTAGCAAATGCCAGTTCTTCAGGAATAAGCATCTGTTTGCCATTTGTTGAACAATGCAGTGGTTTGCATTAATTTGTTACCCTTCATAACAGTAGTTGTATTCGAACTCTGCAAGGCAAATAAAAAACCCCAAACTGCTGTAGGGGTTCACAGACTGTATAGAACTGCACTGTGCAGCACATGGTGTGGTATACATGGCACTAAGCCATTGCCAGCTCTACCTAAGAAGCTGAGCTGGCTGAGCGACGTGCAGAAATAAGGGCTACTCTGTGTAAGTCATAGTCGCGTTAGTGGATATGCATCACCTGCAGTGCAGGGCTAGGTTGAGCATTGTTAATATGAGCATGTCTGTGTTTGTGTTCTGTTGCAGATGCAGGCTTGTCTGCAAGCATATAACTTACATGTTCATATAGTAACAATTATTACTGCTTTCCATTAGAAAAAAATATGTAGAGAAGCTTTAAAATAATAGCAGCTAGTAAAAGTAAACAAAAACCTCATATATGAGTGTATGATTTGTTTCATATATGAATTATATTCTCCTTGATAGGACTCTAAACAGGGGAAATATAACCTAGAAATTTAGCCTGCTGTGTAATTATTTCTTACATTAGTAAGCCAGCAGCATGTTAAGAAAGCATATTTTTATTTGGTAACTTTGAAATAAATCATTATGTTTGGCAATTTTCACAAGGTTCCTAATGTTCCATAAGGTTAGTGTGAAACTTGCAAGGTATAAAATATTTGTGTTTCTATTGGCAAAAGATGGGCAGTTGTATTCAGTTCTCAAGGAATAGAGGGCCCTATGGCTTCTACTGTGTCTTATGAAAATTCCAGTATGTCAAAATAATTCATATCATTTATCTTCATTAAGATGGCCTTCGTCGAATATTGTGTCAGGTTGGTTTACAGGAGGGGCCAGATGGTGAAAATTCTTCTCTTGTGGATAAGCTGATGTTGTATGATTCTAAACTGTGGAAAGGTGAGTTTTCTCAAACTTTTGGAAAATACTAAAGAATGCTATGCATAAAAGTTTTCCCTTTATCGTATCTGGTAATGTTTGATCACTTTACTGTGGTGTATTATAGATACAATTGCCTGATTTGTTATAGTCTGTCCCTTCACGAGGCACTCCAAATATACTGAAGACAAGAACATGAGGAGACCATTTGAAGATGGGACTGATTTTTAGATCTAATTTTTCCATGTAGTCTGAAATTAAAGCTGATTTGAATATGCAAATGACAGTGATAGTTAAAGGAAACTGAGTAAACATTAGTGATTTGAGGTTTGTTTGCTTTACAGAATCTGTATCATGTCTACCAAAATGACTTTTTTTGAGGAATAGGGTAGAGGTTTTCTGCTTTGACTTGTGTTTGTGTTCATGAGGTATTAAGTGTTCTGAGAACATTCAGTGAAAACTACTGTTCTGTTATTTCAGAGCCATTAAAATTCTAAAAGCCTGATTGATATAATGGGATTGGCTAGAAAGTTGTAATTCTGAGGAAGTGGAGGTAGTTAATTTTTTTCCTTCATGGATTCTGTGTCTGATTTCATATCCTGAAAGGTCAAGTAAGGCCAGGTGTAAGAAAGAGAAGCACGAAGAGAAGGCAGGAAATCACAGAGTCATCTAGGTTGGAAAAGACCTTGAAGATAATCTAGTCCAACCTTTAACCTAGCATTGGCAGTTTCCAACTACACCATATCCCTCAGCGCTATGTCAACCCAACTTTTAAACACCTCCAGGGATGGGGACTCCACCACTGCCCTGGGCAGCCCATTCCAACACCTAACAACCTGTTCTGTAAAGAAATGCTTCCTAATATCCAGTCTAAACCTTCCCTGGCACAACTTGAGGCCATTACCTCTTGTCCTATCCTTGTTACTTGGTTAAAGAGACTCATCCCCAGCTCTCTGCAACCTCCTTTCAGGTAGTTGTAGAGGGCGATGAGGTCTCCCCTCAGCCTCCTCTTCTCCAGACTAAACAACCCCAGTTCCCTCAGCCGCTCCCCATCAGACCTGTGCTCCAGACCCTTCACCAGCTTCGTTGCCCTTCTTTGGACACGCTCGAGTCATTCAATGTCCTTTTTGTAGTGAGGGGCCCAAAACTGAACACAGTAATCGAGGTGCGGCCTCACCAGTGCCGAGACCAGGGGTAAGATCACTTCCCTGTCCCTGCTGGCCACGCTATTTCTGATGCAAGCCAGGATGTCATTGGCCTTCTTGGCCACCTGGGCACACTGCTGGCTCGTGTTCATCCGGCTGTCAGTCAGCACCCCCAGGTCCCTCTCTGACTGGCAGCTCTCCAGCCACTCCTCCCCAAGCCTGTAGCGCTGCTGGGGGTTGTTGTGGCCGAAGTGCAGCACCCGGCATTTGGCCTTATTGAAGCTCCTCCAGTTGGCCTTAGCCCATCGCTCCAGCCTGTCCAGGTCTCTCTGCAGAGCCTCCCTACCCTCGAGCAGATCAACACTCCCACCCAGCTTGGTGTCATCTGCAAATTTACTGAGGGTGCACTCAATCCCCTCATCTAGATCATCAATAAAGATGTTAAACACGAGTGGAATGATGCTATATATATGTTAAGTATCTTTATTTAAACATGAATATAGTATTTTGAAGGTTGCTACCCTCCCCCTAGTAACTTTTGTTGTTCTTCAGTTTGGAGGTACAGAAATCCTAGAGAGTAGTAACATCTTTTTGTGGTCTGTCTTGGGAACTTCTTGTGTAAGCCAAAACGGCTTTTACAGTAACACTTGGAGCATTAATAAATAAGAAATAAGGTGGAAGGTGGATGTGGTATGGAGAAAATGATTCTTTTAGATTTCGTTTATCTAATACCTTTACCTTGTGTAAATGAATTCCTGGCAGTCAGTTGTTTTTTTTTTTTAACCACAAATGTCATGATCTGAAAGGTAGTGCTTTTGTGGACCATTATAACATTTTTATTATGTGTTTTGTTAGGATAATGTCTTTCATGTAAGCAAGGAGTAACTTTTGCATTTCTGTTTCAACATCAATATTTCTCTTTTTCATGTATTCTGTAGTTACTCTGCATTAAGGAAATAGTGTAATGACTTTTGACTTAAAAGTGACCTACAGAAAGGAATGGTACATATGTGCATGGGTTTCCAAGCTACATACAGTCAGTTCTTGCTTACATTGATGTTTTCGGGGATGCTGCTCAGACAGACTAGAAATTCAGAGAGATCTAAGCTGATTTTTTTTTTGCAGAGTTGTTCACAACTAGCAAAATTTGTTGCAGTTCCCAGGACTTCTTATAATAGTGTGTTCTTTTTTCCCTGGGCCATCCAAATCCTCTGTTTACCCTGAAGAGGAATAGAGTTCCATTATTGTTTGCCTGACTTGCCTTATATTTGAAGGTTTATGTTCCCATTCAACAACTCAGTGTTATCTTATACAGGAGTAGTAAGTAATGCCACTTGAATTTTGTTTTATGTGTTCTTCTTGGTCGTTTGCTACCACCTGACAGACTTAATTGAAGCAGCTTCTGCTCTGAAATGCACACTTACCTCATTCTGTAAAAATTTACTTTTCTGTATGTTTCCATAATATGTTGACAGAAAATAGTGACATGCAATATTTCATTTTCTTAACAGGAGCTAGAAATGTGTACCACCAGTTATTCATGAGCAGTCTCCTAATGGATTTGAAATACAAGAAACTTTTTGCTATCCGCTTTGCAAGAGTAAGTATTTTTCTTACAAAGAGCCAGTAAATGCTTAAATTGTCTAGCAAAGAGAGTTTAGCTAGCATACATTGCTTCAAATAAACTGTTACCCAGAATTTTTTTCTTTTTTTGAAAGTGAAAAGTTGAAATGAAATGCTGACTACCTTATTTCTGTTTTCAAAATATTAGTTATAACGGCATCTCATCTCCTGGGAAGAAAATGGGCTTTCCAGGCTCCCCAGAACTAAAGCAGTTCAGATGTTTTTGTCTTCACCGTCAATTATGTAGGCTATCACTTAAGAGCTAATCGCTTCTCATTGTTGAGGTGTAAGCTGTAACAGCACTACTCAGAAATAGTGCTGAAATTCAGTTATGCTGATTAGTATTTCTGCAGTAACTAGTATTTGTAAGGTCTAAATCAGCACTGCAAAATTCTGCTCACTGTGCTGAAGACAAATAACTTTTTTGAGTAGAAAATAAAATATTAGCCTTTGTTGTGAAAATGAGAGTAGGTCTCACATGTGAGCAGATTAAGTTGTCATGTTCTCTGTACAAAATATCTATATAATAATCTGTAAGAGCTACTCTTCCCTTTATCATGGCATTAAAGTTCCCAGAGCAGACATTTAAATTAAAACATCAGGTCAGTATGGATTAGAGGTGAATTTCCCCTTGTTGTTTAGAATTACCGGCAGTTGCAGAGAGATTATATGGAGGATGATCACGAACGGGCAGTATCGGTGGCTGCTCTGTCTGTCCAACTCTTCACTGTACCTACTCTGGTGAGTAGTGCCTGTCTTTCTTTTAAAAACTGATAGTTGGCACTCCTTGCCTTTTTTTGCCTCCTTCTTAATAGAACTATGAGCGATTGCAGAGTGATTTTATGAAAGATGACCACGACAGAGAGTTCTCAATTGCTGACCTCTCGATACAGATATTCACAGTGCCTTCTCTTGTAAGTACTAAAAGACCAAAAAAGGAAATCTTTATTTGTTAAAAGCCACTCAAGGTTCTTGAATCAAGACTGCAGATTTCTTTAATGTTACTATGGAAATGCGGTGCACTGCTGCTGCACAGCAGTCAGACTGTTTACATACATTGCTGTGGGTTTAGAGCAATCAGCATTGCAAACTTTGAGTGTGACTTCCCAGAGTGGGATGGGTATTTTTGGTTTTTCTTTTTCCATTTTTCTTTTACTTTTTTTAGAAAGGTACTTAAATGTTTATTTAGACACACACACACAACATTTAAATTCCTCATCCTACTGAGCCACAGTTAGTGTTTGTAGAAATAAACTTTATGGTTTGCATATCACAGTTTCAGAGCATACCATTCTGGTGCAGTTTTACAAATGATCCACTTTATGTTAATTTTACAATCACATGTGCAAGCAAGAATTGTCTCATGATATTCCTTACTTCCTTTGGTACTTCTAGGCTTAGACGATGCCTTCGTTCATGTTTCCATTTAATTTTTGTTACAGTGCTTCAGGCCCTGTTACTCCTTCCAGCTCAGTAACTCTGCTGGTCTTTTACCAGCTTATGCTTGTTTGGGAAGCATTTTTTTTTTTTTTTCCCAGTCTCCAAATAAGTCTGTCTTTGCTTTTATTACGTACTAGACAAATTAAACTTTGGAGCTGTACTGGAAATGAGTGTCTGATTTCCATAGCCAGAATTGTTTAAAAAATGAATGCTTCTGAATCCTTCCAAATTGAATCAGCTTGATTGAGCTCTAAAATTCAATAGTATCATGGCAGTTATGATACTGAGCGAAGTTGTTTTTCAGTTTCCTAGGGGTAGATGTTATTCATGGGAATTCAACAGGACCTCAGGATTTTGTTTCCATGGTTCAGGGCAATATTGTGTTACGTCTTTTAATTTTGATGCTGTCAATAAGAATGTTGTGAATGTTCAGACTTAACCAACTAGTATTACTCAAATGATTATGGTATTATTTCTTCCTTTGACAGATGGGGTGGCAGAATATGTGTATTAATACTTTTTTTTAAAGGAATTTAAAACACTTTGCTAGAGGAGAATAATTGCAGTGTCCCTTCTACGTATTTTCTATTTCAAAAGCATGCAAAAAAAATAAAGCAAATTGGTTTTGTCTGTTTTGTAGAAGGGTAGAATAGACTGACATGACAGTAATGATGATAAGTTCCTACCATGTGAATTAAGAATTAATTTTTATATATTTACAGCCATTCATTCTTAATGAATAAGTTGAACAATGTAAAATTTTCAAACTGATCTTAGTAATTTAAGAGCTGTCAAGTAACAGGATTTTTGGTTTGGGGAAGGATGGGTGGTTGTGTTGGTGGTGATTTTTTGGGGGGAAAATGTTAACCATGAGATACCCCCTCCCCATGACCTACAGTAGCATTTTAGAAACTGTATTTTGGAGTAATCATTAGCAGCTGTAGAACCCAGAAGCTCTAGTCAACGACCACAGTGTTGTTGCAGTAGATCAGAGTGGTCAATCTTCCTGAATCTACCAGCCACATAATAAAATCCTTGTGAGATCCAAAAGCTGCAGGACTCAACCCATTTACCTTGGAGAACCAACAAAACCGGGGAGTTCTGGAAGCGCTCACAAGTAGGAGATGGCAGTAACGTCTTAGTGCCTCCTACTCTCTTGTAGGGTTTGTGGGGTTGGGTTGGGTTAGGTTGGGTATGGGAGATGTTCTTCATCAGACTTTATGATGCCTGTTGATTTGTTTCCTACAACACATGGATATATGCAGTAGCCCTTGAGGGGAATTGTAAGTCATTTTACATAATTTCCGTGTGGAAATTGCACTATACAGTTCTTTAGCAGTTCAGAAGATGCTCTGTTCACCACAGTGCTTGACAGTTTGTAAACAGAGAACAGAAGAGCCGTCACTCCCCTAAAGGGCTCATACTTAAATTATATGAGAGGAGACAACACATACTTAAAGGGAGGTACAAGTTAATTGTAGGACACATAATAACAGATGTCTTGTGTCATAATTATATAGGCTAGCAGGATTCTAACCATAGTCAAATTTCTGTACAGAAGGGATCTGAGGAAAGAGATCTAGTTTATGATAATTTCTGGCTAGATTACTTTTTTTTTCTTCTGTGAATGTTTGGAAGATTGGCTTTCAGTACGTTCTTCTGTTTTAATTATTGATGTAACTATTTTGGATAAAAATTCATGTATTTTATAAACTTCATGGTGCAGTGTGAAACTCTTGTTAGCTGTGTCTGTTAATTACAGCAAATTTCAATATACTTTGGCATAGGCTCGAATGCTAATAACAGAAGAAAATCTCATGACCACTATCATCAAAACTTTTATGGACCACCTAAGGCACCGTGACATCCAAGGCAGGTTTCAGTTTGAACGTTACACTGCTCTGCAGGCTTTCAAATTCAGACGTGTTCAGAGCCTTATTGTGGATCTCAAGTAAGTATATTAACTATGTGCTGCTTTGATCAATTGAGGAGGAAGAAAATAAAATAAAATAAACACTTGCATCTTTCTAATGTACCCAGGTATGTGTTGATCAGTAAGCCAACTGAGTGGTCAGATGACTTGAGGCACAAGTTCCTAGAGGGTTTTGATGCCTTCTTAGAGTTACTCAAATGTATGCAGGTATGTAAATCTGAATTACAAAATTTTGCAAAATTAAAACAAGAAGTTAGCTATCATAATATAAAAATGGAAGAAATTTAATGTAATCTCCATTTATATAACTTCAGTGTAGTATAACTTTTGGAGTCATCATGTTTTCCTGAAACATAACCTCTCACCTAACTTTTTTCAATTTAGGTTGTTGTAGAGAACAATAAAAAGGAAGAGTGGTTCAAAAAGAAAAATGTCATTTTGGGCATATTTTGCAGTTGTAGAGGTGGATGAGACAATTAATTGTGTGAGTGAAATCTGGTCCATCTTAATAAACTTTCCTTCATAGTGAGAGCTTCAGTTACTACTTCAGTGTCAGCAGAGTTGTATTGAGGAATATATAGTTCCTGATATACAAATAGACCTCTTCACTGTGGTTTTTTTTTTTTTCCCCAGCCTTTTCATGTGCTATGTTACCTTAAGAGGGGTATTTTAAAAGCAGTGCAACTTTTACAAGGGCAAATTTACTGTATGATCAGTAAGGTATAAGTCAGAATCACTCCCATTTTTCAGTACTTCAGTAGCATACCTTTCTCACTACTTAGCTTTTATTAGTCTGTTTATGATAGTCTCTTGAATATATTGTAATCCTCAGATCATGCTGGTTTTTTCTTCTTACGCCGGGAGCTGATTAGGTACTGTAGTACCCAGTCTTTAGTACTTAACTGCATTTAATAGCACATCCCTAGAAAATATATTCAAAACCCAGTGTCCCAGTATTCTCTTCCAATTCCTGTTTTACTTTCTTATTGTTGTTATTTCGGTGTGTATAATTCCTTTTCAGATGGTCCCAAGCTGCTTTTTCCCTTTTGTAGCAACAATATATTTGTAAGGACAGGTAACCTGTCTCTCACTTATGCAAACGTTGTCAACATATTTCAGTCATACATTGTTGAATTGCATAATTCTTTTTGTTCTAGGGTATGGATCCGATAACTCGTCAAGTAGGACAACACATAGAAATGGAACCAGAATGGGAAGCAGCATTTACACTGCAGATGAAATTAACGCTTGTTATTTCAATGATGCAAGACTGGTGTGCGTTAGATGTAAGTTCCTTCTGAATTGTTTTGCCATGTGAATATGTGAAGGGGGGAAAAACTCCAAACATTAATATGTGTAACAATTGAGCTAAACATATAACTGCACTATAGGCCAAGATCATCTTCTCTGAGCAAGTGGAAATCTTTTCTGTATTTAAACACATTTTATGGCTTGAACCGTGTAAGAATGTGGTGGAGCCTCTTAAAAAATACTGCAGAGAGAGTTCTGTCACACCTGAAAGTTGTGATAATCACAACGCTATCAGGTTATGATTTTCAGAGAAGGGTGAATAGAGGAGTAGGCCCTGGATCTACCAAATTGATTATAAATGAGGGTTCTACTCCTTAAGTATTTCAGGGGTTTTTTTTTGGAAAAGTACAGAGCTTCAGCATGGTAAAATATGACTGTGTAACTAGTGATCCTAGAATATTTGAACATTCAAGCTGGCTTTAATCTGTCACTGTTAGTTAACATGCAGGTTTTGCTAGCCTAGCATGGTAATTGGTATTATGGGAACTTTCTGAGCAGTTACCAAAAAAAAAAATACTAGTGGGTGTTTTTCTAATCAGACATACGGTTTTGAGTTTCACGGTCTGTGCCCCCCTTAATTCATCTCCTTTTGTTGAATTCCTTATCTTAATTTTGCAGGACTGTTAATAAAGGTAAAAACCCCAAACCCATCAGACTTTTTCTGTGTTGACTGTATTATTTGCAGACCTCTTTTTTTCATCCTCTCTGTAAACTGTGATCTTTCTTTTAGGAAAAAGTGTTAATTGAAGCTTACAAGAAATGCCTGACTGTGTTGATGCAGTGTCATAGTGGTTTTACTGATGGAGAACAGCCTATTGTTCTCAGTATGTGTGGACATTCAGTCGAGACCATCAGATACTGTGTTTCTCAGGAAAAAGTTAGCATTCATCTCCCAGTTTCTCGTTTGCTTGCAGGTATGAACTAGTTTTAAAATATTTCAGGGAATGAAAAATGTTGTAGAAATGTGATTTGTATTTGTGTGTACATAAGGAACCACACTACAGTTGTTTAAAGCCTGAAGGATGCATTTTGGCCATTTTCTAGCTGTTTGATAGCCTCTAGGCAAAAAATTCCCAAGCTTTGGAGAAGTTGTTATTGTTTCAGGCCTGGGGGAGATTGTCTCATGCCTCTGGATTTGTCAGTGGGGTGTGTTGTAGGCAGTTACTGCTGCTTTTGTCACTTGAGTGATGCAAAAGAAATGCAACCAAATATGGACCTTAGTTGGCTGTTTTGAAATATGTTTAGTTGTCAGATTGAATATAGTAATGAACATTCTATTAGAGAGCAGATTTATCAAACAGATGTGTCACCAGAAAATTAAGCTGTCTTTCTCTTTGATATTGTGCCTGTCTTGTTCAACAGTTGTGTTGAAAAAAGGTTGGTGAATTTTAATTTACATAATCAGGAAGTTTTATGATAAAAATAAACTAATAGGTAATGAAGAGAAAAAGGTAATTCTTAGGTAAAATACTAAGCAGCTCAGCATCAAATAACTGAATGTTTGAATCTTTAAGCAAAACCCTTAGTAGCTTTAAAACAAAGCAAACCAGAAAACCCTTACATATTTTGTAGGAGTCTCATAGTTCCTGAGGTATTTTTATAAAATCTTAAGGACTGATAGAAAGGATGAGGTATCTGTTGATAATTTGTCCTTATAGACCAAGGACTATTGGCTGTTGCTGAGTGGACATCACAGTCAAAGAAAGGCAAAATCTCATTTGTACTGCAAGTTTGGTACAGATACAGTGGGAAAACTTCAATTCTAAAATGTCTGCTTTGTAATATGTCTCTTCAGGAAATAGCTGTGTAGTTCCAGGGTGATAAATCTGCAGACTTACTTGCAGCTGTGTCCAGAAAATGGTCAGATAGTACATTAGATCACCTTTTTGTCCTATTTGAATTAATATAAAATACTATGTGTAATATTATGTATGTATTTGTTTCATGTATTTATGTAGGCTTGCATGTTTTGCTGAGTAAAACTGAAGTGGCATATAAGTTTCCAGAGCTGCTACCCCTGGTATGTAATTAAATGTAGCATATTCATTAAATGTAATTAATGCTGAACGTGAAATTGGTCATGTAAGTGTAAGATATTATTAAATAAAATAAAGGACCTTTTTGCTATGAATTCTTGTTTAGAGATACTATCTTTAGTAGATAAAATTACCTCTTAAAAGATCTAGATATTCATGACTGGAGCATAAGCTATCAGTATTGCTCTCTTAAACTTAAGACTCAGGTTTAAGGTTTGTATTTTGTTCTTCATGCGTTACCTTCTTTTTGTAGTAGAAACTGTTTTTAGGAACTCCGGGTATGATCTGGTTTCTTCTCTCTGGCCTAGATTCTAATTTTCTTCCCTAGCTGTTTCCTGTTTCCTGCATGTTCTTACTGATATACTGTTTCTTTTAGTGGGATGTTAAAAAGAATAAGATAAATTAAAAGAGGAGAAGATGTAACTGGGAGAAGTCTCGGTGTCTTTTGAAAGAAGTACTTAACCTTTGAATGAAAGAAAGCAGATGAGTTATTAAATTGGTAGTGTTAATGTTTTACAATATGAAACCTACTACTGTCTAAGAATAAGGTAAAGCTCTCGTGGAGTGCTTCTTTGGAGCAAAGAGAGAATATAAGGTTTGTTAACAACAATTGGATAGACTGTGAATAGGCTCATCAAACTTTGGTAATATGTGTGTTGGATTTGATTCTCCTTTGTATTGCCAAAATATTCGAAAGATCACAAATATCGTCCTTCTTCATTTCAGTCCCATTTTATTTTCCCTGTATATATCAAAATATTGCATTTTCTTAATGCAGAGTGAACTTAGCCCGCCCATGTTAATAGAACATCCTCTGCGATGCCTAGTCCTATGTGCCCAAGTGCATGCAGGGATGTGGAGAAGAAATGGGTTCTCTCTTGTTAATCAGGTAAGTACATAGTAGCTGTAGAATCGCTGTTTTCTGCTAACTCCCCTAAGATAATTTCAAACCTCAAAACCTCCCCTTTGTGTATTGATTTCAAATTTCACTTGTGTAAATCTTATGGAAGGCAACGTGAGGTAGGCATTTATATCGGTACTCACATCATTTGAATATTTGTGCTTTTAAACTGATCTTGGATTTCTTAGTCAGAAGTTGCTTTTTTGTTTCAGGACTACTACAGTGCTCAGTGAACTTAGTGCTCTATACGTAAAGAAGTTTTAGTATAATGCAGTTAATGACTCCTAGCATTTTTACTGTATACTGTTCAACAGCAGCATGAAGTGCAGAATTAATCTGTGCGTCTTCAGTAATGCATTCATCACCTTCACATAAAAGTGTCTCAAATTTAAAATACACACCATTAAGATATTATTACTATTTATGTTTATGAAGTAATTGAAATCTAAAGACCACACAAAGCATTACAACCAGTGTAGAACTGAGTGTTTCTTGGCTTTTCTCTCTCATACTACTTTCACACTTCTGGAGACTAGTTCCATCCATCTCTAAACTTATGTTCTCTGTGTTTGTACAAATTAGGTCTTGGGTGTTTCAAGCATAACAACTATAAAATGAGTACTGGAGTGTCAGTGCTGCCCACCAGGGTGATCGTCTAAAGTGATTTTCTCAGCAAGACATAGATTACAACAGAAATAGGATTTAGTACTGTGAGGTGTTAACTTGATTTATTTGCAAGAAACTTCTTTCCCTCCCACAAGCCCCCATCTTCACTAGATAATTGCAATGCATGTGTACTAGGAGACTGAATTAAGCTGCTCATATTATATTCTGACACTTCTTTCCTTTTAACCTAAAGGATCTTTATAAGGTAATGTCCTTTATTGTCATTATTAAAGGAAAAGGAGCTCTAGTTATGTACAGTTATAACAGCACCCATATTACTGTAGACACACATCAAATTTGAAATTTCAGCATAGCTTTGGATGGAGAAATAAGTCTCTGTTAATTTCCCTGGTTGTCAGCATCTTGAAATTAAGAACCTGCTTTAGTTTAGGTAATAGGACTCCCACAGTCTGGAAGTCCTTTCTCTTTCCTTTGGCTATGGAGGGCTCATGTTTAGTCAGCTGCTTTTGGATATTTTCCCAGAAGATAGGATTGGGCATCTATATATATGGATTATTAGTGTGGGTAAGAGGGAAGGCATGCCTAGGTCTCTTCTGTGTAATTCTGGTGAGAAATGGTGTGTCTCTAGAGGGAAGTTTAGCACGCTAAAGATTGTTCCCTGTCCGATGCAGCAAAGTGACAGCCCTCTTTATTCATCCTTAACTGGTAGAATCACCCTTTCCCACATTTCACTGCCATGCAGTGATTGCGGTGTTGCTGCTGCTTGGTGCGGTACTGTTGAGTTCACTCCCAGGATGGTTTGAGTTAAGTATGGTTCTATCACAATATTAACATTTTGCTGAAACTGGCAGTTCCTGAAAGATGGTATCTCAAATAATTGAAGAGCAATTCATGCAGCAAAGAAAGAACATTTCTCCAACTGCAAGCGATTTCTCTCCTGAGAATTTCAAACAGTTAATTGCTAAACAAGTAGATACATTAAAATGTAGCCCAAAGAGGTCCACAAGATTTTTCCTTCTAAGTGTATCTATGATCTAGACATTAGATCAATACAAGCTTGTTTTATGCTATATAAAAATGCTTTTTGCATACAAATACAATTTTTTCCAATCACAGATTCATTTTCTGTTTACTAATACCGTATAACAAAGTTTATTTTTCCAGAATGAAGATAAGTTTAGATGTTTGTTAATTATTGTGGTTTGGGTTTTTTTTTCAGATTTATTACTATCATAATGTGAAGTGCAGGAGGGAGATGTTTGACAAGGACATAGTAATGCTTCAGGTAACCACATGTACCAGTTTGCATGTTTATCAAGTATTTTCAGGATATGTGTGCATTTGTTTTTAGCTTCATCAGAACCTTTTAATGACAAGGAAAAAAGTCAATTTTTGTGGAAAGACTTCTATTTTTTTATTGTATTTGTGTCTTTATGGGATAGTTTGTAAAGTAAATACTATGGTTGCCATCCTTGTTTTTTAAATATACTGTGGAAAGTGTAGAATTTTCTGTGTAAAGCGTATGTAATGTTATATCTTCAAGAATGTAATATTTTAAGGGGTTGTTCTGTACATGTACGTGTTGCCTCTTCACCCTACTTTCAAAGTTGACATCTGAGATGCTGGATAGAAAGTGGAACCCCGTATAGTAGTTTTGTTTTGTTTCTTCAGAAGAGATGTTACAAATCTGGCAGTCTACTTAGCTCTGACAGAGAGATCTGATGCATTACTTCTACATTGAGGGTGATGAAAGCTAAAATTTGCAGCTTGGGGTGCGTAGTTCACCTGGACAATGAAATCTTTCTTCAGAAATCCCTCCAATCTTACCTAGAGTTAGCGATACCCAATATGATGCATATGTCCTGAGTTATTACTTCTGCTTTCTGACATACTTCCCTGAGGCTTAATCTGCCCCTAATTTTTAATGATTATCTGGAGCTGCCCATTTGGGTAGATATCCTTCAGTTTGTTGGAAATTATTCTGTCTTAAAGATGGTCCCATTAGCAATAGTAAACCAAAACCAAATATTTGTAATTGACTAATGTAGATAACGTTGTTTAATAAACAGAAAAAACTTTGGCCAGTAGTTTTCAGAGATGGGAGTAAATGTTTGTGGCTACATTGAAATATTAGTGTTCTTTCCAGGAATGTTTGGGAGGTCTTGCTAAGGTCTTCAGCCTTTGTTTTGAGGATTGCAATTTGTTTTTAAAATCTATGTGCTATATACTGAGTGATATTACGCATTCTAAAAGTTGAGCCAGCAGGAACAGAATTGTAGAGACAAAACCAACCAACTAAAAGTCTTCCACTGAATTTTACTTAGAGTATTTGAGATAGAAGGAATAACCCTGAATATTTTAGACCTGAAAGGGCATCAGAAATTATTGATAAAGCATAGAATCCTGCTTGTCACTTGTGTTATTGGAATCCAAAGAGAGTAAACTTAAGTAATTAAATCTTCGTGCCCAGGATAGAGAGGGGAATGAATTCCATAAAGAATATACTGTGAACATTGTATATAAATATACAAACATGCTGTAACATCCAATCTATTTTGTGTTTATAATAATTTTTTTCTTTAATAGACAGGTGTGTCTATGATGGATCCAAATCACTTCTTGATGATAATGCTGAGTCGCTTTGAACTTTATCAGATATTTAGTACTCCAGACTATGGCAAAAGATTTAGCACAGAAAATACTAACAAGGTATTTTATGTACTACTGCAATAGAAAATCTGCAATTTTGTTTTTGAAAGTGTATCAGATGCTGTTGTATGGAGATTGTGCAATTTCTTGATGAAAAAGCAAAACCTATCTGATTTTAATTTCGTTTGACCAGTTTGAAATATGCATAAATATTTTTACTTGTCAAACTTGTGAATGTCAAAAATTGATGCATAATTTTTTGCGTTGTGTGAGAAGTTTGAGACAGTTGTGATTGCATTTTAGCATAGCTTAATTTGGGAGTGCTAAGGGCGAAAACAGGCAGTATTTTAAAGCACTGAAAAAATATTTTCAGCATATGGAATAATTCTTTTATCCTTAATTGAAAAATGTAAATTCTTTTTTGTTTTAATTCAGGATGTTGTTCAACAAAATAACACTCTTATAGAAGAGATGCTGTACCTCATTATAATGATTGTTGGTAAGTTCAGAATACATTTAATTATTTTTTTAAAATTTAGTCTCTTTAATGGTCTGGAATGAGCATTCTTGATTGTCATCTCCAGTTCAGTTCTATTTTGAACTTCCTGTAGTCCTGACTTCTTTCCTAGGAGAAAAGCCTTGAAACTAGCTTAGATTAGTGTAATGAATTTTTGAACACTGGTGGGTGAACACAGGATTTTACAAAGAGACTTATTTTGCAGTCTTTGTCTTTAAGTAGCAAAAGAAAATAAATGTTTAAAATCCTAAAAAAGGTTATATTTTATTTTTACAGGTGAAAGATTCAGTCCTGGAATAGGACAGGTAAATGCAACAGATGAAATCAAACGGGAGATCATCCATCAGCTGAGCATCAGGCCAATGGCTCACAGCGAATTGGTAAAGGCGTTACCTGAAGATGTAAGTAACTTGGGGTGGGGGGGGAAGCAACTTCAACTTTGTAAGGCTGATTGCTGAAAATTTTTCTTACACAAGCTTATGCCACTTAATGTGGAATGGGAGCAGCATGATTATGCTAAGAGCAAGGTTAACATGAGTACAGATAATAGTTGTCATGGAGAAGGTAGGAAAGAGCTAAAGAAGAAGAGAACATAGGAAAGAGGTAGGAGCCTGAGAGCTTCTTCAGCTCTTTTCTCTTTTTAATACTGTTTCTTATCAGGCCATCTGGCTGGCAGTCTCTGCAGTCTGCTTGTAAACCCTGAATAGAGGTATGGAAGTGGGTTGTTGGAGCTATCCAGAGATAAAAGCTGTTATATTTAAAAGCTTAACGATAATTGAAAAGACATGGAATCAGACATGGTATAATGATTTGTGTAACAGAAATTATTCATTTGCATGGACAGAAACATTTGTCTGAATTCTGGTATGAGTGGTTTTGTAGGATAGTAAAGTTTTTTGGTGTGGTGTTTTTTTTAGAATATTTTCTAAGTAACCTTTTAAACGTAATTTCAGAAGGCAGTCAAAATTCAAAAGTTAATCTTTTACTATACTGGTAGTACTTCTAATGATAAATTCTGAAATATTTTTCATTGTTCTAAATATTTTAAACTTAAACAATTTGAAAAGTCAAATTTTAGGGTAGCATTATGATTATTTTTTTTTAAATAAGGTTGGATGAAAGAGCACACTAGGATTTAAGCTAGAGTTCTAAATTGTACTTGTTGACTGCTGTGAATATGTATTGCAGGAAGGGGGTAGGGATGTTAAAAGGTAATTTCTATATGAAATAGTGTCACATATTTGAGCTGATTTCTCCTGCTGCCTTTTGTGGTTGTTTTTTCAGTGACTTGTCTTTTTAGCTTTCCCATATTTCATTTTAAAGGCCTAGAAACCAGAAATACTGACTTTGATTTGAATGTGTTTAATCCAAGAGCTACAGTAACACACTGTCTTGCCTTTTCACTCAATGTAGGAGAACAGAGAGACGGGAATGGAAAGTGTGATTGAAGAAGTGGCATGTTTCAAGTATGTTTCCCTTTATTCTAATATTTCAACTTTAAAAATGGAATATCTAAGTTAGTGAAAATGAGTGAAAAGAAGAAAGGGAGCTGGGTCATGGTGTTTTCCCATGGGTTTACTCATGTGCATCATTCTTAATACTGTTACTTGATTTTTAGAATGCCTATTGAGCAGTGGTTTCCAGCTGTTCTAGTAAACCATTTATGCTCAGATATTAATAACCAATGAACATACGTTGGTTTTGGTTTGTGGTTCTTTTTTTTTGTAGGAAACCTGGATTAACAGGCAGAGGGCTGTATGAATTAAAGCCAGAATGTGCCAGGAACTTCAATCTCTATTTCTATCACTTTTCAAGGGCAGAGCAATCAAAGGTAACTAGTAATGTAACTTTCTGGGTTTTATTATGTGTCTTTTTTTGGTTGCTTTTTTTCCAAAGCTTAATTCTGTGAAGAAGTATTATCAACTGGTTGAAAGTTAACTTTTATAAGGTAATTTGAGAATGCTAACAAAATTTGCCTGGGATTTTGAAGTGATTTCTGTGCCCTATACAGAGCTACTGAAATTTGTGGGCCTTCAGGAGCCTGTTTGTGTTTTCTCCTAAGTCTTATTTTACTGACAGTATTTAAACAATCTGTATTTTTGCTTACCTTTATAGAAATTACTATTTTTACTATATTTACCATATTACCAAATTTACCGTATTTACCAAATCACCATATTTACCATAGCTCAGACTTGTCATACCATTTTATGCTATAAAAATAATCCAGGCTGGCTCAAGATAAAAGATTAATTTTGAAGGTGCATGCCCTACTTTACAAGTAGAATGTAAGACAAACTGAAAAGGCATGGAAGCTTTCTTATTTTATTTAAGGCTGGGAAAAAGGGGGAAAAACCAGTAACACTGTAATAAAGCATGAATGCTTTTTTAATTAGTCCTATATTTGTACAGGTTTTGATTAATATTGGCATCGTTCTTCTATTTCAGGCCGAAGAAGCACAAAGAAAGCTGAAAAGACAGAACAGAGAAGATACAGGTATTTCTCTTTGAGAGAACTTGGGAAAAGGAAGCACCTATCAAATTGTGTATTGCCCTAACATTTAGACTAACATCCTGTTCTTGGCCTAACCAGAAATTGGTTGAAAATGTATCAATTTCCCTTATGTCTCCCTGGTTATAGACAGGAATCTGATTAGTCATGGAACCAGCCTTCTGGACAGTTTATTCCTTTGGCTTTTCTGTTACATGCAACCCATGTTGAATGGTATAGCCTGTCATCTGTAATACTGTTTTTTAAGCAACTATAAACTGTCTTGGATTAAGCTGTTAAGCTGTTTGAAAGTCAGACATTTTATATGGGTGTTGCAAATTTTAGAGGTACTGAAATATCAAACACACAAATTTCCCTTTCAGCACTTCCACCACCAGCTCTTCCTCCTTTCTGCCCACTTTTTGCAAGTCTAGTTAATATTCTGCAGTCTGATGTCATGCTGTGCATTATGGGAACTATACTGCAGTGGGCAGTAGAACACAATGGCTATGCCTGGTCAGAGTCCATGCTGCAGAGGGTATGTTTCCTTATTTAAAATTATGCTTACACTAAAGGAAGGAGTATGTATTTTAGCATTTTAATGTGGATTTATAGGTTTGGGTTGTTTGCTTGCTATCTAACATATCCAGAATACTCTGAATGAGAAATAAATGGTGTTTTCTGATATAAAAGACTAGGGAGACCCCTCTGCCTCCAATGCAATTTATTTTTTTTAAAGTGGATGGAAGATAGAGGTAAATTTCTAATGGTTTGCACACAAGAGGGAAGAATTTTGCTTGAATCGGTTGAAACAGTGTTTATTATGGTAGAGAACAGTTTATCTGAGTTGTTGCATATTAAGTAAAGCACAGTGACTTTTTCTTGATGTTCCTTTGCTTATTTTCAGGTTAAGCTAAATCACTTTAGAAAAAATCATGAAAGTTCAGAAAGGAATTTTCTAACTTGAAAATGTATCAGCTTTGGAAAATTCAACTGAGCTATTTGTTCCTCGCTATTTATAATGATCTTTAGAAACCTCGAGGGTTACTGTGGATTTTGTTGTCTATGATGGTCTTTTTCTGAAGTGTGCAAAGATAAGTGGTGAACTGCCATCAAAGAGTTATTCATATTGGTCAGGATTGTTGGTTTAGTATCCAAAACCGAACTTTTCAAAAATAGCGATGGGTTTTTTAATAACATTTTGCAATGTAACCCCAGCTTTAAAATTATGATTTTTTTGACATTCAGTCTTAATGAGTGTATATTAATTTCTATAGCTAAGTTTAAATTAACATAAGCAGTACTGTATAACACACCGAAAGCTGAAAATAGAACAATATGTCAGTATTATAAATCACAACAAAAATTGAAGAATGTAGTTACATTTAGGTAATGTGAGAATGCTAGCCTTTGGAATAACTTTGAATAGAATAAGATTTTATTTATATTTTTTTGAAACTGAACTGAAACATGCTCAGCCATTTGAGTGCCTCTGTGGTGTTCTCCAAAATGTGCGATTCGTTAAGGACCTATCACTTGCTCAGAAACTCATGACACTGTATTGACTGGTGCTGTGCAGTTGGACCGCAGCTTTCCAAAGTCAGCCACACTCGTCTTGGAAGCACCATACAGAGGTTGATATGAGACATCTGGCAGTGGTGGCTCATATCTGATGAGACCTTGTTAGACAGCTGTGATTGAGGAACACATTAAAACAAATTAAAAACCTTCAACTCAAATCAGGTTTTACCACTTCTTCTATAGATACTTAGCCTGTTGTGTTTCAGTTCTGCTACAGATTTTCCAGTGATTATCCTTGCCTTAAATGGGTTTCTGTGTTGATTCCAGGCATTCAGTAATGCTTTTTGTCTAGAGCATCCTGCCAGTTTGTATGGGGTGACAAAAGTGGTTGATTCAGGATGACAGATTTCGCCACCAAGATTTAAGTATTTAAGCTTTAAAATGCAATTCAGACTGGTTTTGTGCCAAATAGGGTAATTCCAGTTTTTAAGTTCAAGGAAATTACAGCTTTTTACTGACCTAGAAGTTAACATTATTTTAAAATGTGTTTCTAGAGTGTTAGAATAAAATCAGTTTCATAATTTTTGTCAGTTAAGTTTTATAGGTAAAAAGGGTTTAAAGTGTGCATCATGCTTCTGTCCAGAAACTTGTGATAATAACAGGCAAGTGCTAGGAAGAAAGCTAAGAAGCACTGACTTCTCACTCACTAGACAGGACAGCAAATAGAAAGATATAAGTGGTATAATGTGGTTTTTTGCCTGTCAAAGTTTCAAGAATTTATAAACACACTCTGTTACTCCTGTGTAATGCTTTGGAATTATGTATATACAAATAACTTCAAATATATTATTATTTTATAGTTTTATTATATGACTGACTTGTCTCTTAATGCATTACCCAAACTATATGAATAGAATATATGAATTATTAAAGAAAAGAACTAAAATTTATAATTTTCATCTAGGTTTTGCATTTGCTTGGAATGGCACTACAAGAAGAAAAACAACATCTGGAGAATCTCAGTGAGGAGAATGTTGTAACATTTACCTTCACTCAGAAAATATCAAGTATGCCTTTCTTTTCGAATGTGTAGCAAATTTTAAATAACTGAAAATGCCAGTATCTCATATTTTATTCTTCTGAAACAGTATTTAGCAGATGAGTATATTTGGTTATCCATCAAAATTTTACCAAGCTGACTATACATATGTGCTTTACATATGTGTAGATTTTATGATAGTAGGAATACTAAAGGCCTTTTCTAGAGGAGAAATCAGAGTTGAATAATTCCCAGGAAATCTTACTCTTAATATCTGTAAGTAGCATCTCAACAAAGGTTGCTGTGCATGATCAGATACTACAGTTGCAAAAACTGTAGTTGCGTTCTTAAATGGTCTTTTAATTTTGACTTTCCATTGTATCTTCTGACTAGTGCCTCTATTTTTGTGAAGACAGGAAAGTTGCTAAGACTTTTCCATTTAAAATAGGTGGGAAATAAAATATTGGAAGTTCCACATGGCAGGTCCCAAAATAGAATCAGCCAGGAAACACATACAGTGCATTTGTCTTGTAAGAAAATAGAGTCTGTGAGCAAGACTTTTAAGACTCTTTCCTCTAAACTTTTCAGGGTTTACAGGGTACTCATGAAAATGTTTGCAGAGGGGCGGATGAAGGTTATGTATTGTGCCTATTTGTTGAAGGAATTTTTCAGCTGCTGAACATGCACAAGTGTTGGGTTTTATTTTTTTGTTGTTTCTAATGTTAGTAAATGATTAGTTTGTCAGGTAACAGTATAATCAGTTCTCATAATTTTTTTCTCAGGACCAGGAGAGGCACCCAATAATTCCCCTAGTATACTAGCTATGCTAGAAACACTGCAAAATGCACCTCATCTGGAAGTGCACAAGGACATGATCAGATGGATATTGAAGGTAAATCTATTTTATATAACTGCTGAAAAGCATGAGAAGATGATTTTTGAAAAATTCCTAAATATACTGTGAGGATTTCCATATTTCCCATGTTGATTTGTTGTACCTACTCTTTTCCTCTTCTGGAATCCAACACTGCACGTTATCTGTCCAGCATTATAGTATACGCAGTTATATTCACATGTCACAAATGTTTTTTTCCTTACAGACTTTCAATACTATTAAGAAACTAAGAGAAAGCTCTTCTACAAGTCCTGTGGCTGAGACAGAAGGAAATATTATGGAAGAGGTAAAAGCAAGCTGTAACAGTTAGCTGATCTAGAACAGGTCTGGGTTGTGACTAGCAAAGGACTGTATTTCTAATTGCAGCTCTAAATCAACGATGGGAAACATCAGTGATTTCTGAAATTCTGTCTCACAGCTTATAGATCAAACCCATTTGTTTGAAAGACCTATTGGGACAGTCCTTGGACCATTTTTCTTTGCTTTAAAAAATTGTAGTCTTAAATACTTTGCAAGTTTACTCCTTAGAATTGTTTGTAGTACTGATTACAGCATTTAATGATTCTGCTCTTCCCATAATTTCAGACTCCTTGGGAAGTTGTTAAAAGAAATGGTATCTATGTTTTTTTACCATGCAGGTCATTCCAGATAAGCTCTGCCAATTTGTTTAATGTGGCATGACATTCTAGATAATACACAAAGATGTTGGAGCAGTGTAGTCCATTTAGGAATACAGCTAGTATGGAGGAAGAGCAGCACTAGAGACGAGACCTATCACTTAACTTTTTATCTTATGAATGCTCAAAGGGAAGAGAAATACAAAATACAGGTAAAGGTTGAGGGGGAGAAGTGCCCTTCTGGATCTGTATTTCTACCTGGCATTGAACATGAGCTAAAGAAAAGAGGGCACAAAATAACTTTTTGGTAGACTTTTCTTTTGTCTCTTTATGAGATTTTCATTGTTTGGAGGTTAGTACAAGTTACACATAGCAGCAGCTAAAATAAATTGTCTGTTGCAATAAGATTTTAAAAATGACTGAGTGAACAATACATTTTCAGAGTTCACGTGATAAAGACAAAGCTGAAAGGAAGAGAAAAGCTGAGATTGCCAGATTGCGCAGGGAAAAGATCATGGCCCAGATGTCTGAGATGCAACGGCACTTCATTAATGAAAACAAAGAACTCTTTCAGCAAACTTTGGAAGAGCTAGATACTTCAACCTCTGGAGTACATGAAAATAGGTACAGGAATCTCATTTAAATTTTTTTCCTTTAACTTTTACATCAGATTGTCCTATTGTTGCCGCTTATAAAAAGCACTTTTTTTTTGACTGGATGGAAAACTATTCATAAGGTTTTTTTGAGACCAAAAAAGCAGCGGTAAATAGAATGCTTTCCTCCCCCTTTCTGCCGGGATGGTGGGATAAATACTGATTCCTCCCTTCTCCCTCCTCATACAGTACTCAACAAAAACAGCCCAATAATTTTTTGTATAAAATCATCCAGTAAATTGTTAATAATACTGAAGAGACTATGCTATTAAACATAGTAAATGGGAAATAGTTGATTATATGTCTGTTGAGGATCTGAAAGAAAATCTGCTTGTAGCTAGAAATATGAATTGAAGCGTGCTAATGATTTTGTGGGGAAGTGGAGAGTTTTCCAAATTTATGTCAGGCACTTGAGGGATGGTGGTGATGGAGGGTCGCAGATATAGTTTCTGTGTTAAACTGGAGTGGGTAATACTATTGGGAGACTTATGAATTTTTTCTGGAAAGCATGTTCTATTTCTGAGGACATAGGAATTGTTGCATAAGCACCAGAATTATTTTTTGTCAGAGAACACTTATCATAAAGCTAGTAAGCTCATTAATCACATTTAAATCATGATCTGATTTGTAATTTTTTTCAAATTATTTGCTCACTAGTGTTCTTTGAATATTCTAGCCCTGTAATATCGGATGCAAAACTCACAGCTTTGGGACCAGAGCAAACTAGAGTAGCTGAACACAGACAAGTTGTTATGTGTATATTGTGTCAGGAGGAACAAGAAGTTAAAGTGGACAGCAGGGCTATGGTCTTGGCAGCATTTATTCAGCGATCAACGGTGTTGTCTAAAAATAGAAACAAAATTACTCCAGACCCTGGTAAGTAGTGTTAATAGTTGTCTTTAATATTAATGAATGTCAAAGTCACTGTAACAACTCCATGCTTTTGAGACAGTGACGTCACTTTCTTATGTTAACTGTATAATTGTGAATGACTTCATTGTAATCAGTGGCAAAACGCCCATATTTTTAGTGAGGTAGAAATGTGTATTCTAAAAAATGTAACATCACTGCAAAGCATTATCTAAATGTTCTGCCAGCCATTTATGACAAATTATTTGTAACTGTTAAAAAAGCCTTTAAAATCAGAAGTGTTTGTTCTTAAACTACACCTGTGACATTATAGAAAGAGGAGGTGTTGATGTAGTGCTGCAAAAGCACAAGATACACATTTCCTTCCTCTGAGTTATATGATCTGAAATGTCTCTTGGCAATAATGAAAAATGCTTGAATTTAGGTTACTTTGTGAAACAGATCACGATGATCAGTGGCATTGTTACAAAGGTTTCTTTAAATTCTGTATACATAAACACATAGAAAATTTCTGCACTGAATCATTTTGCACTCTCACTCTGAACATTAGTGTTTTTAGACTCATTATTTAATGGTACTAGACAACCAAAACTGCAGGGGTAGATCTTGGGGACTTTCACCAGGGCCCAGCGCCTCTGAAAGCTTGGTTTGAAGTCTCAGTACATATGCTCAAAACAAAATTACATGATACTTGTAAATGATCTAAACAGTTTAAGTTGTTGTGGATTAGTAATATGTTTTATGCTTCATCAAATGAGTCATACTTTTGTGATCAAGTTTAATAATGACACACATGTAGTAACATTTATCTGCAGTTAAGTCTTTTGATGAATGTTTATTTCAAAGTTGTTTTGTTTTAAATACAGAAAAATATGACCCTTTATTCATGCACCCGGATCTGTCGTGTGGAACACACACGGGTAGCTGTGGACATATTATGCATGCTCATTGTTGGCAAAGGTAAAAAGTTATATTTAAGGTTTTAGTCCAGATAGCATGTCATGCCATCAGTTTGCCTAATGGCACTAATTTTAATGGCAAAATTACTACCATGTAGTAAACTTAAAAAGAAATTTCATGAAGCAATTAAAACAGCTTTCTGTTGTGGAGGTGGGAAGTAGAAATCATTATAATAAATGCTGTAAACATGTTCCAAATAATTTCCATCTACTATCTGTCATCTTGGTAAAGAAGAATTCAAAGCCACACATGGCAGCTTTCATTCCCTTTGGTTGTTTATCCCTATACATAATTGTGCACATGCACCCCTGTGGTGCACATATATCTGAACACTGAAGCTCAGATGGTTTGGATTTTTTTGCAGTTCAGTAGTAGACATGTTCCTGCTGCTGCTTGTGCTCTCTACTGAAGTTTTAAATGACAGTGTGTTACTGTCGCTCTTATTTCCTCCATCATACTTAATTTGAAGTATAAACATCTGCAGTCTAGTTCATCTTCAACATAAACTCAATTTTATCCTGTGTTCTTAAGTTGGTTTTTTTATAAAACGTTTTCCAGCTATTTTTATTCTTTGATTTTTGGAGCGGGATAAATGTGCTTAGTGCCATGGGGTGCCAATGCCACGTGACAAATGAAAACCATTCAAGCCTCTAACTTCAGTTAGGCCCTTGCTTTGGTCCTTGGCATGGCTCCTTAAGTGCCTGATTTCAAATTCTGCCTTTTGTGAAGATTGTTAGGAGCTTCCAGAGATTCTGTGGCGTTAATCACGTGCAGGTTTTATTTGTGATTTTTAATATCACTGCTCACTGAAGATGCATTCTTAATCTTCTTCTGTAGGTGTGTGGTTGCTGTTAACTCCTGGAAATATACTTAGATGCCTGTATTCAGACCATTTTGGGGTCATCACTGGCCACACTCTGAACCGTCCCAGAGACTTCTGGAATAGCAGTTATGTTTAGCAAAGCAAGGAATTCCATTCCTTTTCATATATAGGATTCGGAGATCAGCCACCAGTTGTTCCAGTTGCTGCTCTGTTATGGCCTGTAATGGAATATGCACATAGATAATCATGGCACTTCCCTTAAAATTTTATGTAAAACTGAAGATTTTTTTTAATTATTCAACTTAACCTCTTCCTCTTATCCTTTTTTACCTAAATGAAAAATTGCTAAAGGTCAGACTTAAACGTGATTTTAACGGCCCAGGGTACTTCAGCACTTTTGGGGGATTTAGGCTGCCAAAAACTGGGGATAGCCTGCAGTTAGTAATACTTTATCAGCCAGAGGGTAGAGCTTTTTCTTTCATATAATTTCTTATCTATAGCTGAGAAAAGGCAAAACAGTGTCTGTATGAGAATTCATGAATTTATATGTTAATCTTTTAATAATTTGCCACTAATATCTTGGTCTTTTCTAAAGGTATTTTGATGCTGTTCAAGCAAAAGAGCAACGAAGGCAACAAAGATTACGAGTGCACACAAGTTATGATGTAGAAAACGGTGAATTCCTTTGCCCACTTTGTGAATGCTTAAGCAACACCGTTATTCCTCTGCTTCCTCCACCAAGAGTTTTGTTTAACAGGTCTGTTTGCTTTCTAAATGCCCTCAATAAATGTGAAAAAATCCCAAACAAGCCACACCCCAAAAATCCCTTTCAAAATGTTTATTATCTTCTGTTTTGATAATCTCAAATGGATTGCCTGCCTGCTTATTTTGGTTTATGGACCTTCCTTGGTTATTGTATAGTATGGAATTTAGAGTATGAAAGGACAGTAAAGTGTAGGACCTGCAGGAAAAGAACTGGATGTAGAGAATATGCAGATAGCAGAAAAAGAGCCTGTTGAGAAACAGAAGAACATGGAATGCCTATGAAATACTAATTCTGTATATAGTTTGTTTTTAACTAATTTGTGTATTGTGTTTACATATATTTCTGGACAGGTTAGACTTTTCAGGCCAACCAAACCTAACTCAGTGGATCAAAACAATATCCCAGCAAATAAAAGGGATGTATTTACTTCGAGATGAAGACAGTGCAAGTAAGTCTGAAGAAATGTGTATATTTGTATGTGAAAATATTATATTCATGGAAAAGACTGAGTGTTTTGGTTCTACCACAGTGGACTTGAGAGGTGATGGCAAAAGTGGCAAGGATAGCTTGGAATTTCAGTTTCTGGTGATGTGCTTCAGCGTCTTTTATAATGTAAAAATCAGGTATAGGTGAATAATCAGTGTTTTATTACTTCTTGTTTATACAGGCAATTCTGGTAATTCAGAAAAAATGGATCAGCTGCAATTACCTGAAGGATTTAGACCAGATTTCAAACCCAAGTATGTATTTACAACTTATTAAATCATCAAAAATTCATCATGAAATGGTAACATGAAAATAGTATGAGACTTCTGTGCTATAAGGTCTCAATGATTAAGGCAAATAAATGAATTTTGCTTTAGTTACAAAAGTTGATCCTATTATTATGATGGTATTGAAATCCAACCCACAAGTAGTAAATAATGCAGTAGAATTTCAGAGGTGGATGTGCAGAGAAGATGCTGCAGTTATATAAATTTTGACATCAGGATTAAGCTTTGTTTCCCTATTACTTGTAACTGGATGAAGGATTCATCATTATAGCTCAGCACTGCAAGTAAAACCCAAAGAAAGACTATGAAACAGAGTATGTTAATATGTAATTTCAGCTATTATGGGATGTTTGTATTTGAGTCTACCCTTTCTTCACCTGAGGAGAAAGTAATAAAATTCATTGCATGGTACAGACATTTGTCTGCCAGCTGCACACAAAAATGCAAGACACTTATCCCAGCTGCTAACAGATTTTGCTATCAGTCACACACAATTCTTTTAATTTAGCTTTAATTATATTGTCTTTGAAGACTGGATATTCTTAACACTAAAAAATTAGATTGGTTCCAAGAAATAATAGAATAATAATTGGGAGTGTATCTGTTAGAGAAAAGAGGTTAAAGAATGCCAGATCCAAAGAAAGATATTGGAGTTCTCATTTAAATTTTAAAAATCCAGGTGTTCAGCTGTGGGGTGAATACTTATCATTAAAAGTGGAGGAAATAATGAGTTAGTAATAATACTGTTTTCTTTGTTTCAGGAATCCTTATTCTGAGAGCATAAAAGAGATGTTGACAACTTTTGGTACAGCAACATACAAAGTAGGCTTGAAGGTTCATCCAAATGAAGAAGATCCACGTGTACCTATAATGTGCTGGGGAAGCTGTGCTTACACGATACAGACTATAGGTACTAATGTATTCATTTTGCTCCTCTATATGTGAATTTCAGAATTTAGATAAATTAAAAGCATTGAAATATTTCGGGGTTTTGTTTTTTTCAGAACGAATTTTAGCTGATGAAGATAAACCATTATTTGGTCATTTACCTTGTCGACAGGTAAGGGTCAAGGATCAATTCTTCTCTGAATTGGTGCGAAAAGATCGAATTCTGCTGCTTTAATACAAAATATCTGGTTTTTAATTTACGGTTAATTGAGAGTTTTATTTGTTGGATCCCACTGTTTAGTCAATCAGTATCTGATTATTAAATTTATTTAAAAAGAAAATCTAGCAAAACTATTACTTTTTTTCTATAAATGCATAGTTTAGTAAGGCGAGGGTTTCTCATTGTAACAGTCAAAATAAGAATACTGAAGGGAACTTGTATAATTACATAAACATCTGTCATATACTTAAACACTCAAACTGTTCCCCTAAACTACAGCTGAGGGGCCTGAAAAGAATGCTCTAAGTCAAAAGACCTTTTCATATTGAGGAATTTCATTAACTGTGGCAGTATTTCTTCTTCTTTGTTTTTAAAGGATGACTGCCTTACATCATTAACAAGATTTGCAGCAGCTCATTGGACAGTTTCATCTCTTCCAGCAGTACAGGCTCACTTTTGTACTCTCTTAGCGTGTAAGTTCACCACCTTATGCAGTTTTTCACAAAGATACAGAAAAATGCTTACAGAATGATTGTTAGTCTTGATTATGAGAAAATCGCTTTATGTAGTGGTTTTCAGTAATAGACCAAGAGCTGGTATTTTCACATCTGTACCTACATGTATTTCGTCCTACCATGGAAAAGAACCATTTCTTCTGGTCTGCAGTTCCAAGATATATTTCCAGAGAAGCATGGATATTGTGCTGTGAAGCAGTTCTGTTGATTCTTTCTAGTATTGATATTGCTGCTTTTAGAAAGATACCTAGAGCAAAGGAGAAGGAAGTGTGGATCTTCAAGGTCTTTTCCAAACTAGATGATTTTGTGGTTCTGTGGTCCTTCACAAAAGAAAAGTGATACACTGGAACTTCAAAGAGGAGGAAATTAAGATTAATACAGTATTGAAAAGAAACAGGATATTTGCAGAGATCTAATAAATCTGCAACTTTTTGAAAAGTAGGATCTGTGATAAGACAGGACTTACTATGTAATGTCATATATTAGTTGAGAATTTTAATGAGAACATCCAAAATGTTCCAAGCTTGAAGCATTTGTAGATACAAGTTAAAAGTCTGAAGTTCAGCCTAATGCAGTAATTAGCCATGAGAGGACTGTTCTGAAAGGGTGTTATAAAATGGGATAATTTTAATATTCACAGTCAGTAGAGCAGGGAAACTTAAAATGCTATCATATACTGAAATTACTAGTAGAATTGATACTACCTACTTCAGCAAATAGTTGGCAGCTTTATGGGGAAGACCTTAATTGACACCAGTTCATAGCAGTAATGATAGAGCCATTTTCTATGTGAAGCAGAAGAGAACATGTTGCTAGCTATTTGACTGGAACTTTGTAGTATATGGTGTTCTGCATGGTTTGGGTTTTCTTGAAACTTGAATCAGTGTTTCTTCAAAGTTGTTCTTCCTTCCAGCTGACAGAAGCAACTGTACTGCTTCTATTTTTGTGAAGGAAAAGTGTTTGATTTTTTTTTTTTTTCAAGGCTAGGAATAAGGAAAATTATTAGCCGTTGATCTGTAGTATTCTATGAACTATACATAAAGATAACTTACCAAGTAAAAGTTTGGTTTTGGAAGTCCCTTGCCCTGCTCGCATTTTTGATAGAAGCATTTTTCACACATTTGGGTTGAGTTCTGTGGCAAAAGCATTTGTAATCTGAGTGATGGTGAAATGTTTGCTTAAAGAAATAGTTTCAAAATGTCACAGATCTTCAGCTGTTAATTTTCTGGCCAGCAAGGCAGCAGCCTTCAACTGAAGTATTTTTAAGTTATTATGATAAGACTATTTTTTACTGTAGTAGTGTTTTTAAATTTGGCAGCTTAATGCTTATAGCTACATGGTTAAACTATTCTCATAGCTGCAGTTGAAACTCTTCTACTGTAAATCAGGCTTTACTGCTTGGAGTAAAGAAGTTTGCAACTGTTCCTTGATTGTTCTTTAATGTTGTAACATTTTCAAGACTATTTATGTTTGCTTTTAGCTTAGAGGTACTTGGAATTTATTAATTGTGTGAATTTGTTTTGTCAACTGGAGTGCTTTGGTTAATACTTTGTGGTTACTGTGAAATGTGAATGCTACAGAGATGGAGAGACCAGTACCTAGTTCTTTCTTAATTAGAGATAAATAATGAATTTAAGAGACTGTTTAGCAATGTATTTTTGAGTCTGAGGCAAATTTAGTGAACCTTATAAAGTTAAGTGAATTGCAGAAGTTTCCTTTAAACAGCTGTCCAACAGACAACAATTAGTGTTTCTGTTTAGTCACTAGTGTTTGAGCTTATTTCTGGGTCAGAGCTTGAGATACTATCTCATTTTATCTCCCACTGGAGACCTAAGCAATGAAAGGAAGTCACTGTGGGAGTTGAATGACAGCACTTACTTTGTTATAGCTACTTTGGGTTTCTTTCATTTCAATACAGCATAGTTAAGTAGGCAAGAGTCTTTTCCAATAATGTTGAACAACTCTTGAATTCACACCTTTCTGACCAAAACCGGGTACATTTGTATTTTAAGTACTTCAAGCATATAAACCAAGGAGATGGCTCTCATTTTGTAACTGAAGTACACTAAAAGCTTTTCATATGTAAATGTTCAATAAATAAATTTATTTTTCTTTCAGCACTGGTGCCTAATGAAAAAAATGGAAATCTTCCTTGCATACTTGATATTGACATGTTTCATTTATTGGTAAGTATTCCATAATATATATTAATAATGTTTTGATCCAGTAGGCATGATGCAAAAACTTAATTGGAAACTTTTTTCCTACTCAGGAACCTTTCAAAATGTTCATGTTTTTAGTTTTTTTCACTAAATACAATTTAAAGATTTTTTTTTTGTTTCAACTATTCTTATCTGTAAATAAAAAAGGGGTAAAAATGAGGTGGAATGTATACTCTTTAGATGTTAAAACAAAACAAAAACCCAAAACCAACCTCCCCAAGAAACCCCAAACAAACAAACAAACAAAAAAATTAAAAACCAAAACCAAACAAAAACACAAAACAAAGAAAAAAAACAGACTCCCGAAACCCCCTCATAGTTAATCATTGTTCCCTTAAATAATGGCTGGCTGATTAACTTCAAAATTAACCTTATGAGGCATGTTGCCTTCAAAGGGTATAGTTGCAGCATGAGCAGAGAAAATGGCAAGATTCAGAAAGAAAAGGAATCTAACAGCTTTCTTGTTTTCTCTTACAGGTAAGCTTGGTGCTCTCTTTCCCTGCCATACATTGTCAGGATTTTTCAGGGGTTAGTCTTGGCACTGGAGATCTTCACCTGTTTCATCTAGTCACTATGGCACACATAATACAAATTTTACTTACCTCATCAACAGGTAACGCCACTTTCTTTCAACTTCTATTGAATTGATTCCTCAAATTTGTACTTGGAAAACATTGAGGTGCTATTGGTAAATGTACACAGTTTACAGTTGCAAAGTAAAATTGCTGGTGCCCTCTCTTTTAGCCCGTAGAAAGTATTTGATAAATTGTACTCATGAAAGTTCAGTCTTTTGTCTTTATTGCTTAGCACTGGAGGTTTTTTGGAGCATAGCTAGTCACAAATCGTAGCTTTCCAGCTAATGTAGCAGTGCGTAGAAGTGTTTGTTGCAGAGCTTGGCTTAGGCATTGCATGATGAATAAGTTGCAGTTAGCAGAGTAAGGAATCGGTGTATCTTCTGACAGGAGAACTGGATAAGGTGTAGTAAGCCAAAAGCTAAGAACTCCAAGCAAGTATATTAAGAAACCCCACCAATCGACCAAGTAAATCAACACCTCACTGGAGCTGACAGTAGCATAAACTTAGCACATAAGATGTGCAGCAGAAGACTCTTTTCCAGTACATCATATCATAGTAGAGTGGAATGTTTCACTTAGTTTTGGCCTTTTTCTCAAAACTTGAAAAATTACATTCTTGCTGTAGAAACATGTATATATGAAGTAACTTGCTTATTATTTCTTTCTTCTTCAGAAGAGAATGGCATGGATCAAGAAAACACTAACAGTGAAGAGGAAGTAGCTGTGCTTACACTGTATAAATTTCTTTGCCAGTGTACAGGAAGGTAAAAGTGCGATCTTTTGATGAGGTTTTATAATGTTTTCTCCCTCCCAGACTCAACATTAACTACTGATTGAATTCTATATACTAATGCTGTCAAAGATGAGACTTTTAACTGGGGAGCTCTTACACCTTGTTTCTTATCCACTAATTCTAGTTTCACTTTACAAGTAACTATTCTTATAAATTTCTCTGTGCTCATGAAGATTATGCTCTGAAACAGTTTTTTTTTTTAGTCAGTTTGCAGATGTATGTAATCTGAAGTTGGCAGTGTCTGAGTACAGAAAACTTGTCAGGATCTGAAATGTCTAGTGAAAATGTTCCTTAATTTACTGTCCTGGCTGGCTATATTTTTATGAATCTCTGGTTGTTTTTCTTGGAGTTAGCTTTGAAATAAACACTTTGCATAATGCTTGTTTCAACCGAAGTCAGTAATTTAATATGAAGTATGACTGAAGGCTTACTAATATAGCTCTAAAACTGAAATGATTAAATAAAAGCAAACTTTTTTATTATGTTCCCTTAAGTGCCTTGAAAGAAATTTCCTCAGGTTGGCATCTGTGGAGGAATCTAAAAGCTGGAATCATGCCTTTCCTGAGATGTTCTGCTTTGTTTTTCCATTACTTAAACGGAGTCCCAGCACCCTCAGAAATTCAAGGTACTGTCTGCTTTGTATTAGCTTTTCAAGACATAAGCATTTATGGACAAAATAAATTAGGTTTAAACTCTTTCTTCTGAAGAAGCTGATTGAATGCATGTGGGCTTGTTACCAGTGCAGAATCATATCTGCATAATGAAAAAGGCAAAAAATTGTTTCCATTTTAAAATAGTTTTTAATATAGAGGTAAATGCTGTTCTAGATTACTTAAAACAGAAATTGATGCTCTTCTGTTAAAAAGTGAAATTTTGATTATTTCAAATCTCCTACTGACTACTGTTTTCAAATGAGACCTGCTTTTGCTTTCATTGATTTCATTCAAACCAGCATTCACTAATAATTAATCTCTCTACAAGTAAATTTTCTGGAATTCCAGCCAGTAAGTCAGGTTCATCGGGGACCCAACTTAAATGCTTCTATGCAAACGCATGTAGCATGGGGAATAAACAAGAGGAGCTGGAGACATACACAGACCTGCAGGGCTGCAGTCTTACTGGCATCATGGAGACGTGGTGGGATGGCTCCTATGACTGGAGTGTTGGAATGGAAGGATACAGGCTCTTTAGGAAGGACAGGCAGGGGAGAGGAGGTGAGGGTGTCACCCCCTATGTCAGCAGCCAGCTGGAGTGCATGGACCTCTGCCTGGGGATGGATGAGCAGCTGACCGAGAGCTTATGGGTCAGGATTAAAGAGAGGACAGGGACAAGAGATGTTATAGTGGGGGTCTGCTACAGGCCACCTGACCAGGAAGACCTAGCAGATGAGGCCCTCTAGACAAATGAGAGCAGCCTCATGTTGACAAGCCCTGGTCCTCATGGGGGACTTCAGCCACCCTGATATCTGTTGGAGGGATGACACAGCAGGGCATAAGCAATCCAGGAGGTTCCTGGAATGCATTGATGATAACTTCCTTCTCCAAGTGATAGAGGAGCTGATGAAGAGAGGGGCTGTGCTGGACCTTGTTCTCATTAACAAGGACGGGCTGGTGGGAAGTGTGAAGCTCAAGGGCAGCCTTGGCTGCAGTGACCATGAGATGGTGGAGTTCGATATCCTTGGGGCAGCAAAGAGGGAGTATAGCAAGCTCACTACCCTGGACTTCAGGAGAGAAGACTTTGGCCTCTTCAGGGATCTGCTTGATAGAGTAGTATGGGATAAAGCCCTGGAGGGAAGAGGGCCCAAGAAAGCTGGTTGATATTCAAGGGTCACCTCTTCCAAGCTCAGGAGCAATGCATCCTGACAAAGAGGAAGTCAGGTAAAAATGGCAGGAGGCCTGCATGGATAAACAAGGAGCTCCTGGACAAGCTGAAACACAAAAAGGAAGCCTACAGAGCGTGGAAGCAAGGACAGGTAGCCTTGGGAAGGATACAGAGAAACTGTCCAAGTAGTCAGAGATCAGGTTAGGAAGGTCAAAACCCTGATAGAATTAAATCTGGCCAGGAACACCAAGGGCTGAAAGAGGGTAGATTAAAATTAGATATAAGGGAGAAGCTCTTCACTGTGAGGGTGCTGAGACACTGGAGCAGGTTGCCCAGAGCAGTTGTGGCTGCCCCCTCCCTGGAAGTGTTCAAGGCCGGGCTGGACAGGGCTTTGAGCAACCTGGTCTAGTGGAAGGTGTCCCTGCCCATGGCAGGGGGTATGGAACTGGATGATCTTTAAGGTCCTTTCCAACTCAAACCAGTCTGTGATTCTATGTTACGCCTGAAATAATTGATGTTAGGAACATATACTGTCTTCTACATAAGGTGTATGTAGTGATAGAATGCAAATCGGAAGATGTTAATAGGTTCACACTGCTTCAGGTTTCCCATGTTTAAACAGAGTCTGATACCTGCTGCTGAGCTGACATGAGAACAGCGGTTGTCTCTGTCATGAGTATCTTCATGCTTTGGTAATACTTCTAGAACGTTTCCTTGACATGAAGCCCCTTGACAAATTGTGTTTAAAATGTAGGTTTCTTTTTCATTTAACAATTGCAATACTTAAGCATTTGGTCCAAAAGAAGAGAAGCCTCTATTCCTGAACTTTGAATTTCTGAACAAGGTTTCTCAAGTTCATAGTCTGGACCAGTAGTGACTACTTCAGTTCTTTGTTACAGATGCTCTAAAGATGAGGTACAAAGTGCAGATGTACTTCCAGAAGTAGGTCTTCAGAGAGTTAGTTGTAGGAGAAGGGAAGAGGAAGGCTTTGCTTCACTTTTCTTATACTCTCAAGTTCCAGGTGCTTGAATGGCCCTGTAGGTCCCTGCCGCCAAGGGATGCCCTGACAGTGGCTGTGGCACTGGGTATTTTGCCTTCCCTTCCCACTTCCCTGCCCCAGGACCTACTGATCCCACAACTGGTCTGTATTGCCTTTCTCTGGTGTGTTACTGTGGGTTGCAGAATGGCAATCACTTGGGCATGAGAGGGGAGCGAGCACAGCTTTCACTGTCATTCTCTTCACTCCTTTATTCAGGAGCAAAAGATGCCATGCCACAGAAGAGGTACTGGTACTCTTTGTCCTGAAAGTTTGGGAGAGCAGGGACCTAGGGAGTCAAACCAATAGACTAGGATGAACTTGGCGATCTGGTGGTTGTGTCCTGCATATGAGTTTGGCACTGCAGGCAATTGCAATCTCTGTATTTGAGGCTGTTATACTGCCTGTCACTGACAAACTGTCTCGGTTTGTGTCACAGATTCCAAGGAGCACCAAGTAGCCATTTAATGGACAACATGAAACAAAGACATACTGAGTTGTAAAGGCCATGGAACTCTCTGTTGTGGTTCTTATATGACTAGGCTTGAAACATGCTTGGGGGGAAGTTTGAGGAAAGTTGCTTTTCATTACTGGCAGTTTCCCAACATAGCTGTCTGGTGCCTTTACTAGCACTTTCATACTCCCTACCATATTTTGGGTGTTGGGGAACACAGTTTAAAAAAAAAAAAATATATAGCTGTCCCATTATTTAGAGTTGTATTTCATTTATTGCATATAATGTAATTTAAAAAACTGTAATTATGAGAATTACACTTTTTTTTACAGTAAATGGAACAAACCAGTTTGAACACTTATGTAGCTATCTTTCCTTGCCAAACAACCTCACTTGCCTTTTTCAAGAAAATAGTGAGATTCTGAACACCTTAATAGAAAGGTAAGTTGTGGTTTTATGCTTAGTTTAAATATAATAAAGAATCCTGCACAAGATCATTAAGTATTCTCCCAGGAGTGCATATGTGGAAGTGAATTGTAGACTTTGAAAAGCATTCATGAAATAAGTGTTTTGAAAGAAATCATTTTGGTTGTAGAGGTTATCAAATAGATGTATGGTGGATTTTTTGCTTGCTTATTTTTGGAAAGAATGATCCATTGAAGTCAAAAGCCAATTTTTTTCTTTCTTGTAGTTGGTGCAGTAACAGTGAAGTAAAAAGATACCTGGAAGGCAAGAGACATGCGATCAGGTAAACATGAATAAATTTTAAGCAGAGACAGGAGAAACTTTAATGTTGCCATTTTCTCCAAGTATTTTTTCCTAAAGGCTGTTTATAATAACATAGTATCAGTTCTGCTTTATTGAATGACAAAGATATTAAGGCATAAGCAAAGAGATTTTTCAGAATTTTGTAAGGAAAGTGAAATATCGCTTAAATTAGTAGATTTTAAAGGCAATGTTAAATCTTACCGTTTTATTAAATGGATCTGCAGCAATCAGAGGCCATAATATTTCTTTTCATGTTTCCTATAGTAGATTTGTACCTTCTGATTTAAAAGATATGCTGTTGCTGAAAGATGTATACAACCTTTGTTTAAAAATACCAGGCATTGAAGAGCCTTTTAAAATTATCGTTTTAAAGAATCCAAGTTCTTTAGGAAATCAACACCAAGTCAGTTTCTAACTACTTGTTAAGCAATTATTTTGAATTCAGAACGCATTTAATACTTAGTGGATGTAGAAAAGCATTTGTTTTCTTTATGAAGGCTGCATAAAAGTAGTGGTTATCAGTTATCCAGATAATTACAAATGAATATCATGCTCACAGTGCTGTCATTAAAAACATCCCTGCATGTTAATCTCTGTGCTAAATACATAAAGTCAATCTTTCAATGTTGTACATGCAGTAAGGTTAAGTGACAAAAATAAAAATTAATCACTTCATCTGTTAAATACCAAGCTATTAACGGAATTTCTTATACAGTAAGAATACTCTGATTCCATAATTGATTCCCTGTTATGTGTGGTTGTTGGGATTTTCCCCACATGTTCCTTTTGCTGATTAACTGTTTTTCCCAAGATCGTGTCAAACTTGGCAGTGATTTTTTTTTTCCTCTCAGCATGTTCTTGTACATTGCTTCTGTTACAAACATCTATTTACATTTCACAGTCTAATTTGTATTATTCCTAGAGTTGAAGATTATTAAAATTTATTTTTTTTGCCTGTGCTATACACTAACTTTTAACTGTTATTTCTAAAGATACTTGGTATTAAATAGGTCCTTGTCATTGCATGAATATTTCATTCTCTTCGGGATACAAGGTCTCTGAATTTGCAAGTCAGACTATTTTCCATTCAACATTAGTGACAAAAGTCAAATACAAAGCAAACTGATAAGGGAGCAAAACAAATACTCAATTAAATCTGTAGTGACCTTATGAGGTTTTGCTAAAAGCATACATGACATGTATTTTTCTGACTTTTTGCCTGTGCATTTTATCAAATTCATAAAAAATATGACCAAGAAAACTGGAGGTGGTCTAGTTGAGAGATGTTGTGGGTTCCTTTAGGTGCTACCATTTTATTCTATGGATGGCAGAGAAGAGGAAAACTTTAAAAATTTAATTATTCACAGATGCTGCTTAAATGAGTCAGGAAAACATGAATGAGTTTGAAATCACTGTGTATTATTCATTGAAATATGAGTGGTTAATTTGATTGCTTTATTCCAGCTATGCACGAGAATCCAACAAATTAATAGATCTTCCGGACGACTACAGCTGCCTCATTAACCAAGCATCCAATTTCTCGTAAGTTGTATGCAATTATAGTGCGGACCCCCTAAAGTCTTCCGCTCCTTTTGATGAACTAGGAAACCTCTAACCTGAAAGCCTCAAAGTTGTTTATAGAATCATAAAGTTAATGGCATAAATTTGATTGTCACGTGTTCCAGCAAAACTGCCACGTATTTCAGCGAAATAGGAATTGCAGGGGTCTGTATAACTGTTAACTGTATAAATGTTCAAAAGTGCTTTTGAATCTTTTTACTATCTAGAGTTAATACATACAATGGATTTTGGTTTTTTTGCTTAACAAAAGGTGTCCGAAATCGGGTGGTGATAAAAGCAGAGCCCCAACATTGTGCCTTGTGTGTGGGACCATGCTATGTTCTCAGAGTTACTGTTGTCAAACGGAATTAGAAGGAGAAGATGTTGGAGCCTGTACTGCACATACCTACACTTGTGGTTCTGGGGTGGGCATATTCCTTAGGTAAGGAACTGAATATCTCTACTTATATTGTTAGTTAGATGATGTGTGTAGATATGAAAGGAAAAGTTGTATAAATGTGATTGCAGGGGTGGTTTGTAGAGGCAATGGTTGGTTAGTAACAGGGTTGCCTAAAAACTAGAGTGTTTCATCTTCCTTATACTTTGATGTAAGGTTCAGAGGTTGTTTCTTTGAAGATAAAGTATAGAAAACTTGAATTTCATTTTTAAAGTGAATTTGTTTTCTCTGTGTGTTTATTTTCAATCAAGTATTATAAAACAGTGAAGGTAAATACCTTTATTTTGTTGTTGCTGCTGCTGTTGCTGTTGTTGAAAATAAGAAAATTGGTTTTAGTTGTCTTCCGGCATACAAGGAAAGGTTAGATAATGTCTGTTTTCATTTTGGCAAAGATTAGTGAGAAGTGAATTTGGTTTATTTTTTAGTTGTGGTTCTGTTGAGTATTTTACACAGACTGCAAATAATATGACATGAAACTACACTGTTTTTAACTGCTACCGAGGAGTTATAACAGGAAGAGAATAAGATATTTGGGTTGGGTTTTTTCCTAAAAAAAGTACCTTTAAAAATCTGTACAAGCAGATTATACAGAATAAAAATAGGTGAGAACTGGAAGAGTGGTGTCTGAAAATATGAGAAACTATTCACCTAAAAATCAATACCTGAATTCTTCTCTGTGTTTCTCTCTAGAGTACGAGAATGTCAGGTGCTATTTTTAGCTGGAAAAACAAAGGGCTGCTTTTATCCTCCTCCTTATCTTGATGACTACGGAGAGACAGACCAGGGACTCAGGTAAATATTTAAAAAATAGATCTTTTAAGGACAGGAATTCTAAAACTATTTGGTTTGTAAAATACATTTTTTATGTTACCTTTTAATTTTAATTATATAGGTAATATTTTGATATTGCAGCTGCATCTAATATCTTCAAACATTTTAATGCTAATACATGTTTTTAGGTTAAAAATACTTAACGGCAGATCTTTCCCAGATTATAAACAGTTGCCTTGAGGTGTAGAAACTTAAATCTTTTTAGCATCTGTGAAGCTGCCTAGAAGAAACTAAGGCTGAAAATTTTATTTGTGTATAGTGTGTTTATTTGTATAATCTGTGTTAATATAATACCAAGTAAAAATGCTATGAGATTATTTTATTTAATGTGGTAGTTCTTTGGCTTAACACCTGTCTGCTTCCTATGAGAATAGTTTGGGGACTTGATATTGTTAATGCTTGTTACTTCTGAAACTAGTCAAAATCACAGAACACGAACTGGGTCAGCCTGGAAAGTTCGCTGAAAATCTGTGTTCACATTTCTGTGGGCTGTACATTAGATTCTCACAGGCTGGAGGGAGTAGTGAGAGTGGGGGACTAGACAAGGTAGCACTCCAGTTCACTAGACCAAATACCTGTCGATTTGTTCTGACAAGAGAATAACGTTAAAGGGTTATCTAAGTATTTTAATATTTTGAAGAGTTATCTAATATTTAATATGTCACACTTGAGTGTTTGTGCTTAGTTGCAGCGTTTCATCATTCCTGATAAGTATTATCTCCTTTTCAGACGCGGGAACCCGTTACATCTGTGCAAAGAACGATTTAAAAAGATTCAAAGACTCTGGCAGCAGCACAGTATCACAGAGGAAATTGGACATGCACAAGAAGCAAATCAGACACTAGTTGGCATTGATTGGCAGCATTTATAATGGCTATCTGCTGAAGACTGGAACTTTATTAAGATTTTTGTAACTCATTAAGCTTTTCAAAGGAGGGATTAGGAGAAAAAGTTTGAGGAAAAAAAACCACAAATCCAGTCCTGTTATTTAATCTTTGTTTTACAATGTATTTCATAAAGACACCAATTAAGATTAATCAAGTAAACTTCTTTCTATGTAAGCAAGTTTTATTAGTCATATAATTTGCACTGTGCTTCCTTCACAGAAATGTCTTGGGTTATAAACCTGGGCAAATGAACTTGAGCTTCTGATATAAAAAAAGAATGACTCTTTTTGGAAGTCTGACTATGATTTTTCTTACAAACTGCAAGAGAAAAAGACTGCTGAAACAGAAACTAGATAGAGCACAATTACAGATTGTGTTTTGCCCCTTGCTAGTAATCTGAGCCGTTTTATTTATTATTCTACATTTTAATACTTAAGCTGTGTGTACATGCAATGGAATGAAGTAAGGAAGCAAATAATGTAGCAAATGGATGTTTCTGTCTGCATCAGTGGATAATTCACTCTTTCACGGTGTATCTAAAATGATTTTGTCATTTGTACTCTTGCAGCTTTCTTGCTTCCATTTTTTTAACTAAAAAAAACCCCTAACACTAGCTTTACAAGTAAAATAATTTAATTTTAAAGCTTTTTCCAGAGCATTGCACTCTTCAGGATTACGTAGTCTGTAATTTGAATTTAGCTGGGAAATCCTTTCACTTTCAATATGTGATTGGTTATTGGTATTTAAGGGTTGACATTGTGCTTTAGAAGATATTTTAAGAAAATGACAATACATAAAATGTCATGAAAGCTAATTTTATGTTAATTTGCAGAAGCACAGAGGATGTCTTCTTCATTTTTATTAACAGTCAACTTTTAAGGTGCAAATCCCATCTCCTTTTTGTTGCAGACAAACTGAATGGTTTCCTCTGGCTTTGAAGGGTCACAATCACACTGCCCACATTTTTGCATCAATTCTTTTTTTTTTTTTTCTGTTGTCCCATCAAGTATATTTACTTTTTGGCTTGATTTAAAGCTCTGTAAAAATGTTTGCATATAGTATATTTTATAAATATATTCTATAACTGCGCAGATTTGCACTTGATATGAGGGTGCCTGAAGGCAGTGAGTTTTCTAGTTGTATGTAATTAGACCACCAAGGTGTCTCTAAAAAGTGACATTATGCTTACTGATTTAAAATAAAATCCATTACCTTTATCTCTCCTATCTTCTGACAAATTAGCAAAATCTTAATTTACATAGTTCTGTTTCCTTAATAATCTGTGGTTCTTTTAGTTAAATTTTACTTTCTGACTACATCTTCAGCCCAGATAAGCAATCCCTTTACTGTCTGCCACGTCTTCAGTTACACTTGGTCTGACTGAATTATTTCTATTTTTACAGATTTAATGCTTCAGATAAATTTTGTATATTCATGGTGTACAGGACAATTTTTCAAACATTCAGTAACAGTATTGAGTGAAGATGTGAAGTATGAAATAAAGAAACTTGGCCAATGTTTATTTCCTTTTCTTAAAAACAGTACAGACTACTCTTGTCTCTACTAACTGTTGTAGATCAAATCATTTATATATTGCTGTCACTTTTTACAAAGAGACATGCAGAAGCTGCAGGAAAAAATGACATTAATGCTTCATCTCTGCCTTCCCCTACTTAAGCTGGTTGATATATCAACGATTTTCTGTGCATGGTACTTAAAAATCACACTTTTTTTGTGATGTTACGATTCCTTTGCAGAGAGTCTTGCTTCTTAAGCTGTGTGCCACAGTTTCAGATAATGTGTAACTGCATTGAAAAACTCTTTTCCTGTAAGCATAATATTAAAAAGATAATTACACAGAAGTCTGTCAGTATCATCAAAGCAAAATACTGACAGCAAGAAGGATTTTTTCCCTCTGGGATCAAAGCCAGAGGCTGCAAGGTTGAATAGGTTGGTGAAAATATGACCATAAATAATTGCAAAGTACACAATTTATAATTTTTTTTGTAATTCGGTCATTCTTTACTCAAGGCTTCTATTTTCTGATTTGTTTTGCATGTATTTATATAAATGTAGAAATATTTATATATAACATTGTTTAAGTATCAGGGAAATAATATCTGTAATAAATTGGCTATAACTTTAATATTTATGGATTATGTGTACAATCTAGAATGTATTATGTGTTTGTGGGGAGAAAATACTCAGCAACAAAAAAACCACAAAATCCCCAAACCTGAAACCATCATAACAGAATACAAAACAAAGCTGAAAGCATTAAGTTAAATGACATTCAGTAAGTACTTTTTAAATGTTGCTGTTTAGAATTTTGCTGAGCTTGTTCCTTCAAGTGTGTCACCTTGTTAATCACAAGCTAACAAATACCTGGATGTGCAACATCTGCAATTCCCCGGCTGTAAATATAAGATGATTATATTATTAGTGTCACTTGCTTCAGTCAGCTAAACCTTTCTTGACCTCTACTAAAAAGTCTAATCGTCTTTTTAAAGGATTGTAAATTTCATTTTATAAAGGGATGAGGGTTGAGGTTCACATCAGTAATATTTTTTTACTCTGTTCATACTTCAAGATGACACATTGTACTCCCCCCAGTCTGCATTAGGAGGCTCTTTCTTGCTCTGGTGGAAGTACATAACCAAGATAACGCCTGATGCCTTCTGACTTGTGCTTAAGAGCCAGTGCTCCTCACAGCTGTCTTAACTACTCCATCTGTAATGTTATTGGGAATTTGTTGCCAGAGATGAAGTGCTTGTGGATTCTCAGCCTATTTACATCTTCAGCTCTCCCCTAGGTCCCTGCAGCTTCCTTCTGTGTCCCTCAAACTAGACTTCATGGTGATGGCTAAGCAAGTAAAATCCAGGCCTCTAGGCCTAGCGGCTAGCTTTGGGAGCAACCTGGACCGAAGGGTTCAGCGTGTTGCTGCACCATATGGTTAATGTCTTTTATTGGGACAGTGGACATTGCACATGCAGCTGTACAGACCTTTTTCTTTTTGTTTGACATGAAGCCCTATCAGCTCTCATGCTCCAGTCTTGGCATGTCATTTTAAGTGCATTTTATTTTATGCTAAATAACTTGGTGTTTTGTTTAGAAGCTCCACCACTGTGATAATTTTCTTTATGACCTGAATGTGTAGAGGAGAAGCTGAATGTTCAACCTACTGTGCAAGTACCTTCAGCAGAAAATCACAGCTGTTTTCCTTTCTGGAAGATTAAATTGCACAAGGGGAGTTGCATCTCAAATCTCTTCACAGCAGAGTCCTGTTGTGATCAGCTGAGTATGCAATCTGCCTCCCTTCTCCCCTGGACTTTCCTTCTCTGTTCTTTTTTAGGAGATGCCTTTGGCAAGTTGTGGCTCTGTATTTCCATTCCACTCTTGAGATTATTGAGATTATTATTGCCAATCCTGCATTTTAGTGGGAGTGGGATGGTGCTCTTCTTAACTGGCATTAAATGAAAACTTTCTTAGGGAAGCATCCACTTCTCTACCATTAGCTGTTCAGTTCCTCAGCTCCTTACGGTGGGTGTCCCAGAGTCCTACTTGACCCTGCGTGGAGAAGGTTGGAGACTTCATGAGAATAACACTGGATTCAGTTATTATCAAGGCTTGCCTTCTGCAGGAATGCTTCCAGCTGCTCAAGGAGTGACCCCAGCCAGGGAGCCTGCCTACACAGCTAACGTGTCACCATTTGACTGGCCACTTTCTCTGGGTAACTGGTTCAGGTTCTCTTGGTACTGCTTCAACATATCCTCAGGGACAGGCACACAGAAAGGTTGCTTACCAGTGATGGGAAGTCTTACAGATAAGTTTGTCTTTAGGGAAATATCTCTCCTTACTATGACTTTTTTTTTTTTTCCTCATGGGATTTGAATGTTTAGAAGAATGGGAAGGTGTAGAGTTGGCTGCTTCTTTTGGGCTATGTTCAAGCAAAGGTAGGAAGAGTCCCACACTGCAAGCAAGTATTGCTGAGGCAAAAAAGTCTCCATCTTTTAGTGCCTGGTGGAAGTCTTGTGTGTGTGGATAGCACATCTTAATCTCCAGTTGGTGATAACTTCTAGTTACCAGTAAGCAGCTTCACCTTGTTGAAGTGTCATTTGTGGTTTGGGGAACTAGGAGTGGTTGATGGAAGGATGTTACTATCAGCCTGGGATATCTAAGTAGAATTGGCTGCTGGGACTCCAGCAATTGCCCAGGCTGCAGGAGGCGTGCTCAGAAGGAGCTGGAGCCTCCCTGCCTCTCCTTGCTGCCAGCCACCAGTACCTGTGCAGTCTGGGGGTTTGCTGTCGTAGACGTTTGAACTGTTGGCTAAGGGACAGTGCAGAATTCCACATCAAGTGGGTGGTTGGAGATCCCAGGCTTGATAGAGGCTCTTGGCCAGTCAGTGCTTGCCCTCAGACCTGGCTCTGGAAGTTCATCCACTGGAAAGCCCTCTGAGGCCTGACAAAGTCCCACAGAGCTGTGCTCTTCAGACTGTTAGGCAGCTCTTTCCAGTAAGAGGGAGAAGGGGGTTTATTATTATCTATTTTATTCCAAGGCTAACAATGGTCAGGGGAAAGAGCGATTGCTGGTTCTGTTCTGGGAGAGTCAGCTCAGCGGTGGCTAATTCAGGTGTGACTTTTGTGCAACTGTACTGAGCTAGCTTTGTCAGTAATGGGTTTTTTACCTGGTATTAATCAATACATATTTTGTTAAATGTTACAGGCTGATACAGGAACATAAGCTACATTAAAATAGTTCAGATGTTTACAAAGCAGGGCTCTGTGAATACCACACGTTGAACATGTGTTGTACCCCTCTGATCGTGTAGGGTGTGTTTGGATGCTGTTTAGTACACCTTATCCCCAGCTGGCCCTGAGAAGTAGCTGAGTATTTATGGTGGTAGATGGAAGCTTCGTACTAAAACATCCTCTCACTTCAGCTTGAGACCCTATGGAAGGGCACGGTGATTTTATTTCTTATCTTATATCTTATTTTGAAGCTCAGTGTATCCACCTGCACACATACACCCACAGGCACCAAGATGCATGTGTCCAAGTGGTCTGGCCAGGGCTATGTGCTACAGAGGACAGGAGTAACAGCTGCTGAGTCCTCCCTACATACCACATGGTTGGTGATGGCAGCTGCCTTTTGGAAAGGTCTTTTATTCAGCATAACTGTGGTGCTGGTGCTGTGTTTTGCCTCAGTATCCTGCTTCACCTTTCATAAATCTTAAGTAAGGCTGCCCATTGTCTTTTCTTGTTTTGGAGTGCCTTGGCTAGAATATAATAATGTGAAGAGGAATGGCACACCGCAGTCTCATTTTCTCCCTCTCGTTACCAAAGTGCAGCTCTGCTTCTGAGAAGTCAACTATACTGTGGCCATTTGGAGCTGAGGCTTCCTGGGCTGGGTGTAAACAGCATGTTTCTTAGCATCTACCCACTTTATTGCTGTCAGTCACATGTTTATCTATACATGCTGCTCTTTAAAGGTTTGCTCGATTATTTCTTCTGCTGTTTCATACATGTATGTTTCTATTCATACTTCATTTGCAGCAGTTTTAGCCTTTCTTCTACAAATTTTTGTACCAAGTATAAAAACTGCTTTGCATGTTCTTATCTTGAGGCTGTTACATATTCAGCCTCTATTTTTTTCCTGCTCTTCTGCCCCCTTTCCCCCTCTCCTGCCTTGCAAACATTAGATGGCCCAAATGTTACATGTTTGTGTCTTGATGGAGGGATTTGTCAAATATTCTTCTCTTGGAGGAAAAAAGAAGAGAGAGAGTATGAGGAGTTTCGCAGTGCACCAGGTGTAGGAGCTAAGAAATGGCAAGTACTGATCTTCGTCTCCATGACAGCAATGATTAAATGTTACTTTTTTATCAGTTTGTGAATATATATTTTCACAGTCTCTTTCCAGACAGCGTGAGCTCGGAGGTGGTAAGTTTTCCAGCTTGTCCTTTGCGTAGGATCCTGGAAGGAAAGCCAGGCTGGCTAGTCAGCCCGGGGCAGGGTGGGACAGCTGAGCTCAGGTTAGCGATGGCATCTGTGCAGACCACTGTGGGGTGTATTAGTGACTTAGAAAATCAAGATGCTGATTTGAAATCAACTATGTATGTGAGGAATAATGTGTGAAACATATTTCTGTACTTGCAGTACGCTAAACATGGAGGATGCTAAAGCCTTCTAATAAATCAGAGAAAAGGTTGTATAAAAATAACAAAGGCAAGGAGATCAGCAATATGTTCTCTGATGTAATCCACTGGTGTCCTCTAACCAGAGAAACCTGCATTAGAGAGGTAATGTTTGCTTCCCATAAAGACAGCTCCAAGGAGCCTGTGTCTTCCTGCAGTGATTGTATCAGAGTCTTTTGGAATGAATGAGTAATTCAGCACAAAATACACTAGAAGAAGAAAAAAAATCTGCGGTAATGGTTGGGCATCTATTTAATGCTGTTGAACTAGTCAGGCATCTCCTCTCTGTATTATAAATCTTTTCATGTCAAGGTCTAGTAATTCATAAAGTGCTTTAGTAGCTGAAAACTGGCATGAACTCTGAAACAAAGTAATTGATGTTATATTATTTTTTTCTGTGTACTACTTTACAATGTAGGCTTTAAGCTCTTCTCTATCTCTACTGTCAGCTTGAATAGGATGGAGCTGAAAATAAGGACTTTTTGAGTGGGTTTTTTTTAATAGAGAGGTAAATGCTGTGTGATAGCAGTGTATGTGGCACTTGGGGCATGCAGAAGGACACTGTTCAGCTGGGAGGCTAGGGGGTAACGGCTGTTAATATCAACATGTGAGACATTTAAATAAAACATTTCAGTGTGGGTAGCATTTCAAATGGATGGGCAGATGTGGAGTAAAAGTTACACAGGTGTTGAAAGGGGTCATGTCCATCTAGGACAGCAAACCCAAGAATCAGCATGGTTGCTTCACTGCACTGGAGCGTAACACGGGCTCAGGGTGGGAAGCTCTACTCCAGGCATAGCTGTTGAGGTGTGCAGGCTTTCCCAGCTGTGATTGCAGTGACAGGAAGATGCGGTGGTTTCCTGCTCTCAGAGCTTCAGGATCCACTTGTAAGTCTTCACCAGTGACAGAGACCTAGTTGTGAAATATTTGAGGAGGGTATGTGGTGCTGGGAATGAGTACCCACATAAGCAGCACTCTGGTTGAGTGCCAGCTTGCAAAGAGGGAGAGGACAGAAAGTCATTTTGTCCCACTGAAGTTGGGGACATGCTGTGGTATAATTATCTGAAATCTAGACATACCATTGTGAGTCTCTTCCTGAACAAAATGCTTCCTGAAATGAATTTAACCCTTTTTTAACATCACCTAATCTCAAGAACAATCTGAAGTACTCTACAATTTTAAAAAAACTTGTCAAGTAGAGAATAAATTTAAATTTTAGGTTCTAATTACATTTAAAATTCTGGGGTAAAAACAAGAAATGCTGTCATAATTTACTTAAAATATGCCTACAGCAACATTACAGAATCAATGTTACTTCTACTCTTGATTAATATATATAATTAATGAAAGATTCATTCATATGAATTTGTGAATTCACCTTATCCTTGTTTGTATTTTCCGCCTGTATTTCCTTCATCTTTAAGCTTAGTCTGTTATTTGTGTCAGAGAAATGAGTTTATATGTGTAAATGGGAAAACTCACACCCATTTGAAAAAGCCTTTGTCTAAGGCAGAGCTGTGCTACCCTCTGAACAGGTTACTTGGGTAGCTGAGAAGGCAAAAAGCAATTCTGAAAAGGAAAACTTTGCTTTGGGGGACTATGCGTGTGTTGGATCAGATGGATCTCCTTCCAGTTTGTGTCTACTGACATTGCTGCCTGGCTGGAGAGGGGGCTCGGTGTGTCTCCAGCTGGGAGGAGTGCACAGCTGGGAGGGACAGCGGTTCTTTGACGCTGCTCTTAAGTTCTGTATTGTCGCATATTTCAAAGTGACTTCTGTGGGGTTTTTTCCAAGAATTAAACTTAATTTTCATCCTCTTAACATGATTGTCAGTCTGGGGAATTGTGTGTCTCAGACTTACTGCTTTGGTCTCCTCCTTTCATCACCCCTCTAGCTGCAGCGATGGCTTACCACGTTTCGCATGCCCAAGTCTCCCCATTTCTGATTTGTGCTGCTTGACCCGGTTTTGCCTGGGAACATGATGTAAAATGTGTGGAGGCTTGGTTGCCTAGTGAAGTGGTGTGCCTTCAATCAGACAACAGGCTGCAGACCTGCCCTTTGGTCCTTGTTTTGCTGAGTTTGCCTAGTACATCTGATTCCTGCACCACCCTTTGCTCTGGAGAAATTGGCTTTGAGAACAAACTATAGAAATGCACCTCATAATGAACTTAATAGTTGACTCATGTTTATGGACTATCCTTCTTTTTAGTAGAAACAGGTTAATCAGGCAAGATTGTTCTCTGTGTGTTGCTTTGTAAGGGGCTGGTGAGATGGAAGGTGGGAGCCCTGCTCAGCTCTTCCTCTGCACCACGAGTGAGGGGGAAACTGCAAAACGAGGGTGCGTTCCACAGGGAAGGGTGCTGCAGAGGTGGTGCATGTCATGGAGAGCCCACAAAGCTGAGCTCCAGGCCAGGGTTTCTTCCAGCTTTCCCACCTCACAAATGTGTGTTGGATTAAAATTCAGAAAGTGTGAAGTGTCACTGTGAAGTGATGTGGGACCTTCAAATGCAGGTGCTTTGAGAGAGATGTTTTACGACTTCAGTGTTTCTGTCAGTCACTGAACATTGTGAGTCTGATATAATTAAAAAAACAGTTTCATACACGCATTACTTCAGGTTTGAGATAGCTGCATTGCTGTTACCATACATAAATATGCCTAAGCTTCTGTCTCCCCACAGGGGGCTGTTATCACATGGCACCATTCTATTTTTCTGGCTTTATCTCTTAATTAACTAATCTCTAATAATGCTTTTTTTTTTTAATAAACATTTGTGATCTGTCCCCGTTTTACCTTGATTATGGTAGTTTACAAAATGGTTTTATTTTACAAAATGGTTTACAAAACAAACAAGTCAGGTGGAAATAGTTAACTGTTTTGCCGGGATTCCTTTTCTTTATATCAGCCTTGAAAAAATCTTCCCTGGCCATTAGCTAGGAAGTGTGCAGTGCTTACAAGCTCGATATAGCATTCCCATGCTCTTTGCTAAGCTGCACGGATGCGTTTGTCTGGTATTATAAAATGTCCCAGCTCATGTAATGCATAGAGGCTAATCTTATCAATTGTATTAAGGTTACTTAGGAATTAATAGCTTTAAGGAAGCTGTTTATATTTTCTCCTTTAAAGCACTTTAGTGTGTTCTGTGTACCTTCAGATAAATGTCACCAGTAAAATAGTGCACTTCTTGCTATCTCTTTAAAAAAAAAAAAAAAAAAATCTTAAAAGTTGACACTTCAGGGCCTTGGTCTGGCTCTCAGATCTGGGTGCTTGGATTTAAGCCGGTAATCCGTATGAAGGTACCTAAAAAGAAGTGGCCTGGTTTGTATGAAATAAGCTCACATCCTCCTGAAGTTTGTTAGTTTGAAAATCAGGGCATGGCTCTGGAAGTTGTTGGATTGCTGCAAGCAGATTTGACTCATAAGCTTTAGACTTAAATTTAAAATAACAACAATGCTTTATTTTGAATGTGTGTTGTAAGTTAGATTTAAATGGGGAAAAAAGAGGTTATAAACCCAGTTTAGCTGATTGACAAAGATCCTGAGGATGACAGTGGTTTCACTTGTTGAGCATGTCTAGAAGTTAAGGCCTGTGAAGATGTTTTAATTCCTATGTACCACAAGATGATACTACTGAAATGGTCCAGCAAATTCTGTTTCTAGTAAGAGGCAAGTGATTTAGGGGTCTGTTTGCACATCCTGAGCTTAGCTGGGCATGTGAGAAGAGGAAGGTTTGCTTTCTCTCAGAGCATTATATAGAATGGTGGAAGAGCCCCACCTATAGAAACACATAAAGCGGGTCCAAAAAAAATGAATTCAGAAGCGAAAAGTCAGCAGTAACGCAAATTAAAGAAATCTGTATTAAATTGTATATATTTAAACATTTTCTTTAAAGAGATCTTTACTTGCAATAGAATTTTTAATACCTAAATTTACATTTGCAGGCAGCAGAGATAGCTTTATCTAGAACAGCATTTACGAAGTCACAAGAAAGTGTATGTCAGATTGGATGAATGGTATATTACAGGTAATATTTTACAAAGCAGTCATATTACAATCTTGTAGTAATTATAAGATGTTACAGAGATTTTCATTAACCAGGAGGCTTTATTTTAGACAGCATTAGCATATACACTATTTGTTCTTGTATTTATGAAGCCCTGATTCCAGTACTATTCTTCATAAACCTGTCTCAGATGGTGTCTCTACCTGCCTGATACTGTGAGACTCTTGCTCTGGGAACTCGTTTCTCCAATGTGGCATTGAAAGAGTAATTTGACAATTTGTTATGTCGCTTTAGCAATAGATTGAAAAAAAAAAAAATAGAGGCCACAAATAATTGGAGAGTCATCTCTAAATCAATGGCCTAAACCAGATTTCTAGGGCAGCAATAAATCTAGATCTCTTTGAAAAATCAGATGTCATCAGGTAACTGGTATAGATCACAGCACACTGAAGCCTCACAAGGAAAAACTGTAATTAATCCTTGTAATGCAGCTCCTATCCATATGTGACTCCTCTGAAAAGCTCTTCTCTGATATATGTGGCCACATCATGCTCCATCCACAATCCTGTTCTTCTCTAATGGACCAACTGAGAGGAGCAGCCAGTCGTAGCAATCTCTTACTGAGAAGAAAGGAGTTGGTCTGGTTTGTACAGTTCTGCCATGCAGAGTATCCCCTCAGTAAAGCAATAGATGATAGGCTGTGGTGAGTAGCAAGTTGGCTTTTATCTTAGTGCCCTTGTTCTAGTCAGTCTTGCGCACAAAAGAAGAGTGTTGACTTTTTAATTAATTATTGTAACTAAATTCATTATTGTAACTGAAGTTAAAAGCTTTGACCAGCTTTGAAAAAGTGAAAGGATGCCACAAATACCTGTCAAAATCAAACCTTAGGTGCAGATGGCCTGAAACAGCCTGGCCACTGAGATGTAGACTATGGTTTGATGTATGGACATGTCCCTACCTGTCCTGCTGTCAACTGGTCTGTCCATCCTAGAAGGAGTTTGAACAAAAGCTGGAGGAGCTGAGTGCTGCTGGGGCAAGTGCACAAGTGATGAAGAATGAAAACTAACAGGCTGCACTATGATTAGGCAGCTGCAAACATGGCTTCATTTGAAGACTGGCCACCAGCCAGGTGGAAGGGACCTGCTGAGAAAACTCTCCCAGGTACACTGCAGAGTACAGGATTTGCCCAGCTGGGGTAAAAAAAAAAAAGTGGTGCCTGGCTTGTAGCTGAGGGACTGAGATGTCTGCAATTGTTTGTGCAGGAGGTTGGGGCTTGCTCTCAGGTTTCTTGCCCTTTAGCTGAAATTATCTAGCAGCTGCATGATGCTCTGTTCCCTTACTAGAGGCCACACACCACAGCAAACTCTTTCCATGTCTTATTCCAACTTTGTATATGAGAAAGGGTCCCCCAGCTATGACAATATGTTTGGAGAAATGCAGCATATGCAAAATGTGCCTTTCCTTTGACTTAAAAGGTATAATGAAGGGTACCCTATCACTGATAACGAAAAGTAAAACTTGTAAAATTTGCACACCGGGGACTGATTTAAACTTACTTTTCCCTGGCCTCAAAGTTTGAGGCTTGATGTACTTGCAGATGAATGGTATCCATTTGCTAGGATGCTGGAAAACATTTAAAGTGTTAGTTCTAAGTAGCCTTTTTTTTTTTTTTTTCTTGTTTTAAAAATAGTTGGGCTTGAATATTGTGGAGCAAGCTATGAGATTACATACTCTTTAAAATGTTCAGAATAACTGTAGCTGGCACATGCTCATAGCATTGATTCCACCTACTACAAGTGGAATTTTCTAAGCTTCTGCTTGTTTAAATACAAGGTGAAGCGTAAGTCTACAGCATACTAATTCAAGATATACAGGCTGAAAAAAACCCTGAGAAACAAAACCCATAAATCTTACCTTAATGTTGTTTTCATGATACTTGTGCTGTTTCATTAAATTACAATTTTTGCTTAGTACATAAATTCTCAGCATAAGTTTACATTTTGTTCTATGTACATCTTAAGAATAGAGCAGAAAATACCATTGCTTAGCACATTAACAAAAATAACATTATATGAGAGGTTTGTCAAAATAACTGTATACTAAGTTATATACAATTCTGGAAATACTTCTTCCTTTGAGTTCTAAGATGTTACTCCCCAGAAAACCAATCTGTTTGCCTTCTAAAGTTGAAGTACATAAAGCATGCTGATAAAGCAACTTTAGCAAAAAATACTAACTTTTCAAATTCCACTTTTAATTTCAAAATAAGATGGAATGGATCACTGTGTGATGCCAGCAATTTTATTTTATTTTTTTAAACTAACTGTCCCTGATAAGGGAACACATAAATATTGCAAGTCCTAGAGGGGTCATTTCCCCAAGAAGATATTAATATGGTGTACTGACATTGTGGATAAATGTATTATCCCAAGGTGCACTATGTTGTATACTCCCATACACAAAAAAAAAATAAATACGTAGATATGTGTGTTCTGATGGTTGATACATAGCTTTTAAAACAGATCTTCACAATTCTCAGGTTTTTTTGATTCCTCTCTGATAAAAAGTCCACATCAATTAGAAGCTCAACTGACCGTTGTGACAGCTGGCGTCTTCCCAGCTTCCCCTCCTTCGGCCCCTTCGGCGTCTGCTTCCACCTGATTGAGCTTACCAATCTTTTTCAAACTCTCCAGCGCAGACTTCAAAGTGTCCTTCAGGCTGTTCTCCAGGATCCACCCTTCACTTTCACATTCAGGGTCTTCGGGATTTGGAATGCTTTCCAGAGAGGTGTGCAGAAGACGCAAGCCAACCGTCACAGACATCTGTGCCATGCAATGGAAAAGACAGAGTGTCAGGCAAACCTTTATACCTTTGTCCGCATCCTTACCGTCCTCTGCTATCAGCAGCCTGGGCTGGTGACGTGAACAAAATGCCAAAGGCACCAAACAGATACAGCTTAAGCGCTGTGGGAATCCTCCACAGGAGAGGAGATCCTGAGCAGCCCTCCTGCTTTGAGATGGCCAGAAGAGGTGAAGGGGAGCTGGCAGGAGGAAAATGTCCCTTCACAAGTAGGGAAGGAGAGGGTGGAGGTCTGAAATGAGTGAGCACCACAGCAAGTGTGACAGTTGATAAGCAATGAGTGGATGCATCAACTGATGAAGGAAGCACATGCTGGCTGCTGCAAAACAGCAGCTTTGTGTGGCCATGTGCACAAGGGGCCTTTCCACGTACCCCATCACAGGGGTGGCACCTTCTGGGAGATTTTAATGAAATTTCTGCTCCTGTGCACTAGATGTCCATAAAGCTGTATGTGCAACAACATCCTCTGCCACCACTCAATTTTAACTCTAAATGTTTTTACTTTACATTGACCTTAATATGTGTGGCAAGTATATTAATCTGATCAAGGAAATATTCATGAGTGTGCAGAACTGAGCCGTATTAGGATTTAAGCCATCAGCTTGTCTACTTCAAATTCTGGTTTTGTTTTTATATAGGTATGTGCAAATAAGGAAATCAAGGCAGCAGGTGATCTGTATCTCTTGCTGGTTCCATCTAAAACAAATATCTAGTTCTGATAATATATTTATCAGGCCCAGCAGCCCTGAATGAGACTTCTTCTACTGCATTATGCTGATGTAACACCCCTGACACAGGCAACACCCCAAACCTGCCTCCAGAGATAAATAATGTTTTTAGCTAGTCTCCTGCCTTCTAACACCATGCAGAACAGCTGGAGTTCCACCGTTGTGGTGCTCATGAAGGAAAGTGATGGATCTGTGAAGTAGAGAAAGAAAGAAAGAAAAGACAGTGCCGAGAAGAGCCAGCTTGATGAGATGGTAGAGGGGGTGGTCAGGATGAGGCAGCAGTAAGACTGATTTAGTCTTTCATGTGCTAGGTAAAGCTAAAATTGAGACCACTTCTTGTTGTTAACAACCTCATAGGATTTGTTCTGTAAGGGAAGTACAATACCTCTGTTATCCTACCCAAATTGCCAAGGAAGTGATTGGTCTTCCTGAACCCTAATGGCTAAAGAGGTCAGCATCCCTGTGTGTTGCTTATCTGGTGTCACAGCTGAGGCCCATGGAGAGCTGCCCTGGACCTGCAAGGTGCTGCTCTCTGTTGAGGCTTTTCAACTAGAGATGGAGGAATCTTGTAAACTCTCATGCAGGATTACGGCATCGTGTAGCTGGGTAGATCTGAAGTTGGGATTCAGCCACATAGCATGGCCCATGGCAAAATTCACATCTGGCTTTTGGACTCATGGAACTGCTCAAGCATGTGCTGCTGTGGACCATTCATTAGCCTGTCTACCCTGGTCATCCTGCCTGTGTATGTCTCCAAACTCTTGGAAGACTAAAGCTACCATTGGTTACTCCCAGAATTTTCAGATGTTCATGTTTCTCTGCCTTCACTCAAGAAAGGGAAGAACATTGGTCAAACAAAAAAGCTTGATCAAATACTTCCATATTCAAAGAATATCCATACCCATATTCTGTTTAACTCGCATGAATGACTCACAACACCTTGGTCCTCAAAGAAGTTTACTATTTGGTAAATTAGTCTATCTTCCTAGATGATAGCATAGAGCCTTGGGCCATCAGTTTTGTGAAGTCCTGCACCAGGGAAGGAACAACCCCATCCACCATTATATGCTGGGGGTGACTGGCTGAAAGCAGCTTGGCAATAAAGGGCATTAGGGTCCTGGTGGACACTAAGTTGAACATGAGCCAGCTTGTGGCGAAGGTGGTGAATGGTATCCATGAGCACAAATTGAAACACAGGAACTTCTGTTTGAACATCAGGAAACACTTTTTCGCTGTGAGGCTGACTGAGCACTGGCACATGTTGCCCAGAAAAGTGTTGGAGTCTCCATCCTTGGAGATTTTCAAAAGCTGTCTTAGACTTGGTCCTGGGCAACCAGCTCCAGGTGGCCCTGCTCGAGCAGGGAGTTGTGGACAAGAGGACCTCCAGCCTCCCTTCCAACCTCAACCAGTTTGTGACTTTGAGTGGTAGACTTGTGCTTAATCACAACCCAGCAGAGAAGGCCTGGGCATCAAGGTCTCACAGCTAGCCCAGCCTCCCTGAGTGATGATGTCCCTTAGCCGATAGACAAACTGTCATGAAAACTCTTGTCATTTTATAACAACTTTAAAGTGGCAGGAAGAACAAGGCTGCAGTGTTTCTCCAGGGCTGGGTATGGGCAGGCTGGGCTGGTGCATCCCTCTGCACCACAGCATGCTCAGCCCCTCGATCTATGCCAGCAGAGCAAACTGTGTCCTTCTGGACAGTCCCTGCTGCCTGTGGGCTGGTTTTGAAGATTATCAGGAGTTCACTCCTAGTATTCAGTGCATCAGAGTTTACTCTCCAGCACATGATGTGCAATCCACTTCCTGCTCATGTTTGATCACTCTCCTGGGTTCCCACCTCCTGGAACTCAGTGCTGGGCTCCCTCTGTGGCACCACACATGAGATGAATCTCAGGGTATCAGCCATTGCAGTGCCTGTGACCTATCAAGAGCCATGTGTTTATACAGGTGAAGGACCTGGAGCATCTCAGGAATCAGCTACTGCCCTCCCTTTTGAAATACTCTATTCAGGTCACCCCCAAACCCCCCATTTCCTCTTTTCTGGCTGAGGCAAGTCAAGAAGACAGCTAGGCTTGCTCTGCTTGGCCTTCTGCAGGGAAGCCCATATGTTTGCTAGGGTTTAGCCTGAGGCAGCTTAGCTAGAGCAGGGTGTGATGTTTTTGTCACCCTCATGACTGGTTGTCACTCGTGCAAAGCCTACAGCTTTTGCTAGTAAAAGCAGTATGTGGATAATAATACATTTCCAGAAAATATGACAGGCTACATTTTTTTTCAAATAGAAGTTTTGATACTTCAGAATAGGTTCATTTTTCCTTGCACCTGATACAGAAACACTAAACCTAAATGTCCTTCCTTGAGGTCCCTACAACCATTTGGCACGTTATGTTTTTCTACAGCTCAAAGTAACAGCTGCAATTAGTATTTTCCTCCATGCTCTGTCCCCCTTCCCACACCTCAGTACTACCAAGCCAGCTGGAAGAGTCCTCCATCAGCCCCCAAGAAGGGCTTTGCTAGGGAGGTGCTGTGGCTGAGTTCACAGTGGCTCCAGGTGCAAAGCAAACCAGAACACTCCTTTGCTTTTGCACTTTTCTGTAATTTCTCATCAAGCTAGTCAAAGGGAAAATGAGAAGCACAGAGTCAGTGTGTTGACTGACTGCTGGTCAGACTGACATCTTACCTTGGCCAGGAGTTGGGACCTCTGCTGTGCTCCTACTCAGTATAAAATTGTTTCCTACCTGACTGGAATTTAAAGAAAGTAGTTATATTTCAAGGGGGACTAAATTACTGTCTGCTTCCTGCTTTGCCTTAAAAGCAGAGGGAGTTTGAGACTCAAATCTGGAGCCTTTATGGTAGAATATCAGGCAAGTCATAAATATTCAGGAGGGCCAATTATTATAACCCAGGACTGTGATATTTCTTTAAAGCTTTGCCCCGAGAGTCCTCTGATTGCCTGAAAAAAACCTCACCTTATATTTTGAAAAAGATGAAGAAAAAAGAGAAGATTGTATTTCTCATTACGCCACAGATCGAAAAAAATACCTGGGTGTACTTTGAAGAGTTAGAAATAAAATACTGCATTTCTGTTGCTGCTATTAATGTTAGCGTATCACTGTCATTAATCTCCTACAAGTCAGCAGAGGTGTTACAGGTTCCTAGTCGTGATTTGTTGCAGCTGGCATTAGTATCTCTGCACATTTTTCCTCCGACTTTTTGAATTTCCTTCTGATTTTCATATACAGCTAAAATTACCGTCTCTTCAAAAACTCTCTATTTGAATCTGGGCTTCTCTTTCTTTTCTTACCAGAATAACAGTGCTACGAGGAGGTAGTACATTTCTCAGCCCTGCAGAGTGATTATTTTTAAAATAACACACATGAAATAACTTTATGACATTTTTTTCAGTTCACAGATTATTTGGGTAGCTGTTTATTTTCTAAAAAGCATCTTCTTTCCTGGAAGGGTGTAGGTCAGTGCTTGTATCAAAATATAATGCATCTTTTTAAATTTGCATTTATCTAAATTTTTAAAAAGCCAGCTGAATCATTTAAAATAGGCAATGTCATTTGCAGCAGCCGTTTCAAGGATTAGAAAGGGTCACACAGGGAGCTTCACCCTCCCCGTTTCCCATTCGGTCCTGCCCTACCTCTGCATCCAGCACCTCATGCGCCAGCCCTTGTGCCACTGCCAGCCCATGCTCCCTGCCTATAAGTATTGATTAAACACCCCTGCTAGAAAACTGGCCATCTCCCAGAGGCAGAAGGACATGTTTTGCTCACATTGAATGAATAGTATTTTAACAGCAAAGCTAAAATGCTATTATGGGCTATGGTCCCCACAAACATCTGAACTGGGCAGTATTGGCACCTGTTTGCATATGCATGGTCGTTTTGGGAAGCAGAATAAAATAAAATTAATCCATCTGCTTCACCTAAGCCACTTCTTGTGACCTAAAAGATTGGTGGAGCTGATGATGGACCTTAAACCAAATGCTGCTCTGAAGCTGGACCCTGTGCATGGCTCTAGGTCTTACTCTCATCAGCACATAAATCCCTTAATTGCACTTTCTGTCCCACAAATTACTGCCATCTCTTTCCAATACACTGCTTTGTGTACTTTTCATTCTCCACTAATGGTGACACATGTGAAATTAATGCATCTGGACAGCTGAGCCCTCACATGCTCTTCTCTTCCCAGCACTCTGCATTTGGCAGAAAATCAGGCCCTTTTTCCCTCTTGCTGTGGGATACTTGAGGCTCTGGCCCCTTGCTCTGAAGGGGAGGACTGTAACCTAACACCCACCCCATGCTTCCCAGCTATGTCTCCAGCCTGGGACCTTTCAGGCCTTACGCAGATGTTCACTATTAGATGTTTTCTCAGCCAAAGAACAGTGACAGATGATTTATTTTAAACAGATCTGATCTTTAACTTGAAAGTCCATGCTGAGAAATGCTCTGCTCCTCTAGAGCTGGCGCTTCAACAAAGCATGGCTGAGGGGACAGGGTTACCTCAAAAAGCCAGACGAAAAGGACAACGGCACCCATGGAGGTCATGATGCTGCTGTAGTAGTGCAGGAGGGCTTCCCGACAGCCATGGCGCCAGAGGTTGAGCTCCTCCGTTTGGTAGTCGTAGCTGTAGTGAGCTGAGTTGTTGGTGACTTGGTGCTGGATGCAGGGTCTTGGGGAGCTGGGGTTGCAGCAGCTGAAAGGGACGCCGTCCACCAAGTACCTTCCATCCACGTTGCTTTTGATCCGACTATGGGCAAGGAAAGAAGGAAGCGTGAATACACACACACACATATAAAAATATACTGAAGCAGTTTTGCACAAGAAAGGCAAGCAAAGGCAACGCGGACTTTCCACCACACCTCCTGGCCATTTCTCTGCATCCCCTGTTCATATGGCGGCATTTGTCCCAGGTGTTTTTCTTTGAAATCTTTTCCCATATCAAGGCTACACTGAGTCTATAATTAACTCTTCGTGATGGAAATGCACTCTCTTGGGTCACTTCTTCAAAGAAATTAATTTTTAAGAAAACTAAATGGCAGAGAGAAATTTCAGGAGGGGCAGTCAGAAAAGAGTGATCACAGCATAGTTAGGGTGGAAGGGAAGTGTTGGAGGTGACCTGAGCTTGGAAAAGGACCCACAACAGCCTTAGGACCCACCATATCCAGCTAGACCATTGATCCAGCAAACCTAACATCTTCTTTTTGATGATAACAGCTCCAGGAAGAGATTACGCATTTATTCTTGGATTGGGAATGTTGCCAGTGTTTAAAGCATGAAATGTGCTTCAGCAACAGGATGTTGAATAATGTCTGAATTTCTGAAGGTCCCAAACTATTGTTCATTTGAGACTGTGGCTGCTCTCCATAAACAGCCATTTAGTGTGGTGCCTTATGAGATGTTTAGATGAGAGATACTTAGAAGGGAAATAGTTCCACTGACACTGCAAAAAAAGACTATAATAAGAGGACTGCAACTCTGATAGATGCCATTTTGCTTAGAAAATGGCAGAATGGAGACCTCCAGTGATCTAGAAAGGTGAAAAAAATCTGAGAGTCGCTTGTAGCATTCTATATTGATATTTTAAAGTTGTGTCATAGAGAGAGAGGTGATTGCAGCAGCCTGGTGAAGCAAAATTCCACTTTGCAGTCATGGCCTAAATATATCTAAACGTCAAATGCAGTTGAGATTTTATGTCTAGATGTAAAGTGTGCTCTGAGTTGGGTCTAATTCCTATTGATGTGTAAATGCTGCACCAGTTTCAGAGAGGTTGGATCAGGCCTTCACTCTACAAAAAATATAAAAATCGCATTGCAGGGGACAGACTCCCACCTTCCCTGGAACTAAGGCAAACTTTGCTATTGACTTCAAAGGGGCCCGAATATCCCACCAGCAATGTGAGCAGAGATTGTGCACCACCGTGTAGTTCAAACCTTGAATTCACTCATTAACATCCATTTGTGGATTTTTAATGCCCTATTTCCTGCCTCAGTTGTACAAAGAAATTGCCTTGAGTCTCAGTCCCAGACAAGACATCATTTATTAAGGACAATATAACCTTGTTTTCCCTCTGTGCTTTGCCCTTCCACTGCTGCTGGATTAAGTTACAGCTCTCAAATCTCCATATAATGCTGGCAAGGTGAACTTATTATGTTTTCAAGTAGTTATTTATACCCATGGGCATACCTTCGTAATGCAAATACTCCCTTATTAAATAGCGAATATATTTGTCATAACCCTGCAGTGCGATAGGTTAAGCCTGTAACAGTTTTCACTACAAAGTCCTACTTCAAAATTGCAAAACCAACCAGATCACCCAACAAGTAAAAGCAACATGCGGAAAGACACACAAGTGAAATACCATTTACACAGCCAGGCAGGGATCCCAAGAGATACACAAAGCTTTTTGCAAAATTACTTCAGACATTTTTAACATAGGCAGTATATTTAAAAGGCAGATTTCTTCCAGTTTACGAGACCCTTTGTGCAACCACACAGTATGAATGTTAACGAGTGATGTTCCCAAAGAACTCTGAATAACGATCTCTTCCCCTGGTGCTTAATTTTTTAAAAGGCTGTGGATATTTATGCTCAATGCTCATTTTTTAATTCAGAAAGTTAATTTGTTCTCATGTTTATTTTTTACTTGCGCTTACTGCACCTAACCTGATTTTGAGATTACTGCTTCTTTGGGCACTGACATCAGAGCCATTAAGGTGTTTCTGGTCAACAATCTGCTCTGGTTTGTAAAGTTGGAATCAGTGCTGTTTTCATGTGAGGTTTAAAAAAATTAGGCACAAGTATATATATTGAACATGTTTTTATACAGGAGAGGATTTAAAATGCATTTGGCTACAAGGGGCACTGTGTAAAGCTAGGAACGTCAGTGGATGTTGATGCTCAATATTGTCACAGCACCAAAGCAATCCATTGAGGGAATATAAAAATAAAATTCTAAATCTTAAGGGTTTAAAACACATGAGTTATTGGTAAAGCATTACTGTTTCTATTTGTTTCCATGAGACTGATTAATTGCCAGTATCTAAAGTGAAGTTTTAAAACTGGTATGAACAGTATATAGCCAAGGAAGTCTTTTTTAGGAACTTAATAAATTGCATTGAAATCTGCTTTAAGAATACTGATGTTCTGATACTTACCTGTTGATTTTGGGAGGAGGCATGTGTGGCTCAACATAATGGGTTTATAAGGAGGTAAAAGACAGTAAAAAATATTATTTTAAGTCTGTTTACATCGCACTGAGTAAGAGTGAGAATTGTATTTTGGTGCTTTATATTTTATGTTCTGGATAACAAAAGAGAAATTTGTCAGGGGAGGAAGCAATCTAGCTGATCATTTGGGATGCTTATTAATCAAGAGTAGAGAAAAAAAAACATTTTATACAAAACCCTCTCCAGTCGGTGCCTGTTGTGATGTACATTTCTTTAGTATAATACCAATCAAAATAATGATAGTACGCGATACAAACCCCACTAAGTCACTTACTCTTTCACTTCCTTGGAGCTGAAGTCCAGGTATCTGTTGCTGATCCACTGAATTTCGAACCAATCTTTGAAGCCATTGTTCCCACAGCATTTGAACTCAATTTGGAGCATGTCAATGGTCTTCTTCATGAAGCATCTTCCAGGGGTGTCTGTGTCCCGGTAGAACTTCATGCTGTTCTTGAGCCCCTGAGCCAGTGTGCTCTCCAGATTGCCCCGCATGAGAAAGCAAATCAGAGCAACGAAGAAAATGAGAATGTTAAAGAGGAAACACAGTGCCAAATAAGGTTTCAGCAAAGGCTTCCACCTGGCAAATTTAGCGGGATCCAGAGAATCATAACAAATTTTGCCAGCAAAACCATTGGAGGCGCAGGATAATATACCCATCAATATCAAGGAATTGGGCACAAAGTGGCTTTCAGAATTGTCCATCACGTCGCTTCGCTTCCGGAGTTCAATTTTGAGGAACAAACCCATGCTAAAAACAAGGATTCCAGCAAACACTGAAAGCCAGTTCATGAGCCATAGTCCCTGCGCTAGTTTTACCCGTTTCTTCTGACTGAATTTGATTTTCAGCAGTGCCATCTTCGTAATGTGAGATGCCGGAAGATTTTGCAGCCTCTACCCCTCTTCTCGGTGCAAGTGACTTGAGGAAAAACCATTCAGGCGTTAGCAGAGACCCCGAATGGCACGGTTGGAAGCAAGCCACTGCACGGTCCTTCCATCTTGAGCTTCCCCAGTTAGTATTCAAGCAAGTAAAATATTCAAATATCCCAATTAACAATTTCACATTAATGAGAATAATGGGCAATTAGCATCTACAACTATTTCTGGTGGTTCTTTCCAAGCAAAGGAGAAACAGACTCAAGGTTTCGAATGGTTTGATCTGGATCTGCACGACGTCATTCTAATACCTTTAATCATTTGATCCAATTTGTAGAAATGTCTGTCAAGAGATGAGTGGAAATAATCCCTCATTTTACTATTTAGTAGATTTGTGCTTTCTTATGATAGGCTGCCGGGCAGAATATGAAATTGCAGAGAGATAAAAAGATCTTTTTGCCAGAAGAATATGGATCCTTTGAGGAAAAAGGAAGAGGGCTCCAAGATTAAAAAAGGCTGCTTGAATACAGATATATACTTACCCCTACAAGACCTTGATTTATTCATATCTGCAGCCAAAACCACCTTTCTAGTCCTTATCCTTCTGTGTTGACCTGGGTTGCCATTCTGTGGTTTATGTGTTCTGGAAGCAGATAAGTGTGTGGTTTACAGTGACCTAAAAAAACTAAGTTTGGTATTTTCTATTTACTTCCAGGGCTTGTACCATCTCTTGGCCTTGGCAGGAGGGAAGGAGAAAAGAAAAGTTCAGAGAAACTCAATAAATAAACCCAGGGCTGAAATCTAGAGATGCTTTTATAAAAAGTGAGCTGACATGAGCAGCTTACTGGATAATCACTGGGCCAGGGAGGGGAGAAGGGCTGCCCAAGCTGACCCAGGAGTTTACACCAGGGAGGAATTTGACCCAGCAGCTGGGGAGGGACCCTCGGGCTGTTGTCACTAGCCAGTGCAAGGGTGGCACCCCCCGGGTCCTGGGGGTCTGCTGAGGGACCTGCAGCCTGGCTCTGCTTTCACACTGTAGAGGGCAGAAAAGGAGGGATGCAACCCCTCCTCTGGCAGAGGCCTTCCTGCTTATGCCGCACTGCCATTTCAGCCAAGCATGGATGCTGGGCTTTTGCTCTTTCCAGTGCTTTAGGAGTTTTACTCACTTTGAAATATCACCTCCTGCTCACCCCTCGCCCTGCAGAGGTTCAGAGCTATTGGGAATGTCCTGCGCTGGCTCAGCACCTGCTGCAGAAACGCAAAATCAGCCCCAGGCAACCTCAAGTAATGCAAAATTATTCTGCAGGTGTGTGAGAGTGTGGGTGCTAACACTGCAGGTGAGAAAGAGCAGCCCCAAGAGAGGGACTGGGGGGGGGGGCTTTGCCCTGACCCGAGCCAACTCGACTTGCTGCCACCCGAGTGCATCCTCTAGTGGCTGCCAGCAGCATGGAGCACCAACGCCCAGGGAATGGTGAAGGGACCTGCCCAGGAGGAAGGCAAGTGTGAAAACTAATTATAATAATTTAAAAAAAAATGCACTGAAACCCATCATTTTGGTAGTGGGGTGCTGTGGATGCTGCTCAGTTACTGCTTGAGATCCTGGGACACCAGAGGTCTTTTCAGGAAGGACAAAGGCTATCAAGCTGCTACTTTTTCCAGTACTAATAGAAGGTTTTTGCCATGGACCTTTCCTGGCCCATCTGGGTGCTATCGAAGTGACCTGGAGAGCAGCTGGTAACTGGTGTTTTCCTAAAGCAGGCCTGATTTGTTCACATTGCTGCTGCCCTTGCAGGTGGAGGGTGAGTGTGCAAGAGGAAAGAGGAAGGCAATTATCCATCAGGGCCTATTCTCTCTGCTTGCCATGAAATGGATGAAAAGTGCTGTATTGTGGAAAAACCTGTTAAATACTTTTGTGTGATAAGCCATAGCACTGAAATAATATCCCTCCTGGCCTCTTGGCAAAATAGCCCACAACCATGCAGCACACATTACTATGTTTTACTGACTCCTCCAGGGCTCAACTAGGAAATATAAGATAGTCTGGAGGGTGTATTTATCTGACAGCCTGAAGTTAATTCTAGATAAATGAACCTGAAACTTTTTCCTTTCTTGTCAGTGCTGACAGAGCAAAACTCTAGTTAAAGTGGAAAAGAATTTTCTATCAGGTCTGTGGATCATGAGGATATACAGTGAAGTATGTTCTGCAGTGCAGTTAACATGACAAGAAATAGTAAACCTGCCCATGGCAGATGTAAGCCTGGTGCTGCTCTGGATATTGGGAAGCTTATATTCAGGATCACAGATAATGTCTGAATACCCATTACCTTAATTAGCATTCAGACGTCTGCAATAAATCTGATGCAGCAAAACCATGCCATTGTATACACGATAGTGTTTCCTGTTAATTCAGGAATAAAAATAGTGAAATAGAACATACAGCACATGCTTCCATTGATCCACTTAAAGGAAGGTAACAGGAGGGGTCCTAATAAACCACTCCCAAATACTTAATGTTTTCTAGGAGATGATCAGTGAAAGGACACTCAGATAGTAATTAGACCATGAACACTTTAGGTAATACCTTTCAGCAGAGAGAGCAATCAACATAACCAAAACAACACAGATTTGTAAATTTGCTGTGTTTATTTAAATAGTTTCAATAGTTCACTACCAGCTGGGGACTTAGAGTGGCACAAACTACCCACCTATCAAGTCAGCTCACCATGCTTGGAAACTTTAAAGGGGGTTGGTGACATTAAATCATAGGCTATACTCTGAGCTTCCTTCAAAAAATGAAGTTAGTACTTTTAAAAGCGGGACGTTAATGCTTCCCAATTATCTCAGACACAGAGCTGATGAGCCCTGTGCAAGCTTCAGCACAAACTGATCACCTGAGGGCTGTCTCAAGCAAAGTAAGCTAAGGAAGAGCAAGGTTACAGGGGATCATTGAGAAGTGCTTTGGAGTGTGGACAGCACAAAAAAGAAAACTGGTTTTGCCTGGCATCTGCTTTTCTTACAAATCTTTATTTTGGCTGGGATTTGCCTTTAATTGGGCAGACTTACTAATGCTTTCTACTTCAAATAGAAAATATTGAAACTGATCCATAGCAGACAAAAGCTAATTGCAGCAAGGATGTTTGAGTTAATGGTCTCAGAGGTTGCATATTAACTCAAATGTAAAATTCATATGCCATTTCAGAGAAAAAAAAAAGGTAGAATAAAATATTCAAATGGTTATTGATCTGCTAGAACTCAGCATGAATGTGTTCAAATTCAAAATATTGCTAAAAAATTATATTTTCTAAGGATGACAATACAATATTGATACCTTTCCAAAAAGCTCTGTCTGCTAACCTAAATATAAGCCAAAAACTTATCAGTTAATGTTAAGAGGGAGGAAAAGGGTTTTTTTAATGCTGATAGCTCAATCTGGTATTTGGTATACAGTCTGCTGCCCAGTCCTGGAGTAACCATGCTCTTTCCGTCTTCAGGAATATGAGATATAAAAGGCAAGTTCCTTTTATATAGGTATATCCTATGTGCCTAAACTATGGAAGTGCTCTTAGTTGGTAAAAAAAATAATTTCCAGGCCCAATCTTTCTTTCACACTGCTCTGTGATATGAAACATGTGGCTTTCTCTGGTTCTTTTTTCTTTTCTTTTGTTAGAAGGGGTTAGGTTTCATTGCAAGGATGAAGATGTCTGGTTTTACCTATGATAGGAAGTTGTTATGTAGAGATAAGAGTTTGTTTATGTACTGTAGTTTATTGTTTGAGTTTATTGTTTGGCTTGCACTTGTAACTGTGTGGAGTGTACAGGGACACTCCTGAGGAACAACGTGATAAAATGGCTGTACCACACTGTATGATTAACAGCTGGAAAAAAGTCTGATTTATGACTCCTTTTTTTTTTTTTTTTCTCCAATGTACACTAGTAACTTGGTAGGCTACTATTTCTGTGGCATGTGAAGTGACTACAGGTCCTGAAGCTGAAAACAGAGGCAAGTTGCTAAATTCACTGCTGGAGCTGTTGGATACACCCTGGGAAGGGTGATTTGACCTGCTGGACCCCGTGGCATCTAAACTATGCTGGGGCACACCGCGGGGGTTTTAGTGTCATCTTGCTCTGGGTCATTCCCAGCATTTCAGCCATCCTTATCCACAGTGTGGGTAACATGTTCAAAAAATACAGTTTTCCTTTGACCCCCAAGATGTTCATTATGAGTATTTATTTGTATTACTGATGCCTAGGGTGTAGTGTTCACTGCTGAAAGAAGAGGAGTTATAAATCAATGTTTGTACTTGCAGAAACAGGAAAGAAATATGTTGGGAATTGAAAGAAGCTTACAAAAGGCTCACAATAGTCATTACTGCTGGAAAACATCTCAGCACAACAGATGGACCCTCAAGCAAGTCAGATAAATCAGATCACGATGTGAATGGAAATGCTGCAATTCCACAAGTTGCACAGATCTATTTTTTTTTTTTCTCAGTATTCATATCTTTCCTTGTATGTGATGAAATTGGCTTTTAGTACAGTACAGGCTGTGAGCTCTCTTGTGCAGACCCAATGGTCGTAACAGGAAAGCTGCCTAGAAAAAAACACCACAATCATAGGGGTGGGGGAGAGCCTGATGGAAAGTGGGAGGTAAGGGCACAAGGCTGAGCAGCAAAAGGATGATGCATAAAGGAGGTAAAGAAATGTATTTGTCTGTATACAGTTCTCAAATACAACAAGTCTGCCCTCAGATGCCACTCATATGCTGGGAGAAATCCACTTGGAAAGAAGTAGGATGCATATTAAGGGTGGGCTGGGGGGAAGGATTGTATATTCACAAAAAATCCTTCCACTAAAGAATTTCTAAGTATTTTGTAACACCTGAAACAATTCCAGGTAAAGCCACTAAGATTTGATGCTTGTCTACATAGAGCTATTGCCTAAATAGGAAGAAGCTTTAAAAAAAAAAAAATAATCCCAGCCTTCAAAAATATAATGCTTAAAAATGTGTAAGAAATTGTCTTATGTACGTATTTCTTACCTGTTTTTCACACAATTTTGTTAGAGTCCACACCAGAATCTATTTAAATGAAAGAGGATTGGATAAAGAGAGGATACAAATAACTCCATTTTTGTTCCTGGTATTCAGAGTAACATGTGCCAACAGAGGGAAATGCCTGGATTCTGTTGGGAACTGAGGAGGTTGGACAGACCTCCAGGTGAGATGATGGCCTCATTGGAAGCAGCAGCAAAGCTCTCCACTGCTTCTCTGGAGGCAAGCTTTGGTTCGTGCTGCCTCTCACAGCCTCAGCAAATGCTGACACTCAAAGCTCTGTATGGTGCCGAATAATGCTCTCAATTTTCTTCTACGGGTTCATGTGTATTTTTGCACAGAACTATTTTATTTCATTCACAGACACATATGAGCTTTAAAAAGTTGAGTAACAGCACTGTGGTGAGCTCAGGATGTTTCACTGGCTCTAAAGATTTTGATCAGCTGGAGGAGGGCTGTACAACCAAGCTGTCTTTCAAAAACCCTTAAACCAGGAGTTTGCTCTCCTGACTCCCTGTGGAAAACAGTTCTGCACCTCAATGCCCTGCACTGTTTTTAAAATTTTTATGCCAGTTAGCCCTGTATTCAGGGCCAATTTGCACCTAGTTTATGGTGCTGATGTTTCTGTTATCCTCATGTCTTCACAACCATGTCCCTGGCAGGCATTTATTTTTCAGCTCCTTCTGAAGCCTCGCATAATTAATTTCTTTAGGATATGTGTTTTTTAAAGAAGTTCCTTGGTTATTCTAGCAGCAATGAGATGCAAACCAGAGCTAGGGTTCTTGAGGAGGCTTTGCTTCAGTCTTGCATTATGCATGTTACATGAATCCCATGCGGGTCACACCGACAAACTGCTGCAGACAGAAGCAAAGAGGTGATGGTGGTGCTCTTAACTGGTTGGGAAATTACCGTCCCTGAACATGCTCATTCAGTGGGCTCCTTTGAATAGTTTTCTCCCTTGCATCATGTTTTTAGTTCTCCATCTTGCTACTAGGCAAGGTAGCTTGAAAGCAGCTTGATTTCACAGCAGTCCTGACTGCTTCTGCCCTCCCTGTAGCATGGCTGTGAGCCTGATGTTACCTGCTACCTGCTCAGCCATGAAACTTGCTCACCGCACAGACTTGCACAAAGCCTCCCAGACAAAGTACCTCTGCCCCTGTGAGTCTCCTGGAAAGGGGATTTTTGGAAGCTCTCCCTAGTAGGTTAGACACAAAGCAATCCTGGCTCCTGGCCTAGAAGAGGCTGACAGGCTTTTTCTTCATGTCAGCACTGCTTATCACTCCGAGGGAAGACACTGAGCATGTGCTGTGCTCCTTTCTCCAAGATGCGATTAGCAGAGACAAAGTGGTTCTGACCAGGCTGGCATTGCAAGTCTCCTTGACCCAGGAGAACAGACAGCCTGGCAGATCTCAAATCAGATGCTGCAGAAACTCTGCTCAACCTTCCCTCTGAGTATTTCTTAGTTGCAAGCTTCAGAAGGGAAATTCAGGAGCCCGGCCACTTGCTGCTGACAGCTCAGGGCATGTCACGACACACTCCTTACTCTCTTGGAAGGAGGTTTGCTTCTGTGTGATGTATGAGATGCTCCATCATCAAGTCATCTAGAGACGGGATAGCACAAAATTCCTCACTTGTTGAAACAAGACACTCTCAGTAAAACTATTTCATTGCTTTCATACTTAAGATATGCTTTTGACCTCTTGAACAAACAGCTTAAGGCTCACCCACAGACAGGAAGCAATTTTTCTGATGCCTTGTCAGTTGATGCAAAAGGTAAAGAAATGCGATGAAGCTACAAATACTGTGGACTAGACCTTTAGTCTTCCCGTGTTTAGCATTTACTCTGTTAAGTAGTTTCACTGAAATGATCTAGACAACTCTATAGTCTAGACGTGCTAAAGTATCTCCAACATCTTATTTCCAAAACATTCATTTATGTCAACATGAAAAAAAATTTTTCCATCTAAGAAAACAGATGCTAAGAAATTAGTTTAAGAAATAGCTGAGAAATTTTAAATACAGATTATACACAACTAGCCTGTAAAACTTTTTTTCATATATATACACACACTTACTCCTACCATGCTTTTAAATACTTTTGTAAAAATTTAATAAGTATATAACTCTCAATACATCTGAGCTATCATTTTCCACTAGATTTGACTGGAAAATGGATTCTCAAATGAGTAACTGTACTTTTTGGCCTATCAGCTAATATTCTCTCACTCACATGGCATTTTACTTTTTTCCTCCCTACAAGGGCTGGCAGAATGCTGTGGGTTATAGCAGAGGTGAGTAACACACGAGCTGTCTACACTCTTGTTGTCAGGAGGAAGTGTTCTGGGGCACACAGATGACAGCCTGCTAGTGCTTATAGCAACCGTGACTTCCTTTTCCATATGTATTTTTAATAAATATATAGTGTTGTTAAAATAGCTAACTAGATAGAAATGCTTAGGTGTTTCTTTCAGACCTGAAAAAGCTGCAATTTCTATACTGATTGAGCCTGTGAATATGCTAGCAAACCTTGTCCAGTGCGTAACTGGTGTGCACACACTACATTACTATTAACATGACATACTTGTTTTAATATAGTTTTGAATTTCTGCTAGCATGAGTCTACATTAGGAAATTAACCTTTAAAAAAGGAGCATGGAAATGTGCAACTGTGTGTGTACATATATGAAGGTACATATTTAGAACTATAAATCACACATAAGTATTTGCCTGAACAAATGTTTTCAGACTTGCTGTCCTCAAATTAAATTTTCTTGTTTGATGTCATGCTTGAGACCAAGGTACACTTACCTGTTTGTATTACAAAGGTAACGATAAATCTTTAAGGCAAAGTAATGGTTTGGAACATCTTTAGCAGTCTCCCCTGAAGTCATGTTCCTGAAGAGTATTACCTAATAATTTTGCTTAGACAAAAATTAAGTATTTGAAGAAAACATTAGGAGCTGGGATATCAGTTACTGACCTCTGAAAAATGTCACTAGGGAAGCATTTTCAGACTTAAATTGAAGTCTAAATTTCCTTGGTTTGACTCCTGCTATTTATTCAGGCATTATTGCATGCTATGGACCAACAGCTAATACAGGAATGCACTCACAGGCCAGTCTGAAGCGTATTGAGAAGCTCACATCTGGTACCTGCTACAGCCTAGTGGTAGTCTCTCCATTTCTAGATTTGCCAGTGTCCATCAACACAGTAAACATAAGCCTTTATAGCTTTTGGCTAGCTGAACAAAGGCATTTCTGTAGTTCCTACTGGCTGAACAATTTGCAGTCCCAGGATGAGAGGATGCCAAGGGGATTTGTCACTATGAGGGTATGTGGGGAAGAAAGATTAACTACAGAATCACGTTTGGTACCATGATGGATGTATTAAGATACTAGAGAGCCTCCCTCTAACATCCCTCTAACAACAGGTATTAAAAATTATGTACAGTAAAGCAAGACTAAGGGTGTTTAAGTCATTCTACCATGCTGTCAATGCAAAGAAGAATCATTAGTAAAGGGACAACTGAAACAATTGAACAAATATATTTGAAATGCAAAATCATTAACAGAAGTAAACAAATCAAAGTTGTGAAGAATATAAAAATTCCCTTTTTCCCCCCTCCCCTTTTACATTAAATATGCTGAAAACAACTTCAATAAAGTTTCTCTGCTCAAAATCAGCCAAGTACTCAAGTGAAGTTTCAAGAACTTCCCATAGCAGTGATGCAGTCTGCTCAGCTAGTATTCATTTTCTGTTAGAGGCACATATATGATGGTAGGGCAGCATAAATACTTTGCAGTTTTAAATACAACTCTAAGCTCATTCTTAGCCAAGATAAGCAGTGATTTCTTGCAAAATGCCACAAGTTAAGGAGCGCACTTTATGCAAAATAACATGCGCTCTTGGAACTGGAATATAGCACCTCACTTTCCCATTTTCCTGACTCCCTCTTGTCAACACTGGACTTGGGCAGTAGCAGGGGGGCTGTAAATTAAGATCACAGCACCACTGAGCATATTGTCTGGTGGACTGATGAAACAACTAGTAGGACATACCTGAACATTTCTCCCCTCAAGTTTCAGAACGCAGTAGAACAATTTACCTAGCTTCTGTAACGTTAACCAGCACTTACTACACCCCCCCAAAAGTACACTCAAAGCACTCATTAGTCTCAGGTTAAAACTCTTTATAGAAGGAGCATCCTTTTACATAATATTTTCAGTCTGTGAAGATTTAGTATTTATATAGCCTGTATAGGTTTGTTAATTTCAAGCAATTGTTAATATACTAGGAGAGCATTAAATGTTTATTAGACTCTTTTTCCTTTAGACTTAACTCACCTGAAATAAAAGTCTAAAGACAACTTACAGATTTCACCCACATCAACAGAACCTGGCTCATAATTATACCATAGGCTAGGCTATGCTGTTCAGTTACAAATTCCTTTGAATTAACCTTTTGTCTCCATTACCTCACAGAAGTCCTCTCCTGCACTTGCTGTAATATATAGTGTACTGTTGTCTGCAACTTGAGAACCACAAAAATATGAAAAATTTGGTATTTCATCTTTTCACTCCAGTACAGCTTGTACTACTTGCAGCTAATTTAGATTCTGCCTGGGTGAGTGAAAGCAGCACAACAGCTCTAACAGAGGCTCGCTGTTGTTTGTCTATCAGTGCCTCTTGCCCCTCCTTAATTAGAAAAAGCAGTGAGGTACTGCAGTAGATGGCAACTTCCACAGTGACACACAAAGATTACAACAGCAACTTGTGTAAGCACAGCAAACTATATGTGACTGGTATTCTTCGATTGAAAAAAATCCAATCATACATTGTAATTCACAATTTAAATACCGAATGGAATCATTTAATGGCATATTGGGGACCAAACCCCAGAGTTTATGAATCGAGACCGCGTTTACGCCAGGATTTCTTGCTCAGCAGGGAGCTGCCTCTGCAGTCAGTCAGTCCCAGCAACTGATTCTCTCGTGCTCGGGGATGAGGCTCCAGTTGGGCGAAGGCTCGTCAGTCGCCAGCCAGCCAAAGTCATCCACCAGGTTCCAGTTGTTTCTGTTTCTGTCCAGCCCCGAAGACTGGAAATCTGCCTCGATGCCAGGGTAGCTCCAGGTGTAGGGGGCGAAGGAGACCTTAGTGCAGTCCTCGATCACGGCTCGGCTAGTCACCTGCACGTAGAACCGGCTGTCGCGGGTGCGATGGATGCGGAGCTGCTGGCAGGCCAGCACCAGGAGGCAATCGCTGCAGCCATCCACCAGCACGGAGGTGGAGACGGGCCCGCAGAGCACGGTGCAGCCCCGGCAGTCCCGCACCCGCAGCGTGTTGGCGTTGCCGCGGAGCCGCACCCGGCAGCCGCGCAGCCCGGCGAGCACCACGTCGCGCTGCAGCAGCTCCGCGGGGCCGAGCTCCAGCGCCTCCTCCTCGGCGCCGCTGAACCCGCACAGCGGTGGCCCGCCCGCCTCCCCTTCGGCGGGGCCGCAGTCGGGGGCCGGCGCGGCGGCCGCGGGCCGGGCGGGCTCGGCGGGGCGCGGCTCGCTGCCCGGCGCCGCTTCTTTCTTGAGGGCCCGGAAGGCGAATTTCTTCTTGGGCTGCAGCTGCTGGCGCCGGGCCGCCAGGTCCCCCTGCAGCCGCGCCACGGTCTCCTGTCCCTGCCGCACCTCGTAGGGCGCCAGGAACCGCACGCTCTCGGTCAGCAGCTTCTGCAGCCCCTGCAGGCGGGCGGCCGCCTCCTCCAGCGGCCCCGCCGCCAGCAGCGCCTCCACGGCCTCTCGCTCCCTGGCGAAGGCGGCCACCAAGAACTCGCTCTGCTCCTCCTTCACCACCTGCGCCTCCTTCTTCTGCCGCTGCCGCTCCACGCCCTGCTGCCGCTCCGCTTCCCGCCGCTGCAGCCGCTCCGGCAGCACCGCGGCGGCCATCTCGGGCTGCAGGGAAGCCACGAAGGCGGCCGGCGCCCGCAGCTCCTGGGCGGCCGCCGCCTCTCCCGCCGCCTCCATCTTGGCTCCTCGCCTCCCCTCCGGTCACTAAGCAGCCCGCCGATTGGCTGCCGGCAGCCCCGGCTGCGTCGCTGCCGCCGATTGGCGGGCTGGGGGGCTCCCGGCGGGCGGGGAGGAGGGCCGGAGGGAGGGGTCTCCTGTGGTTTTAAAGGGGCCGGCGCCTCTCTGCGGGATGGGGTGAGTCCTGGCGGCAGGTGCCGCGCTCCGCGGGGCGCGTTATCCCGCTTCCCAAATTAGCAGCCGGGCTATAAATAACCCTCTGCCCTCCCCCGTCCTTCCCCCCTGCGCGCGCGCGCGTAAGTGCCCGCTCCTGCCTCCCTCCCTTCCTTCCCTCCCTTCCCCTCCCCCCTCCCAGGCCGCGCCTGCGGCGGGGAGCGCGGCGGCCCTTCCCTGGGCCGATGGCTCGGAGAGGGGGGGCCCGGCTGCCGGCACCCCCCACCCGCCGCCCTTCCTGCGGGCGGCAGAGCCAGAGCGGGGCCGGGGGCGTCTTGCCCCCGCCGCGGGGAGGGGCGGGGAGGGCGGCTCCGTGGCGGGGAGGGCGGCTGAGGGCCGCAGCCGCTTCAGCCGCCTCAGCCGGGCCGCCTGCTGCAGGCGGCGGCAGCTCTCCACCTGCTGATAAAAAGGAAAAGCCGCTGGCTGCTCGGGTCTTGTCTGAGCTGGTCGCGTATTTCTGGTGGGCGTCAGGCTACCCCGCGGGCCCGCCAGGTGCCTGGTGGTGGCGCTGCCCGCACTCAGGGAGGCGCGGAGCCCCCGGCCTGAGGCCGGCTGGCGGCTTGGCAGGCCCCATGGCCTCAGGAGGCTCTGTACCTGCCGCGTTTTCACAAGCCTTCCCTGCCGTGTCCTCTTCTGCAGTGAAGTAGTGATGAAAAAGGCTGTTAAATACTTGTACGCAACTGCAAAGGTGCTGCCACAGAGGCCGTTTTTCTTCTTAGCTGCTTACCTGATTTCTTGGGTGTTTTGTTCCAGAAGAGGGTTCAGTTCTTGATGGAAAATGTGAGAGCAGCGCCTGTGGATTGCTGTGCCCTAGAGGGAGGTCTGTAGGAGAAATCCATAGAGGCTTCTATGAAAGCATGGCAAGGAAAGCTTTTCTTGCATGTTTTTTACTTTTTTTTTTACAACTAGGAAATGCATTTTAAGTAAATTTGCAGCAGGAACCAGAAATGAAGTACACCTGGCTACAAAGTAGACAAGTGACCATCATTCTTATCCTTTTGAGAACTGGTCTTATGTTTCGTGGAGTGTTAATTTTTGCAAAGGTAACACAAATTAGAACACTCTTAGAAACATATGAAAATAAATTTAACTCCTCTCCAGTTCTACAAATATCTTCTCCCTTCCTTTGGCATTTCAAAGTTACCTATACTAAATTAACATAGAACCTAAAACTATCCATTGAAACAAAAAGGTGGTAAACCCAAAGCAGATACTCCAAATTTACTGTTCTCTCTTTGGTGATAGCATGAGTTTTCTGTCCAATGTTCCTGTTTGGAAGTACAGATTGCTATGCTACTTAAGGTTAGCATTTGAAAGTAGCCTTAGCTTGGAAGTAGACATTGTTTCCTGAGAAATAGGGTTTAATTTGTGTCAGACGTGATAGAACATCATTAGAGGGTAGGGAGTACCTGAACCTTACATGTAACAATGTCAGCCCAGTTAGCATGACAGTAGAAATGCAGTGAAATGCCTTTAATCCTTACAGTGCATAAAGGACTTGCACTAAAATAGACAATATTCTTTCCTTATCATTGTTACAATATAAAATCGTGAGATCTCAAGAGGTTGTTGTACAACAGTAGTACTTTGGAGCAGGTTGGATGGGGGGGCAGCAGGATGGGTAACATTGTGGCTAATGCATTACAGCTCTTAACTGTCACAACACGGCAATGGTAATGTGTACAGAATTTTGTTTCTGAAAAATGAGATTTTGAGTCTTAAAAATTAAAACCTCTTAGCTTGTAGAAAGGGAGAATGCTCAACTGTGAAAAAGGAAGGATAACTTGAAATATTCTCACTTGATTTTTTTTCCCTACCAGTGTGTTTAAATGGTGCATTTAGTAAGTCTTAGGCATTTTTGCTAATAAATAGTCAAAACCACTCCTGCAGTAATTGCAGTAATGTTACACTGGGCAGGAAGATAGTGCAATCAATTCACTAAAAAAATTTTTTAAAAATTTCCTTATTTCTATCTTGTTCCATAAGAAAGATGCGTAAGTTTCATTTTACATAGCAGGCATTTTTGCCTTATGCTCCCATGACTGTAGGTAATACAGATGGTAACAGTGATGTAAGTGCTTATCCCATACATAAGAATACTAACAGAAAAAGGCTTTTGCTGTTTTTCAGTATGCACAAATGTTACTGGAGTGTGGCTTTGGTATCATTACACAGACGTGACCTGGTAGATGAACTGCAGTGGGTAAAACAACTTTATATATGAAAAGATTACAAGAAAACACTAGTATACACAGCCCAAAATAAATGTTAAGTATTTTATGCTGCAGTATAATGATTACTTTCTATTACATTTGGGCACTTAGAAAGCTAGGTATTCTAAATTGTTTTTTTCTAGAGGTGATTGGAGGTTTAAATTAATGAGGACCAAATACTCTTGTGAATAGCAGCTTCTGGGAGAGACTGGAATCTTTCCACCTTCCTAATGTGCTCAAATGATTTTTGGGTTAGAAGCAAAATAACCCCAGATACAAGATGGTGAAGTGTATGACCATAATGAAAAATTAAAAAGGGAGCAGTAAAATTCTTCAACTATCTCATCTTGATGTTCCAAAATTACTTTCCACACTTACAATTTGAGGTTTGGTATAATTGATATTGGTATATATTTTTTTTTTGTGGTAATACAAAGACTGACAATTTTCTTCCTGACTTTGCTGGCAGCAACTTTTATGTTTTAAGGCTGCTTAGTGAGCTCTATTATAAGCCATAGAGAACAGAAAATTTACAATTTCCCAAACAGTAACCACCTGAATAAAATATAAGCCTTCTACCTCAGGCTCAGGCTCATTTTGGTGAGCTGCAACAAGCAGTTTAGCTGTTTGAGGATATTAGATAAAAGTAAGGTACATAGTTCTGTCTGTGTTATAATTTTTTTTCTACTCCCCCCCGCCCCGCCCTGGATGTGCTTTAGTTCCTCTCTGGTTTGAAAGTAGGTAGTAGTCATTTCAGTAAGACCTTTTGCTGTTGCTTGGACTGTACAGTGTCATTTGTTTTATGAGAAGTTGCCGGTTGCACGTGCTTACTTGGATCTAGCGCTGTGAAACTCCAAAACATGAGCTCCATTACGCATGCATACAGGTTTAAATCTGTGTCCTGTGGTTATCGCTCTTGAGTGCTATCTATCTGAAACATTTTGTACTGATTTAGACTAGTTCATCTCATAGCCTTTTGAAGTGAGATGTATTGCATAGTTCAGGTGAAGGTTCAAGATCCTGTCTCATTCCATCATTATTTTAAGAAGAGTGGGGAATAAAAGCAAGATCCACAGAGGCAACTGGGTGGCTGGGCTCATAATAATGGATTCTTGAACCTGAGGTTCCTGAGCTTGTTAAAGTCAAGAACCTCATAGTTGTGGTGCGATCTCAAGATGTAGATTTGCACACACGCAAGCAAAGGAAGGAAGTAAATAGAGTTATTCCTTATCATCAGAATGTATTCCCAACGCTGACATTTTTATTCCAAAGGGTGTTAAAGTATGTACGTTGCACCATCACACACACAAAAAGATGCTATTTTGTCGTTCAGCTGTGTTTTTAAGAAAAGCAGCAGCCCCTGTGTCTTGCATGGAGCTCTTATCTGATAGATGTGATCTCTGCCTGTTTGATTGAGTTTCTCCAGAAGAGATTAGCAGATGAACATAATTACTTCTGGCTACAAAGTAGGTACTTCAGTGGCTTGTGCAACCATTGTATTCTACTGCTGGTTTTAGTGAAGGCTCCTTGAACTCCTCTGGCACTGTGATCAGGCATTAAAGATGTAAGCTATATTATGATTCATTTATGATACTGTAGACTGTACATTTTTCATGGTGGAATGGGGCTTCAGTAAATGTGACTGTCAAGTCACTGTATCTCTGTTCTTTTGGAAAAAAAATTCCTTTAAAATTATGTTTGACATACTGATTGTTTTTAAAAAAGCTTTTGTTTGGACTAAAATGTTGTGCTTTATATATTTGACCATATGGAAAGGCAAGACAATGTAAAATATGTGTGTTTTTAAATCACTAATTAGAGAGTTAGAGCTAAAACTATAAAACTTACTTGGTACATATTAATTACTGTGAGTAATGCAAAAGCTTTGAAATGGGAATGCTTAAGATACTAATTATATTCCGACCAGTCAAGGTGCACTTGTTTTGAAACGAGTCTGAGCTGGTCCCTTCTGAGAACCTGATATTCCCAATGCCAAAGGTAGAGAAACAAATTCATTTCTATGAAAATGAGTTATCCTCCAAAACCAGGGACGGACTTCAAAGCATAACATTTTATGACAAGAGGCCCTTCAAGATTAACAAAGGAAAGCCCAAATATGCTAAACGCAAAAGTTCAAGAACAGAAGAGCACTCAGGTTAGGTCCAGGCCTAGCTGCTAACTGGTATTTAGAATCCTAACTTGCTAATTGACATTAGTTAAATTCCAAAGACTAAGTATGTAAGCTACAGGTGCTGTCTTATGGACTCTCCCTTTGAGGTAATTATTAGTTCTGGAGTTCCTAAGAGATTTTTTTCAGTGCTTTACTTTAGACTTCAGACGCTTTTACTTTTTTTTTAAGGCATTTTATTCTATGTTTGGTTATTGGTTCAGTGAACCACCTAGGTTCAATAGTATGTCAAAGTTTTCCATTTTGGAATTGTGAATCTTAATTGCAAACTTATTCCATTTTTCTGAATAATATAAATAAAATTAACTTGAAGTCATTGTATCCAAGTTTACTGATTTTTCTGTTAGCTCTTTTCTAGTATATTCATTAGTTAACAAAACTAAACTTGCATTCTTTTTGCCTTTTATCCATCTTATGAAAAAATCTGTCAGTTATCATTTTGAAGGAGGACTGCCTCTTCCTATTATTAGCATTTGTTCTTCAGTCTAAATCTGAGAGAATAAATTCCATTCATATTGATACACTTTCTAGTGATAATATTAAAACTTATCTTACAGCAATCTTTATTCATATCCAGATCTTACCCAGCTGGTTTCTAGTAGGGCCCCAGAAATACCCAAGTAAAACCATTCTTTCTCAGAGGTTGTGACTTTGATGGTGTTTTATTCATAATGTCCTTTCTGTTCCTCCATTTTGTCTTGTCCTGATACAAGTATAGTTTATCATGTTTGTGTTTCTTTCCTGAACATGAATGCTTTTGGTATAACTTACTATTCCACTCTGTTTCTGTTATCCCTATAGCACCTCGTTTCATGTTTTAGGCTTCCATTTTTTGTTTAGGTTTCTTCTATTAATAGTTGATTTTTTTTTCTTTTTAAAATCATCCATAGCACCTCAGTTGCATTAAGAATGGTTCTTTTGTTAGCTTCATTGTCTGACTGCTTTTTTTAGACCTTGTGTCCATCTACTCATTAACATACTCTTATGCATTTCTGTATCTTTGCTTACCTGATTTTTTCTTCCCATTCATCTATGCTAACCAAATTAACTATGAATATTATAGAAGCATCTCCCAATTTTTGCCATAATTTTTAGTTTAAATTTCTTCTATAATTCTTGGTGGTGTTAGTCATTGAAGATTATTTCTCCAGATACCGTAATAAAGTTCTGTCTCCGGAGGGGTTTTTTTCCGATACGTTTCAATGGCTGAGTATTTTAAGATTACTCTAAATTGGAAGTGAGAGCTATTAATCTTTCAAACTTAATTCTCCTTTTTAAGGTACTCTTAGCTGAAGAATATTTTTGAGCTGAGACTCTATTTAAATAACCTAGAGCATGATGTAGTTATTCTTGATCTGTTCCAATAATACTTTTGCACTGTCATTTGTTTCAATGGGAGGTCCAGTCACCACATTTTCTCTGGTTTTACTTGCCTTCTGGATGTCATATCCACATCTCAGAAGCACAGTTCTTTGGATTCATCACAGAACAGCCCTGTTAGCTTTCACACGATCTCCAGTTGTAGAAACCTGTCTGTCTTTTGGTATTGGCATAAATTTCTTGTTCTGAGGTTCACTCTTTGTTACCTCCTCTTACTACCTATGTCCTAACGTTTTGGTTAGATAGTCCTGTGTTTGGGTGTGGTGACTGATACTGGCGTCATACAGCTTTATAAGTTACATCATGCAATTATGACCCTGGTTTTGTAAGTAAGGCCTGGTATCAAGCTGAAATTGTAATATTTAGGAAATTTTTACTGGTGGGTCATCAAGGTATTGGTGGCAACTATTCAAAATTTGGTGGTTGATATGGCTATTGAACTGAATTTTTCATGTGGCATGTTGCACTTGTATTCCAAGTTAAAGCCCTTGTCTCCCTTCACATCACTGTATTTGAGTGCCCTACTTTCCAAGCATTGTCACCTCTACCTTTCTACTGCTTGTACCTTTTAATGATGACCTATTTGTTTCTGTGGCTGCAAGCTTAGAGTTATTTATTCTTATCTAAATTAGTAATTAATAAAGCAGTATGTAGTTGGATAAATGATGTGTCTGACCATGAGCTGACAAACAAGAAACATGTTAAGGGATGGAGAGAGATGGAAGCATGGGAGGAAGATGTGCCATCAATACAGCTGAGGCACTTGGTCTGAGGAAGCAAGGCTGCAGTGGAGTAAATGTCATTCCTTTCCATCCAGTACACCTCAGAGACGATGCAGTGAGTTGAGGTTACAGAACAACTATTCACGCAAGGATCTTGGGATGACTGTGGAATTCATTCCTTTAATGAAAATGGCTTAGTCCTTAAATTCTTCCTTATGAATCTGCTGCTGCTTTTGAGGTACTAATTTACAATTGCACAAGAACTGGAATGCTTGTGATGCAGACCTGGAAAAATGGGCTGCATAATAATAAAGTGACTTGATCTAGGAGAAACCTGTAGACAGAATGAATGGGGAGGGTGTTTTGTACCCCCTTATTTTCTTCCTCTCAATATCTAAGCCTAGTTTTCACTTCTGCACAATCTGTCATTTCAGGGCTAAGTATCTCAGCTCACTCCAAATGTCATTTGGTGTCTTCGCACACCTATGAGAGTGGTAGTTGTTAAATAGCATGGTCACAGTTTGACAGCTGATGTCAAAATATAGCCAAGTAGTCTGTTGTGTGATGGGTGCACATGACGTTCCCAGTAGCTGTACTTAAGAATTATTATGCCAATGTCTGTCTTCTAAAGATTTCTCCTTTTCATTTTTGACACTGGTCTTGCCTTCTCATGCTTATTTCCCCTTACTCCTTCTGAAGCTGCTACAGGCAAATGAATGAGAAAATGAATGAATGTGAATGAGGAAACTAAGGAGAGAGAGCAACTGAATGTGCATTGTACGTAATTTGGAGGACTCTGGTTGGGGACGACAGCTTTGGGCAGGTGACCTTGGGGTAGAAGAATTTTGACATATTAGGGTCTTTTGTGTTAATGCAGTAAGGCAGTGAGAAGAGAGGGACAACCTCCTGGGGCAATGACACTCAGTTCAGACACACCATGTGATCCTCTTAAAAAGCATGAGTACCTCACGGCAAAAGCAGTATTTCTTTACAAATGTGGTCTGGAAAATTCTGTAGTACACCAGAAAGTGATAACACTACAGCTGAAGGCTGCATTCAAAGTTATTAGTATTGAAGGTAACATTAAATACATACTTCAGTCTGACCTATAAAGTCACATTCAACCCTTGATTTTTTTTTTTTTAGTAACTGTTTCTACCTGAGCCAGTTTTGTTTCTGAACAGATATAGCAAATATAGAAATAAATGCAAATTTACTTCTGCAGAGGGTACAATGTGTTCTGGTTTGGTTTTGTCCACTCAGTGGCAATATGTAAAGGCTTTCATTCTTAAACTCACTGACTTCTGTAGATCTGGAGAAATCTTGTTGCTTCAGGGTGCTTCTTTGTATAGATGTTAGCTCTCCTTCCCTTTTTGTAGTGTCCCTGCTTAGCAAGGTTATTGCCAACACTACTTTGAAACATGCTTCAGGAAAAGTAAGTGTATATTATGGTACAATCACGGACAATTTGCGCAGGCTTCCTCGTGTTTCTTATGATAAGGGAATCGGTTCAAAATCATTTGTCCTCCTCCTATTCTTTCTTTGTATTGCCTACTTCGTATTTGTGGTTTCTGTAGGACTAGAAGAATAATAATATACCAGATGGTCTGCCTAGTAACCTCTGAGGCAAAGTTCCTTCCTCTTAACCCAGTCAGAGGAATGCTTGTGGGGTCCCCTCAGCTCACAAGTTCTTACATGAGCAATGTTCTCTGAAGCCAGTGATGCTGAGTGGGCTTTAATTCAGGGCAGAGTTTGGCCCCTTGAAGCATGTGCTGAAGTTAAGGACCTTGAAGTTTGGCCTTTTCGATTTTTCTAATGCTAGTGTCAGGAGCATAGGCTGTAAGAGCAATTAGGATGCTGAGCTCTTTGACATGTGGCATTTACATCCATACTGTTGGCTATTCAGGTCCATACTGTATTTAAGAAAAGTGAAGTTAATATATTGGCTGATGGACTAGGCAGCATCAAGCTTGTGTCTGGACGGCACAAAGGATCTGTTCGACTCATGCTAAGGCCTGTTTGCTAGGGCCCAACCTTTCCATTTAAGGAGTGATTTGAAACTTCACCTAAGTTCTCTACCATGGGCATGCATGTAAACAAGAATGGCAGGTGAGTCTTGGCTTTGGCAAAGGTTTGGCATCAGGCTTAACTTTTGTTTCCCGTATTACAATCTGAATTGGTTGATTACTTAAAAAATAATATAACCAGATGCTAGTTGAAAATGATGCTGAGGTGCTGACTTTTTTTTAAAACATAAAAAATCTGGCCAACTTCTTCAAGAAGGTCCACTTAGTACGCTGCCCGTAACTGTATTTAAAAACTAAAGACTGTAAGTGGTTTTGAGCTGTAAAGCTAATAAAGCAGAATGTGCTACTAAGTAAAGACTTCAAATCCTTGTCTCTAAGGAGTTTTAACAAAGTTACTTTTTCTTAGGAAAAAAATAGAAAGGTTGCTGTGTGCAAGTCCTTGGGAATTACCATTACTAGCACAAAAAGGGTCTTAAAAAAATTTCTTGTTTTAAAATCAATACCCCACATATCTCTACATGCTAAGAATCTAACTCTTCAATCAAAATGGTTTGGTTTTAAATAAACTAGGCCTCTCTGAATCATCTGAATAAAGACTTTTCAATTATTTTTAATGAACAAAGTGACTATTTTAAGTTGATTTAGTTTTGTATAACCAGAAAGCTTTGAACAAAATCACTATATTAATGCTTTTAGCTGAAATAAATTGTAGAATTGTATCAGTGAACTCCCAGTGCTATAAGCTTTGACTCCAAATTAGTTTTTAGGTTACCCCAAACTTTTTTTAAGCAGGTGAAATTCATGTCATTTTTTTCCACCAAGAGTGGTAAGAATGTATCTAAAAATATTTAAAATATTGCAACTTGTTAAGAGGATCAAATCTTACCTTTTTCAAGGTGACCTTGCATTTATTTTTCCGGGGACCCCCCCACCCACCCCACGCGTGTAGTGGTTTACAGCTCTAATATGGAGGAAGTCAACCAAGTTGTTAAAATTAATGTTCTTTTTAGTGGGGAAAAACCTGTGTCGTTTTTTACTTTTCTGTCACCCAAAACACACCCCAACTTTTAACCGAAAGTAAACATCTGAGGCACGTATAGATTGCCAGATTTACGTCTTTCTCAAAAAAAAAAAAAAAAAAAAAAAAAGGCAGCTAAACTTTTTAAAGGGACTGACTGTAAAAACCGCGAAGCAAGGATCGCGTTGGAGCTGGGGACTCATCATGTCAGGGCGGCGGTGCGTGTGCCCGGGCGCCGGTCTGCGGCATTGTCTCCCGGCGGAGCTGCGCGGCCGGGCCCCGCCGGCGCGGCGCGGTGCTGCGCGGTGCGGTGCAGCGCGGTGCAGCGCGGAGCTCTGCTCTGCTCGCCTCTCCTCTCCTCTCGTCTCCTCTCCCCGTCTCTCCTCTCGTCGTCTCTCCTCTCTCGCTCTCTTTCTCTTTCCCCCTCTCTCGCTCGCTCGCTCTCTCCCCCCTCCCTCCTCGCTCTCTCGCTCTCCCTCTCTCTCTCTTACACTGCCAGCCCCTGATGTGATGGCGAAGAAACCCCGTTGACAAGGCACTGCTTTTTCATGACGGTGAGTTTCCCTTTGAGTGTATTATAATTTTGTGATAAAAATTTCAAGGAAAAAAAAAACACACAACCTCCTTCCTCCCTTCCTTCGGGGAGGGAAAAGAGAGGGGGGAAATCTATCTCCAGACAGACAGAAAAGAAAGAGGAGCAAATTAACAACCAGGAGTTGCCAAAACCAGGATATTAGGTTTCAGCCCAGAGAGCTATTGGCTCTGGGGCTATGTATATAAATATATATCTAGAGAGAGAGCGAGCGAGAGGGGAGACGAGGAGGAAGAAGAGGGATATTTTGTGGGTGGCTGTTGTTTGGGCAGATGTGGATTCACATGGAAATGAACTATATATTTATTTTTTCCGCGAGGCTGGTGGTGGTGGCTGCTGAGGGCACTTAAAAAAAAAGTTGTTTCTTAAAATAAAAGCGGGGGGGGGGGGGGGGGGGTTGAAGGGAGAGATAAGGTTTCAGGTCCAGGCTGATAGCTGCAGAGAGGGGAGAGGTTTGGGGTGGGTTTCTTTTTCTTGCTGATGCCATGCAAATTCAGGAGAGGAGGGAAGAAAAATCTCTTTTAATGACTCATTGATTGAGCCGGTTTAAAATTAGTTGTTGTTGTTGTCTTTTTTTTTTTTTTATTTTCCGCCCCCTTGATGGCCATCAAGAGAGGGATGGAAAGAGGAGAGGAGGGAGAGAGAGAGAGTGTGTGTGTGTATGTGTGAGTGTGAGAGAGAGAGTGAGAGGGAGAGAGGGGGATAGAGAGAGTGTGTGAGGGAGAAAGAAAAATAATCTTTTCAAATCTCCTCCCTCTTTTTTTTTCCCCCTCGTTTCTTTGCTTTTCTCTAAAGCTCTGTGGTCTGTGAAACACTCTTTCTTCCTCCTCGTCGGGAAAATGGAGACACTTCGTCTCTGTCCTGGCTGTGGAGCTGGGAAGGATTTTTCTTTTCTTTTTTCCTTTTTCACTCCTGGCTTGATTTTTTCCTTTCCCCCGTCCACTCGCCACCACCCTAATCTTGTCATTTCTTTGAGCTTATGTCTCAGATTTGTGCCTTCTGGGGATTTATTTTTCACTCGTTTCCTCGTTTTCAGTGTCGCCACTAGATTTGATTTGATTTGTTCGGTTATTTATTTGCAATTTCCTCCGAATTGCTCCGTGCCTCCTGCTTTTAACCAAGGAATGGAAACGGTGCTGCTTTTTGTGTGTGTGCGAAATGCTCGGTCGGTAGGTTTGGGCTAATGCGCTTTTTTCTCCTTTTCGGGACCGAGTTTTCAGCTGTGGGTTGGTTGTTTTTTTTTTGTGTGTGTGTGTGGTTTTTTTTTTTCTCCCTTTTGGAGAGAGAATATTTAACTGTAACGCCTCTTTTTAAAATATAACAATAAACCGTCTCTTCCTGGAGTAACCCGTTTGGCTTTGCTGTAGAGTGGATGTGAATCTGATCCTTTGTGCTGCTGGGAGTATTTTCCTTAAAAGAAACAATGTTTACTAATAGTTTTTACTTGTGGCTTAAAACAGTAGGTGGTTGTGAAGGGATTTTCAGAAATCCTCACAGTTCACATTGGGGGGGGGGGGGGGGGGGGGGCCTTCAGTACTTGTTATAATTTGGTTTTGGTATTAATTCCAAAATTCACTTACAGATTATGGCAGAAAGCAGGTGTGGTAATGTTAAAAACAGGACAAAATTAAACGACGTACAGAAGGCACGTTTATATTTACTTAGAACTGTTCCTAAATTATCACTGGGGGAAGGAAAGAGATGTGGAGGCCTTTACTTTTCCCCGATTCTGGGCTCCCCGCGCCTCTCCTCCTCGGGGCTCGGCAGTACGGAACGAAGCGGGATTTGAAGGAGAGGAGGGGAGAGGGTCTCCGGCGGAGGCTGCGGCCGTGCCCGGGCTCGGCGGCCAGCGCTTGCCGTGCCGCTCTCGGTGCGAGTGGGAGTGGGAGAGAGCGGGGAAGATGGCGCTGTCTGGCTTCCTGCCAGCGTTTGTTGCGCAGTTTCACTCTGACTCTCCTCCCCCACGGGCGCCATTTTAAGGCCTTTTCAGCCGTCGCCGCGCCGTGTGGGGCGTTGCCGTCGCGCCCCGCTCGGGCCATTTCTCTTTCTGTCGCGGAGGCGTTACTCTCTCGGGCCTTGAGATCCTCTCCCTGAAATCCCAGAAGCTGTTTGTTTCCTCCCTCCCTTCTTTTTCTTTCTTTGAGAAATTGCCGTAAGGGGTTTCATCTGTGTGTGCTTTGAGGAGACGTGAAGGATTCTTGGCTGTGTGTATGCAGGAGAGCAAAAAGGGTGTATTGTTCTGGGCACGGGTCTTTTTGGGAAGGGCCCCGTCAGGGTTGCGGCCCTGAATCGCTGCCTTCTCAGGCTTCCCCCATCCCCTGAGTCGTCTGGATCACGGTCCTGTGAGGTATTAAGCTGCCTTGGTTTGGAGGGGCCTGTGCTCGCAGCTTAAAGCCTGTAAACATCACTTGAGAGCTTGTTTTCATATCTCTTAAGATAGGTGTTTTTTGACATGAGATGCATTCCAAGTGTAGGAAGAAAAGAGATTTGAAAGAACATCCTCCTCTGTTGAATGATGACCAAAAAAATACACCATGTCATTAAAACAGAAATCCACCTTTAAAAAATGCTCTAGTGTAGCACATACGGTAATCTTCATTGAAGAGCCTTCAGTACCTTTAAAAGTGCTTGCAAAAATACAAGGTCAAGTAACTTTTTGGTGGGTGGGTAGGTAACTCATTTTGTTGCTGTTATTCTCTTGGTAATTGTTGGGTTTTTTTTGGGGGGGGGTACGCTGACATATTCAAGTTTTTATCATTCTGTCTCACAGGAAGCAGTGCTTTTTGCAAATTATTAAACTCTGGCAGCGCCGCTTTAATATGCTTTTAAAGTTTTGTTTTGGTGCTGTTTTTTAGGGAGAGTGTTGAAATTGGTCTATTTTTGATCAAAACTTTTTTGTGTGTGTTCCATTTCTGTGTAACCTGATCAGTGCTCATGAGACTTGAGTTTAATACCAACAACATCTGTATGCAGGAACAGCAAGTATGCTGCCAGCCCCACTCGCTGTGCCCACTAAGGAGTGTGGAATGCTTGTTTAGTTCTTTGTTTTATGTTTTTTGACAGAACAGAGGAGGGCTTCCCCATGCTTCTTGCTCGTTCCTGAAAGAAGTGGGAGATTTTTTAAAATTTGTGATTAATTTTAAAGCTGTTTAATTTCTTTGCCTGTTGGTGTTGAAAGGTTTTCAATGACATCTCTGTAAAATAGACATATGTCTGGATATAAACTTTTTTTTCTAAAGACGTTTGTGGGGACGACCATGTTAACATTTTAGCTTTTTAAACGATACACCTGCTAAAACTAATTTTTTAAAAATCTATTGAATGTGGAGTACAGGATTTGTTTACATATTTCAGAAATCTTATTACATGAAATTCGCTCTTTCTGGAAGTGATTATTTTGCTTTTTTGTTAACAGTAGTCTTGGGGTCAAGATAGTGAATTTTTTTTAGTGATAGTGTATTTTTATAAATAAAATTTCTTTGTTATGCACTAATGTCTGCCAGATTGTGTGTGGATTTTTTCATTAATTTGTGAAAATAATGAAGAAATTACAAAAATGGGATAAAAATGACCAGTTTATGTTCTCTCTGGGCATAATACTTGCCAAATGATTATCTGACTTGCTTGCATTAAAGCAAAATGTATTCTCATCTGGAGTTGAGATCTTTGGATAGTATTTAAATATAGTAGATTTGTTCTTTTGATGTATTTCTTTGGCTGTGTCTGAGCTTAAGTTTTTTCTTTTTGTTGTTGCAAGTAGTACTTTGTACTTCCTGTAGCTTGTTGAGGTTGAGCTCACCATGTGGATAAACGAGCTTAATTGTGCTTTCATTGGTGCACCTTGGGTTATTCACTAGTATGATACTCATGTATTTTGTGTTGTTTTGTTGATACTTCGGGCACTTGCCTTGTATATTATACCTGTACTTGAGTTGATAATACTCTCAGTATATGTGTGGCCTTAAGCGAGGTCAGTTGTGCCCTTAACAGAGATGGTTCCACTGTAGCTAAATACATATGTCACCTTATAGATGTGCAGTTTTCCTGCTGCCTCTGTGTCCTTTTCCAGTAGAGTTTATATATTTAGTATAATTATAGTGAGATAAAAACCCAAAGTCCTGCTAGTATAAGCTGCATTTCCAGTTTCCTCCAAGGAGCCTTTCTGTATCTATGAAGTTTTGCAACAGGGGTAAGTCTGTAGTGTAGAGTTGAAGAGGTTTGCAGTCATGGATGTGTTGGTGTGCTGCTTGGGCATTCGCTGTAGTCTAGCTGTATTTTCAGAGTTTTGCTGGTATACTTCCACATCAGTTCCAGAAAAGTTCTGTCTGCATAACTGCAGTTATGTTTTATAATGTGGCTCTAATGGTCAATGATCATGCCTTTTCACGCTGCATTAGGCTTGTGATAAGTCTAATGGCTGGTGCTTCTTAGCGTAGATATAGCAGTGAGAGCGTGAAAGTGTCATCCCTGTCTAAGTAATAGATACAGTCCAGGCATAAGAGCCTCTTTGATAATGTAGTTCATTCTGTTCAGAGAGTTGGCGTAATTTCTTGTAGTAGTTCTGCTGGAATAAGCTGCATCTGTGCTTGAAAGGTTTTTATGGTGACATACCCAGTCCAGCACAGACATGGGGATTGTCTACAAAAACAAGCATGTTTTGCTTGCTTACAGCAGAGGAAAAGCAGCAAGATTAATAAACTGTTCTTACATTCATTGTGACCTGCAACTGTTCTAGTTTGAAAGTGGGAATGAGCAGTATCAGTAAAGCCCTTGCACCAACATAAATGCATAAACACCAACCTGAACTGATGTTTTTCAAGATCGTCACGTAGTTAAGTGAACGTGTGTACCTTTATTTTTCAAATGTTCATTTGCCCCTTCTTTCATTGTTGAAAAAACTAGTGTATTATTTTTGCTTTATTTGATCGTTGTTGAGGTTTTAGACAAAAATTAACATGATTAGCACAAATAGACTATCAAATTTTTTTTATTGCTTTATTTTCTTTCACTAGTTTTAAAATGTTATAGAACTACTTCTGATGTTACTTTAAGTAAGTGAATGCTTACTAAAAGGAAAAGAAAGTTAGCAAATCACTGTCAAAACTTGATACAATAGCCTTTCTTTCACAGCAGGTATTAAGAAAGGGTGGTGAAGAGAGGGGTGTCCAGGGAGAAAGTTTTAACTTCATTGCAGGAGACTGATTATTTTTGTAAGGGCTGATCTTATGCCTTGTCCCAGGTGGAACTTGTAGTAGTTTTACTGTGAACTTGATCTGAGTGTGGAGTTTAAAGATCTGGTGTTGAAGCTTGAATTTACTGAGATGTGTCAACTACAGAAAACACTTGGCCCCACTGAAGTAGGTGGCAAAATCTCCACTGGCTTCAGCAAGGCATTGGCTTCAACAAGGGCAAGATTGGCAGTGTGGAGGATTTTCAGTTTGGTTTTGGGGGTGTTGAAATGGACTGCACTGCTGAATTAATGTGCTGGTTTTGGCTGGGGTACAGTTAGTTTTCTTCACAGTAGCTAGTATGGGGCTATGTTGTGGATTTGTGCTGGAAACAGCGTTGGTCATTCAGGGATGTTTTAGTTATTGCTGAGCTGTGCTGACACAGAGTGAAGCCCTTGTCTACTTCTCACAGCACCCCACCAGTGGGTAGACTGGGGGAGCACAAGAAGCTGGGAGGGGACAGAGCTGAGCCAGCTGACCCCAACTGACCAAAGGGATATCCCACTCCGTATGATGTCGTGCTCAGCATATAGAGCTGGGGGAAGAAGGGGGGGGACACGGACGTTTGGAGTTACATAATTTTGACTTCCCAAGTAACAGTTAATGCATGATGGAGCCCTGCTGTCCTGGAGATGGCCCAACACCTGCCTGACCATGGGAAGTGGTGAATGAAGTCCTTGTCTTCCTTTGCTGCGTGCGCAGCTTTTGCTTTGCTTATTAGACTGTCTTTATCTCAGCCCAGGAGTTTTCTCACTTTTACCCTTTCGATTCTCCCCCCCCATCCCACTGGGGGAGTGAGCGAGCTGCTGCGTGGGGCTCAGTTGCCAGCTGGGGTTAAACCATGACAATTAGTTACACATCTGTCAATTCATTGTATTGAAATTTCAGTTAATTTCCCAAACATAATAACTGAAAGGAGTATAAATCTCCATTCAGCTTTAATTATTGGCAGTTGTTAGCTGATAGTAGCTTGTGTGAATCATGCCTGTGACAAGGTAACCTTTTTTTGGTGTTTGGAGTGGCAATGAAAAGGTGTTCATTGGGCATTGGTTTATAAATTAATTGAGAAATGATCGGTTCATAAGGAAGTTACATTCTGGGACTGCATAAGTGGTTTTTTTAGAATCTTTGAAAATTATATGCACAGAATGAGGTGTATGATACATAGGTATTCTCTAGTAGAAACAAGGTAAAAACATCTGAAGAACTGACTCAACATTTCTTGAATACATTTGTTGCACAAATGAATATATTTGTTACACAAATAATGTATGCTAATAGCCTGTGTTGCTGTGTACAGTAGTTTCTAGAAATACTTAAGAGCATCTAACTTCCTTTGGGCAGGTCAACATTTCTTTCCTAAGGAAATGTTGAGATGACACATTCTTCTTTTCCTGTTTTGGGATGAAACCTGAGGGGATAAAAGGACCTTTCAGAATGTTTTATGAATATTGAGATTCCTGAAGAATTGTGTATGCGGTGGAGCAGCTTAGAAGACAGAGCCCAAAATAGGCCGCAGCATAGTGATGAAGATAGTCACTGCTGAGGAAATGGGCTGAGCTGAGTGTTCAACCTGGTGAATCCCATGGGATAGGAAAGGATCCTGACCTCCAGGCTGCAAGTTACTCTGGATTTCCTCTATGTGGTTTAAAAAAAATCTGTTTCCAGATGAAAGTCTTGTCAAGATTTTGGCCTTGCCAAGAGCAGCTCTGGAAGAAGTAGGAAAAAATTGTATTGAATACATTAGAAATTTGATGCCAAACGTGTGGCCGAGGGAAACCAGATTTTAGACAGCTGCACCGGGGGTTCATACATGTACTTGGTGTGCTTGACTGTAGCTGGATTAACCTTTACTATCATACATGCTGTTAACAGTTGAACTGCACATTTCAATTTTTTTATTAATATATTAAAATATCACTATTTTTTGAAAGCTTGATAAGTTACCCCATTTGCCAAACTCAATAATTTTTTTTTTTATGGTATACTAAAGGGAAGTAAAATTTAAGAGTTGGATAAACAACCTATTTTACGTTGTTTGTGCTTTAATGTGTGTTTTTTTATTTGCCCTTCTATATGTGAAGCTGGTACTTCACAGTTGTGTAAAGACTCTGCCCGCCCTCTTAGGTGTTCATCTCCTGCCAGATCTTAGAAACCGTAAGGATGCATAATGCCATGCCTAGCAATTCATGAGAGATAACACTTCTGTGTTTCTTTTCTTGTTGCTATTTGTCTGATTCCTGAATATTTCCTATTTTTTGGAATAATTTTTCATCTTTCTCTGAGTATTTAAAATTACAGATTTCTTCTTGTACTCTGTTGTATACAGATGTCTTTGAAATACTGATGATTAAATTCAGTTCCACAGCTGATTTCAAACACTGTGAGTTCATCTTAAAAGTACGACTCAAATTTAGAATCTTGGAATGAAAACACATTTTCATGTATATAGAAAGTTCACGCTTGCCTATTGCACTGTGTTACTAGGTTAGAATCCCAAACTTTGTTAGCTCTTTTTTAGAGCACAGTTCCTGGTAGATTTTGCAACAGTACAGTAGTTGCTTTTTGTTGATTACTCTGGAAGAGAAAGTATTCATAATGAATAATTACATATTGTAGAATGTAAGCAGAGAATGGTTTACAAGTTAAATCTTCATGTTGTACATTTTTAAAATTAATTTTGCTTCCTTACTGCTGTTGTCTTGAAATGGCAACTTTCTGATAATTACGCCTTCTGTATTTTTGCCTGAGTAAAATTGAGAGTGAGATTTTAATTTGCAGTCAAGTTTTTCAATATTTACCTCTTTTCCATCGAATACTGTGTCATTATTCCACTGCACATAATTTTTTGCAGTAATGAGGGGGGGAGGTGGAAATACCTCTTAATACTATTTTTTTGTATTGTCTGTGTAAAAATCAGTTTCTTGAAAATAAAGGGCTTGATGTGGTGAGCAGCTCTTAGGTTGGTCATAAAACACATGCTTGATTAGTTACAAGAATCTGAAATTGTCCACTTTGCAAGATACTAGATTGTTCAAAAGTAGCATGACTTGAAATTTAAGAATAAAATATATGGTAATAGGGGTTTGAGTTTATATTCCTTTCTTACACTCCTGTGTGGCAGAGAATGCAAATGAGGTCTGGTTGTTCCTGTGTAGTTGAGTTTCCTTCAATGAATCCAAGGCTGCCTGTTAGGAACCGGAGAGAGAACTGAGGGTGTAAGGAAGGCAGTGTGGTTACAGCACCTTAGCAACCTGGAGTGCATACTGCTTAAATGGTATGCAGTACCTAATATGTGGTAAAATGCTTAAATGCCTTCTCTCCCCCCCCAAGTTCAGAAGCACACTGAGTGAAATATTAGCACTGTGAAAATTAATGGGAGTCATGGTGTGGAAATTTGTGTGAGGAAAGGACTTTGACTCTGGGCGTTTTGTCTCTGCAGTCAGTGTGGAATCACTTAACGCTCCTGTGATCCTTTGATGTATTTTAAAAAGGGAAGGATGCTTGTATATATGCTGGTTAATAGAGTTATCTTACATCTGTATTCAAAAAAGATAAGAGGGATAAAAATGTCATAAATTTGCTGTAGCACACTCATATCATGCTCTACAGTGACTATTAGAGTAACTTTGATTTCTTCTATTTTTGTTCTGATGATTATTGTTATAGTGACAATTTATTTCTTCAGATATTCCATAGTGAAGTTACTGTTAATGTTGGGATTGTAGATTAAAATTGTGGAGAATGGTGTAGAGTAACAGAACAGTACAGAAGGTTTGATGGCTCAGATCCATTATAAAGCATGACGGAGGTGTCGTCAGAGTTCCTGCTGACTGGATGTGTACAAAGTCTTACCGATCTTGTGAGGATTAGTGGGCATGTCTCGTCACTCAAACAGTAGTTGCTTCAGGTGCTACACCTGTTACCGTATGCAAGTTTGATTATCTCCCACTATAAAGCTGTAACTATAGCAGTCATTTCCTGTTCCAAAGCATTGATTTCCAAAGGGCAGTGTTCACTCTCAGAAGTCGTGGGCCAGCACAATGCCAGTCAGGAATTGATCCCGTGTAGTTGCACGGAAGCTAAGAGTCTGTAGATTTCTACAACAGTTTTGCAGTTAAATTTATTTACTTGTGGCTTACCAAGGTTTGATGTTGATCGTATCACACTTTTGGGAATTACTGCTCTAAATGTTTTTCTAAACTAGCCACTCTCTTAGGCTTTTTACAAACTGTGAAAATAATATTTTACAAATAATATTTTACTTCTTTATATCTGAAGTTATGTATTAAGGTTGTATGAAATTATAAATTACTTTGAGAAAGAAAAATGATTCTTTTGTGACAAGCTTGTATATAATTTGAGTGAATTTAAAATCCAGTATTTACAATGGTTTTGAATACTCCTGTTTTTTAAGTTGTAAAAAAAATGTACATTATAGGAAGCCTATATGAATAGTTGGACTGTTTCTGGACAAATCCAGTTTTAATGACTCTGCAGGTTGTAGACCCTGCATGTGTTGCGTGATACTGTGGATTATGAGGCATGGTGATTAAAAATTTAGGCTGGTAAGGACCCCGGGAGGTTGTCCAGCCCCGCCCCCTGCTGTAAGCAGAACTAGCTTCAAGGTTAGGCCATGTTGGTCAGGGCCATTGGAGTGAGTTTGTGAACTTCTTTTGTCCTTGTATCCGGTTGGGATTTTCTGTGTTGTATGTTTTGGCTGTTGCCTCCTGTCTTGCAGCGGCGCATTGATGAGACGAGGCTCTGCTTGTCTTAGTACCCCTTTTAGCTAGTGGCAAACTGCAGGTAGCAACTGGGTTAATGTTGTCCAAGCTGAAGAAATGTAGTTCCCTCAGAGTTTCTTAGTGTCATGTGCCTGCAGGATTTTATTGGCATTCTGCTGGACTCTTTCAAGTTTTTCTGTATTTCTTTTAAAGGGGAGTGGGGTGTGTGTGGCAAAACTGGACGCTGTATTTCAGATGGGAGCTCACAAGTGCTGAGTAGAGGGGAGTAGTTGCTTCCATCGACCTACTGCTTGCACTGCAGCTAATGTGAGAGTGCTGGCCGTATTAACTGTACATGTGCAACTACAGTCCAACAATTGCTTTAAGCTGGCTGAAGCACTGCTGCCTTCCCCCATGCTTAACTACCCAGCTCCCTCATTCCTATTCCCTCTCTTGTGCTGGCACTAGCACTTTTATAGCCCTGTGGCAAGCCAGAACCAAATCAAGAAGCTAATCCAAGTGGAAACAGATCAATGTATTTTGTCAGATCAATTTTCTGTTCCAGGCAACTGTTCAAAGCCTTCAGCTGAGTCAGGGAAAGTGGATGAGAGGGGAGCAGGACTGCTCTCCTCCTCTTCTGTTGGTCTTTGCTCTGTAGTAGGTGGGAGTGTTGAAAGGGAGGCAGAGGCTTTAAGGCCAAGTAATAACAGTCCCCCAGAGGATTGGCTTGCATAGCTGGGACTTCCTTGTCAGTTTTATTACTTTCACCTTTTCTTATATTCTGTTTGGAAGTGTGTGGTAAAGGGCACTCTGGTTATTTCCCAGAAGGGATAGGCAGTGCTGCTTCCACAAGTATGTGTGACCCAAGTTGAAGTATATACTAGGTTCCCCAGTGCAGTAGCAGGGAAATGAAATAAAACAGCAGAGGCTTTGCTAATAATAAATTACAGGGAATATCTGTGCTGGGTTGTGACTAATTAGTAAGGATTGCCCTTTGTAAATTAGTTGGATGCACCAGCAGCGCTGAGTTTGGCCTACTTACGATAAACAGATTTTAAAAATTTTTTTAAAAAAAGGCACTGTAGAACAGTATTGATGATAACTAGGTATTTGTTAGGCTACATTGTAACAGCTGTCCAGCAGGCTGTGTGAATCTTCCCAACCTGTATTTTGCCCAAAATATCTCTAGTGTGGGCTCTTGTCAGGGCCTTGGGCACACTGGTAGGCCCCAGCTGCCCAGACAGGCCTCACCTGGAGCCTCTACCCACAGCCCTTGCCCACGGGCTGAACCCCCTGTCAACTGATCCAGATACAGAAGTGAGTCAATCTTAAAGAGTCTAGGCCAGTGGTCTCCAGATGTTTTTGATTGCACACCTGTATTGGTAAAAGTTTTTTACAAATTATATGCATGCACTACTGAGGTTCGGGTATTTTCTTCCTGTACCCCAGTGGATTATCTTGCACACGCTCCACTTCGGAGACCACTGGTCTAGGCTATGTAGCTCTAATACTCTAATTGCACTAATTGTGTCAAGTTTTATTTTCAAACTGTCCTGGCTTAATATGGTTTATACCCATTTCATACACCAGTCATTGATTTGGCCCACTATATGTTAACAGTGATGAGGACAGAATTTGTGTAACTTGTGTATAGAAAAACCTGAAAAGATAGTTGGCAAGAAAAGCAGCAAACTTTTCTACCATTTGTGATGTAGAAGATTCATTAGGAGAACTTCACAGGATAGGCTTGCCTTTATTAACACACTTTTAAATGATCATCTGTGTCAAGGTCATGTGTTGCTAAAGTTGCCCTCTTTTCAAAAGAGACTGAAGGAGTAGCTGCTTTTGGGTGTGCAAGGACTTGGTCTGGTTGTGCACCTCCTCTACTGCTCTCCTGAAGTTAACAGGACACTAATCCTCATTGAAAATCTGCATCAGTTGAAAAGGTTTAAACCTGCAGTTATGTGATCGTGTAGATCTTGGGTATATGTGACGGAACAGGAGGAGAATTTAGTCTAAATATGTAGGTTTGTGGCTTGGTTGTAGTCTTGGTTGTTCTTTCACAGGCTACGTACCCCTATGTGTGCTGTTTAAATTGCGTGTCGGTCCTGTGGTATTTTGCAGAAGCGTGTACTACATGTTAGTGTAGCGTTCCCTAGCCATCAGTTGTGGGGATACTAAAATAGTAGTGATCTGTCTGTGCTTCATTTGCAATTTTCAAAGGTGTGGGAGCATGTAGCCCCTTAGACTGCGAATGATGATCAGAACAACTTTGGTATGTAGCAAGAGCTGTGTATGATAGGTGTGTTCAGTGGCTCTGTGACAGTACATTGATCAGCTGGATAAAAACTTGGTTTTATACAGATTAGCTCTTTGGTAAACCAGCATTAAAAAAAAAAAAAGGTGACATAATATTTCTTTTTCATGTGTGTACAGAATTCTGCTAGTGATGACAAGAATGTTTTTAAAGCTTGTTAGGAAGATGCATTTCTGGAGGGGACTGGTTATGATTCTTGGTGTTTATCAAAAATGTAGCTGTTTTGGGTTTTATTGTCTATCATAAGCTGGTAGGAGTTCACAGTATATTGGGTAGATTTTTCTTGTATCATGTTTGTGAAATGAGGAAAGCCAACAGATTATTTTTTCTAATAAAACCAACTCACGTTCAGCTAAAGGATTGAATAGTGGAGAATGTGTATTACCATTAACATTTTCTCTCATTGGTGTTTTCATGAAAAAAAAAAAAAGTTCCTTCTGATCGTTACATGCAGGTTTTAGTGAACTTAGCAAATTTGTCTAAATTGAGTTAGTAGTTTTAATACCCACAGGACTACTGTTTGAACAAAGTTCTGTGTGGTCACTTTCGATAATGTTGAACCCTTATTGTAGCGTAATCACAGAGAATATTTGGTTTGGTAAAGCAAAGACATTTTATTTAAATAACAATGTCAGTATTGCCATAGACATATGGGATGGAATTTCCAAAAGTAGGCATGCAGTGTGAAAACGAAGATCATGTTGACTTTCGATAGAGCTGATTTTTACTTCTGGGTAGCTAGGAATCCTTGAAACCTTGTTCTTGAGAGATGGATATGCTGTTTAGCTGTTAGAGGAAATAACAGCTTTCTGTAAATAGTACTAACAGTGCAGTTAGAGCAGAATGCTAATCACTTAATGGTAATAGCTTATTAATTTGTTCTTACTAATGCCCGTTTACATTTAAATTTTGTGACATAAAATGTCATGTTATTTGCTTAGTCTTAAATCGCAGGATCAGTGCTCATGCTAGTGGCTGTGTGCAAAAATGAGCAGATGTAACACTGAATCACGGGAGAAATTATTTTTCTTAAGACACATAATCACTTCATGAATGCTGGTTTTGTTGACACTTGATATAGTTCTCTGTAGCTGTGCTTTGTTTTCCTGCTCTCCCAGAGAGGTGATACTGAGAGATCCTTATGGTGTGATGTATGCTCTGGTTCTACTTCTCCGTCGCTATAAGCTGAAGCACAGGAGATTGAAGAAAAAATCTGAATGAGGTTATGCAGTATAGAAGACAGGGTACCCTCTGCTAGTCTGAAGTATAAACCAGATTCAGAATCAGTGGAGTATAGAAAAATTTTAGGAAAGAGGTTACAGAATCACAGGACAGCTGAGGTGGGAAGGGAGGTTTAGAGTTCACCTCATCCAGTGTCCTTCTCACAGAGGCTCAGCCCGAGCAGGCTGCTCAGGGCTCTGTCCAGCTGGGTTCTGGGTATCTCCAAGGATGGAGACTCTATAACCTTGCTGGAAAACCTGTGCCAGTATTTGAGTACCTTCAGAATTTTTTTTTTTAAGTTTTTTTTTCTTATGTTTAAATAGATTTTTTTGTTTGTTTCAATTTGTGCCCTTTGCCTCTTGTTCATTCACTGGATACCACTGAGAAGAGTTTGGCTTGGTCTTCTTTATGCGCCCCCCCCCCAGGTATTTATACACATGGGTAAGATTCCCCCACAGCCTTCTGTTCCCCAGGCAGAACAGTCTTGGTGCTCTCAGCCTCTTGTATAACAGATGCTCTGGACCTTTCATTGTCTTAATTGTTATGGAGATCTGTGTGGGGGAGAGCCTGAAGAATAATTCAAGTGGATCTGGCCAGGGAGAGCAGGTTTGTCTTTGGCAAGAAGTAAGAGAGAGAGCAAAATGAATTAAAGTCAAAACTATATTAATAAATTTGAGTGGTAAGTATGATAGCAGACTTTTTAATGGAAGTTGAGAAAAAAAACAAGCATGGAGTGCACAGTGATCAATTTGATGTGATTAGAAGATACTGTGAAGATGAGATTGGATAACTAAGTGGAAGCCGGGGTACCAAGAGGTTTAGGAAATGCTAGCGTCAATTGATAATTGAACTGGTGGATTAGATGGGATCTTTGCAGACAGAATAAGGGAGGATAAAGTGGTCCTGAGAGTTACTGACAGGGAAAAGGGTGAAGTCTCAGATGACATTCTGAGAGTTACAGTGAACAGGAGAACCACCAGCATGTGCAAACAGAAGCTTTGACGGAACGGCGATTGGAGGAAAGACTGATTGGAACATGTTTGGTACAGGCAGCACCCGACCCTGTAGCCAGTGTGCAAGAGAGTTGGTGGTCATGATACTGGGAGGCAAAACATGCTCTGCACCCAGTGAATGGATGCTTACATTAGGTTTGGCTAATGCAAATGAATTCCCCACCCGTTGTTAAAAGAATTGTCAGAACTCTGTACTGTTAATCACAAGTTTAAGTACACTTCTGAGTATTGTTGAGGAGAAACTGGAAGTGGCCATATTGTTGCAAGCAATAGCTAAGAAAGGTCTGCTAGAAGATAGTGTTCTTTTCAGTGCTTTGTAATGTCTTGGCTATAGTTTTGGTTCTAGCCCATAACAGCACTGTCATGATACTGACTAAATTTGTTTACCTTTCTGGCTGGTCGGAATTATAGCCGCTAATTTATAACAGTCTTTATAGGTTCTGTAGTGTTCGGTTATTCCCTCACTGGGATTAGCTGGGAGTAAATTCCTGTAGAAGCATTTTACATGGAGTTTTGAGATGGCATTCAGTGTTGGGTTTTTTTACTACTTCTTTTAAGTCATAGAAGTTCTGTTTAATCAGTTATCTTTGTCCAATTTAAAATTCTAAAAAAACCCCAACCCTAAATGGTAAAACATTGCACGGAATTTTGTATATCATTACACATGACTGAATTTGATTTTGAGATAAATCAGTGGACCTCTGTAGAAGGTGCAGGTTTATTTAAGAACTTTGTCGACAGTAGACATCTGTCAACTTCATAAATCACTGATAAAAAGTATTCAGATACTCTGAATTGGTTTTATTGTTGAAAGCAATCTTTTGTCTGATATGTATCAAATATCCATCTTCTCCCTTTTTGTTCTAGTTGTCATGGATGATGACGACGATGAATCCTGTCTCCTTGATCTTATTGGGTAAGTTTTCCTTAAGCAATTCTTTCAGAAAAGTTGGGAAAAATAATTTTACAAAATCACCTTCTAGGAGGTGATTCTATCTCAGTATTGTCTCAAGACTTAGATGACTTGCAAATGGAATGAGTAGCTGTGCTTCGCTTCCTCCATGTGGAGATGCGTGTATGGCAGAGCCTTCAATCCCAGTGTATACTAGCTGACAACTTTCCACTGATGGCATTCGCCTCAAGAGAGGCTGAGGAGTGAGTATGTATGGAGGTTGGATTCTCTTCTCAGCTAGTGGTAATATTAAGTCTGTGTTGAAGCGTGTTACTAGAGATATTGTTACAAACTTAATTGCAAAGAACTTTTTTTTTTTTTGATTAAAAAAATAAAAATCTTAATTTTTTGAGTAGTGGACCTAGATACTTTGTTAACACTATGCTTGTATTTTTAAAGGAAAAAGAATTGTTTTCTTAATGATAAATACTTAATTTCTGCTAATAACATGCATTTGCATAAAAATGTTAGAGAAACAGAACCTAATACTGTTAAGTAGTCACAATAAACAAGAATTTATCAGCATTTTGCTCAAAGATACTTGATTTTAATAAAATCGGGGATTTTAAATGGTCCTGAGGTGGTTTTGTTTTGTTCTATTTTTTTCCATTATTTTCATAAGATATTTATTTGGAGGTTTATTATTCCATATGGGAATCTCAAAAAATAATTAGTATAGAAGCATGAGCAAGATTTTTGTGGTTTGTGTAAGTGACAAGTTACCTTCCTTTGGCTAATGTTCATGTCAGTATTCAAGAACAGATAATATACCATAATGCATTTTAAACATAAGAAAATTGAACATGTCATAAGTGATACTTTGTTCAAACTCTGCCAGAAATTAGTATGACATCTGTCTCATAGATCATTTCCACTTCATATAAGAATTTTTTACTGTCTTAAATGTAGTAAATAAATAGGCCTTTTACCTTTCTCATACACTCAAAGCTTCCAGCAAAACCAGTGAGAGCTTTAACTTCAGAAAAAAACACAGTGGCTGCTGTAATTTGGGGGTTACTGTACCAAAACCACTGCCAGTAATGGCTTCCAGTTCTATTCTGTGAAGTATACTGTGCAAGATTACTGATGGTGGCCGCATGAAAACATCCTGCTTGGAACATCATGATGATAATTAACTGCATGGGACAGTTAAGTGCTCTGTCATGAGCATGAATCGCGAGGATCCTGGTACAAGTTCACAGGTGGTCCAGAAAATGAAGTGCTCTCTATACACATGAGTGTTTGTGTGAAAAATTACAGTGTTCTTCCTGCTGCTGGCAGCAATTACTGTCTTAAGTATCTAGAAGAATGGAAAACAGCATTTTTTTCAATTGGATCTTTGATTTTGGTAAGTGCTGTCTAAAATTTCTTCTTCACTAAAGACAATATTTGAGGTGATGAAGTGTTCTTCATTTTTAATTGCATTTTTCATAATTTAAAGCCAGTGAGTGTAATTAGTATCAAACAGCCTGATTATTGATAAAACTTGTAATCATAATAGAGCCCTATATGAGATTGAGTTCTGTTCTCCTTTATACTTGAAATTTAGTGTAATCCCCTACGAAAATGACACTTTCCTTTGAAAAGATACGTAACCACTTCTATGTTGTAAGCATAACTGTACCATAAAGTCCCTGCCAAGTGCTAACATGTCTTTTGTAAACATGTGAATGCAGTTTGTTTTTTAAATGAAAAAAAGAGGAGTAGAGGTGTATTTGTGGTTTTAGAAGAGTAGTTGTAAACCTGAAAGATCTTTAACTTGTTCCTTCTTTATCTTCTAGGATGATGAAGAGAGAAGGAGCGATGTTTTGAATTAATATTTTTTTACATGAGACTCTCCTGCTTCTCAAAAATGTTTTATTATTACTTGTTAATCAATAAAGAAGTTTTAAAATAAAAAAATTCCATGTCATTTTACTCTCCATGCTAATGGACATGTTGGGAAATGCTGTATAATTGTTGTATTAAAATAATCCCATGAAACACAGCACTTTAATGTTTTTTACTTGGTCTCTATGTGCAGTTACATTAATGTATTTGTGATTTGTTTGAATTTCCAACACTCATTCTGTCAGACCAGATTTTTAATCTGAGTTTTATTTAGTGATAGTGCTAAGTTAATGAAATACACTGAAGTTGTATTTCATAATATTTAATCAGTTATTTCTGTGGTTGATGTCACTTGGAAAAGGTGCTGCTTTTTTTCTCCAAGTCAAGGCACTGTTACTATGGCAAGCATAAATTTTTGTCAAATTATGTTAAGGGTAGCAGAAACCATGTTAAAGATTCAGGTTCATAAATACCCTACTGACTTAGACACTAGCTAAACAAACATTATAGTTCATCTCTGTAGAAGAGATGGTACCTGGTTTAGTTCAGATGTCATTTGGTGATAGCATTTTCCTTAGGTTTTGTGCTATGTGCTGCCATAAAATACTGTGTTTTAAGAGAATATGAATAATACCCTCATAAAGGGAAGTAAAGTAGAATGCAACTAAATTTTTGTGATGAACGTAGTTTATTTCTTGAAATGCCTTGGTACAATGACAGCAAATACAGTCAACAACTGAAAATTGTGCTGATACAGAAACACAGATCCTTACATGGTATAAACTTTCAGCTTTGCATTGGAGTCAGTGAAAGAATTGTGTTTCTATTATAAACCAGATTTATATGCATGCAATATCTGGCTTAGTTAAGTTAGCCTCATTAGTAGAAAGAGCTTCCTAAAAGTGGTAACTTTTTCTTTTTTTCCCCTTAAGGGACCCACAGGCGCTGAACTATTTTCTACATGGACCTAGTAGTAAATCTGTAAGTAGCATTCCTGTGTATTAGACATACAAAAGCTTCATTTAGTGTATTATTTCTAAACATTATTTTTGTCTTTTACCAGAGCAATGAAGACTTGACTAATGCAGAATATTCTGTAGCCAACTCAAATTCAATTTTCGCCAACTCCAATGTAAGTGGTCAGGAAATAAATTGTATTTGTACTGAGATTGCATGCTTCTGTTACAGCATTACTTGGCTTTTATAAAACTGAAGTAGATGTGGATTTTGACCTTTTTTTATGAAAATTCTGAATGCTAACATAGAACCATCTCATGCTGTTAATATTTTAAGTATTTCATTGGGTTTTCAGTGGGGAATTAATCAAAAGATACTGCACTGTTGAACTGTGTTTCGTAAATTCGTAAAACAGCTTGGTGAGCAGTGAAAATATTCTTCAGTGTTAACTGTCTCCAGTAAACTGGACTTGCAATTTTAGTGTCTGTAGATGTAGTAGTGCTCAAATGTAGACCTTAAAAGTTAGTCATTCATACATGTGCTGTGTATGTTAGGATGGTTTTGTTTCTCATTTCTAAGTAGAATCTGTGCTAGAAATTCTTTTAAATTAATGAATGGGGATCTTTTGTTCTTTGGGCTGAGTAGCTAAATTGGGATGTTTCCTTCCTGTAACTTCAGTGTTAGGGAAGTCACTTCAAATTCATTAGGTGTTGCAAGTAGTCCTCAGTATTCTTTTTTTGCCAGGAGTATGTTGCAGCCCTGGGCCAAGTTTTACCCAGTGAGGTTGTGGAATCCCCATCCTTGGAGATAAAGGCAAGGCTGATCTGCTCTAATGCTGGCCATAGTCCTGCTCTGAGTAGAAGGTTGGACTAGATGACTTCCAGAGATCCCTTCTGCCCCACATTTCTTTGATTTCATTGGTGTGTTTTTTAAAAAAAAACTTGTATTTTTCATCCCACAATTCAGTTATTTGAATATGTAGAGTAGGGTTTCCTTGGTAGTTCTTCCTTCTGTTGTACTGTTATCTTGACTCTGTTTGTCCCATGTTTCTAACAGATACGTGGATATATTTGTAGGTGTGTAGGGACCTTAAATAATTGGCATAAATAAATCCTGAAAACTGTTTATCTGTGCATAGAGAACTAGTGACTTTCCTGTAGCCACAGTAGTGTGACGTGTTTGCCCTGTCCTTCCCCTTTCAGTATCATTATTAAATATTGTAGAAGCAGCATATGTTGAGTGACAGTTCTTTATCCAGCTGGTTGACGTAATGGTGGGAGACTGGGGTACAAACAGTAATGGGGTGTGCCCAATTTTCAGCTAATCAGCAACAGTGGTTTCAACTTGGTACCAGGCTCGCCATTATCAGACAGCAGCTTCCTGTGTGCAACATGGCAGAGGTGGGTTTTGAGGGCTCATCCTGAGAAAAATGAGGTTATGGGGGGGGGGGGAGGGGGGAAAGGGTGACATATGGCATGCGTTTGTCATAGCCTAGACTTCCTAGTTGTTCTGTGTAGACATTCTTCTGATAAGCATGAGTAGCTGGGCAGGAATCGTGTGTATTTCTGGTGTATTTTCAGAAAGTAAGTTTTTGGAGTAATTTTGAGGGGGAGTGGGAGATTCCTGGCCAAGGTGGGATTATTGCACAGGGAGTAGCAGTTGGAAGGAACAAATATTTGGTGAAAGCTAACAGAGCGCTCTGGTATATGAGATTGGTGGGTGGGTAATCTAGAAGGCAGGTGATCAGAGGAGCAGGGATTTCTAGTGTCTGTGTCTAGGATGGCTTACTGTATTTTCATTTTCCAGGACTTGTTCCCCTCGTGCTCTTTCTCATTCTTTTGTATCTTTGTAATGAATACCAATGCCATCTTCTCTTCCCTCTCTCCTTTCCTCCCTCCTTTGTGTGACAGCCCTGTGCTGACCTAAGTGAAGAACGACTTGATTGCAAAGACAGATTCTTATAGTGGATTGTGAAAGAACATGGGGTATCTGAAATATAAATTGATGGTTTCACAGTCCCTGCTTATAATATAAGCTACCTGAAAAGTTAAAGGCTTCTGAGTTTTTTGTCGTTGAAGTTTTTGCAGATACTGAAAGTTCTGTCTTTGTATGTATTCAGAATTGCTACCATGAAGTAGGATTGACTGTCTTGATGCTCGTCTCATGCCTTTCAGTGGCAGAGTTTACAAATTCAATGTCAAGGGTTCAGTGCCTCAGCTGGTAAGCATGTTCAGCCAACACCTCACACAAACAAGATTTAAGTTCTTGCTGACTGAAGGACGAGAAAGCAGTGTCCGCTCCTTACCCCCCACCCTGCCCTGAGTTGAATGGTTGCATACCACCTCTGCTGATTCTAGATTGATTTCCTTGGGTGGTTGTCAGTCTCTTATAACTGTCATGAGAGGGTTCCTTAGCTGTTGCCCTGTTACCTGGGTTGTACTCAGTGACTGCTTCGACCTTCCTATTACAGTATAGTAGAACACCTTAAGAGAGCAGAATATTCATGGCACCAGCGGGAATAAGACTTGTTGGTAAGCAGATTCATGAAGTTACAGAGGCATGAATTTCTTACTGAAGTTAATGTGGTCTGCGTGGCTGTTCTGAATCTGGGCAGCAGTGATTCAAATGTTAACTTGGAAGGTCCCTGGTTCCAGTTTATGCACATAAAATTGTTTTTGGATGTTAAACAGTCCTGGGAGCAGGGAATGAAACTTGGGATTCTTCATGCCCCTGGGAGAATTTCAAGCTATTAATCTTGATTGCATGTAATATTATTTATTATTACTAGTAATAGTTGTATTGTTAGTACTAAGTACAGTAGCATTGACTGGAGCACTCTTAAGTTAGTCATGAAAGATTTCAGATTGGTTGTTGTTGCTGGAGACAATTTACAGATCCAATAGGGAATTCTCCACAAGAACTTGACAGTTATGAGTCCTAGTAATGCCCTAGTTAGTGACTCCTTTTTGCTCTGTCTGATGGTAGCTAGGTACAGTTGAGAACTTGATTTGTAATTTTAGGTTCATGAGGTGTAGACATGGAGACATTTAAGTACTAGTTTAATTCTTTCTGTTAACATAAATGTAAAAAAGTTTATTGTAGTTTTGTAATTGTATTTTGAAAACATTCTACTGAATTTTAAGAACAATCTTGATATTTTAAAACATGACCAAAGCTTCATAAAATAAACAGGCTGATTCAGAAACAGATTGGGGTAAAATTCTGAATAAGCATGATTGGGGAACTGAAGTTAGGGTGGGGATGTTGCTGCATGTGATAATTAAGGCTTGCAGCATCTTCATGTTGTTTATATGAGGTGAGAACAAGTGTCTATGACCTTCAAGGAGTGAAGGCTCTGAGTATGAACATAATTGATAATTTCACACCCACATTTTGCATTTATTTTGATCTAAAAAGAAATGGGATGTTGTTTTTGAATAGTTGAGATACGATTTTGCAATTTAGAAAGGTGTACTCTGTCTAACTTAAAACTATTGCAAGTATTACTATGTGTTTAAATTTGGTGTTCCACCTGTAGAAACCTGATACTTGTGTTCTCTAGAGTTTCTGGACATAATTTTGTTTCAGGAAAGTCTTAGTGACAGTAGGCAAGAGTAAAGTAGGTTCTGATTTTCCTTATCATAGTATTTATGGATGTAGACTTAAAGGATATTTTCATTCAAGGTGCCGCTTAGTATTTGCTGTAGTTTCAATGCTTATAGTTCTCCCAAATTGCTTCGCTAGCATAAACCACAAAGTTGGTAGCATTGTATTTCTTACTGCTTTGTTTCAAAAATTTTTCTAAACAAAGAATTAGCGTAATTCCTTAACCTTATGAAATGGTCACTAGTTTGCACTATGTGCCTATAGAAATGTTGGTAGGATTTTGAAGATGGATCTCATTTCATAGAGGAAGTCAGTGAAAGAGCAGCTTTCTTCTGCCTTTTCCCTGCTACTACTGTTGCTACTGAAACTGTGCCCCAGATTGAGTTACAGTGTAGGTCTTTTCGCTCCTCCTTTCTTTTATCCTTCTGTCTGTACAGTGCTCAGCTTGAGGAAGGGAAAATGGTACTTCAAGAGCATGTCACATCCTCTTGAAACAGGGCAACTGCAGAGCTGAGTGCTATGGAATTGGGACACTTGAGAAGTGAAAGGAGAGTAGTGTCTCCAGAGGTCTGTTATGAGGGCATGAGTGGGGTGTAAGTGATGCACATGTTTATGCTGGCCCACTGTATGGGATGAAAGTCACCTTATATACATACTGTGCAAAGAATATAATTTTGTAAAGAAAGTTTGCATGAAAAAAAACTTAATGGGGAAATAAGGTAGAGCTTGGAATTTCTGAAAAGGATGTGTTTTTTGTTTTGGGTTTCAGAACACTGATCCTAAGTCGTCTGTAAAAGGTGTAAGCGGTCAGCTTGGAGAGGGGCCTAGTGATGGACTGCAGCTGTCCAGTAGCCTTCAGTTTCTTGAAGATGAACTTGTATCTTCTCCTTTACCTGATCTTACTGAGGATCAGCCTTTTGATATTCTTCAGAAGTCCTTGCAGGAGGCCAATATTACTGAACAGACTTTGGCAGAAGAGGCATATTTGGATGCCAGTGTAGGTTCTAGCCAACAGTTTGCACAAGCTCAACTTCATCCTTCTTCATCAGCATCCTTTACTCAGGCTTCTAATGTTTCTAATTACTCAGGTCAGACGTTGCAACCTATAGGAGTTACTCAAGTGGTACAGCAACCTGTTGGAGCATCTTTTGCAAGCAATACAGTTGGTGTGCAACATGGCTTTATGCAACATGTCGGAATTAGCGTTCCCAGCCAGCATTTGTCTAATAGCAGCCAGATTAGTGGTTCTGGGCAGATACAGCTAATTGGTTCATTTAGTAATCAACCTTCCATGATGACCATTAATAACCTTGATGGATCTCAGATAATACTGAAAGGCAATGGTCAACAAACACCTGCAAACATGAGTAGTGGCCTCTTGGTTCATAGACAGACTCCAAATGGTAACTCACTGTTTGGTAACTCAAATTCAAGTCCAGTAGCACAACCTGTAACCGTTCCATTTAACAGCACAAATTTTCAGACGTCATTGCCTGTCCATAATATCATCATTCAAAGGGGTTTGGCACCAAACTCTAACAAAGTTCCCATTAATATCCAACCAAAGCCTATCCAGATGGGTCAGCAGACTGCTTACAATGTGAATAACTTGGGAATACAGCAGCATCATGTACAGCAAGGGATTCCGTTTGCTTCTGCAAACTCACCTCAGAGTTCAGTAGTTGGTCCTCATATGTCTGTTAATATTGTTAATCAACAAAATACAAGAAAATCAGTTACACCTCAGACAGTTAGCAATGCTGGAGGTAGTATTGTTATCCACTCTCCTATGGGACAGCCTCATGCACCTCAAAACCAGTTTCTCATACCTACAAGTTTGTCTGTTAATTCTAATTCAGTTCATCATGTCCAGACCATAAATGGACAACTTCTTCAGACTCAGCCTTCCCAGCTGGTTCCTAGCCAAGTGTCTGCCGAGCACGTAATGCTCAACAGGAACTCTACAAACATGCTAAGAGCCAACCAGTCGTATTCGGGACAGATGCTGAATAATCAGAACACAGCTGTTCAGCTTGTTTCCGGCCAGACATTCACAGCTCCTGGTAACCAAGTTATAGTAAATCATGGAACTTCACAAATTGTTGGTGGACAGGTGCCACTGCAGCAGGCGTCGCCAACGGTGTTGCATTTGTCACCCAGTCAAGCTAATGTTTCTCAAGGTAGATCGAATTTTACTACGATGTCACCTGGGCAATCTACAGTCTCAAGTATGTCAGCTTCCAATCGGTTTGCAGTTGCAAGTTCTTCTGGTTCAGTACATCCTAGCTTGGGACCATCAGTTCAGTCTGTCGCATCAGGAGGAAACTTCACTGGAGATCAGCTCACACAGAACAGAACTCAAGTTCCTGTCAGTGCATCGCATCGTCTTCCAGCATCCTCTTCCAAATCTGTCAGCACCTTTAGTCACACGTCAATTGGAGTAACACAACAACAGTTTGCCTTTGGTCAGGTATGAAAGCTGCTTAAAAATGTAGCCAAAGAAATGCTTGTAAGCTGTGCTAAAGTCTGGTTAAGAAAGTATTAAAATTGGTGTTAATACAGAGAACGTTAGTTTTGCTAGTTTGTTTTGTTACAGATACTGTGGAACTGCTGAAAATTACTGTAACCCAGAGATGACATTTCACTCGGTATTTTCCAAAGTCTATCACTGAGTGAATGAGTCTGTCACTTCTGTGAATTCAGAAGATTTTGTTGGTGATTTATAGTAATATTTTCAGAACTGCTTAGCACTGATCTATTTCTGCTGCCATTTAAAGGAAGGGACATTGTAAGATTACACAACTATGAGCTCTCCTGAAAATCTTACCACAGAACTAGATGTAAAGGCTTGGGTACATTCTTAGCACTTACAAGTCTTTTGACCTTACTAAAACTGTGCATGCATTTTCAAGGTTTGACCTATTCAAAATAGTTTTCTTGGGTTTCTCTTTGATATTTACCATACTGGCATTTTGCCCATTGTAGTTCTGTGTGTCTGGAGCAGCTAGAAGCTTTGAAATTTGACACAAAGACAAGGCAAGAGGTGTTTCTTAGAATCCTTAAAAGGAAATGCCTTTAGAAGTAGTTTGTAAAATTTAAAATATATTTTCTCTAAGAAGAGATCTACTTAGTAATAATATAAAAAAATTTTTCAGTTTACTTTTAAGGTGGGAACTGGTCTTTTTTTGTCCAGTTGACGCAGCTTCAGTATATATTCAACTCAAGTTTGGCTGTTTTCATAAGTGAACTTCCAAACTCTGCCAGTATTTAACTCAGTGACTTGTCACATGATTAGCGACAAGCTATTATTCCACTTCTGTTGTTTTTTTGCTTTTGTTTTTTTTCCTTGGTCATTATAAAATATTGATAGTAACTGTATATATTGTACTTCATTGTAAAGCATGTATCATTTAGTTGCTAAACAATGGACAGTTTGTTCCGCTGTGTATTTTTTTGTTGTGGAGACAGCTTATTTAGTCATCTTGCAGTTTTGAACTCAGAAGCTGGGCTTTCTGAGGGCCACTTGTAATGGTAAATCATGGGTCTTCTAGAACGTAACTGGTGTATATTTGTACTGTTAGTGTAATTTCTCTTCCTCTCTGATTTTCTTTATAATATTCTTGAACTTAGGAGTTGAGATGTCTGAAATTTCACCACTTAAGAGTTTGAAAAGGGATGTGTAGAGCTGAATTTTAGTTACCTTTTTTGTTTTTTTCCTCTGTTAAAAGCTTTCAGTAAATATTTGACTGTGGTTTGTTTTTTTTTTTTTTAATGTATGTGGCACAGAAAAAAGCTATGAACCAGACATCACCAGTTTCTGCATCGAAGACACAGGATAATTTGAGACAGCCTCAGCTAACAAGTCTTCTGAGCAACACACTATCAGGTCAACTAAGGTCTTTTTAAAATCATTTTCTCAATTTTCTCCAGCAACAGAAATTGGTTCTTCTTCGATGTGTCAGACTTGCATTGATGGCTCATGGTCATAGGGTCATAAAAGTTATCAGAATTCTATTTTTAGAATGCAAACTGAATTTTTCAGTATTGAATGTGTTCTTTTATTTTTCCCAACCACAACACTTCATTTTTTACAGTGAAAAGTTGAATCTCCCCAATAAGCAATTATTTCTCCACTCTATAAAATCCAAAATGGTACCTTTTTTCGTTTTTCTTATTTTTTTTTTCAGCTTAGGAAAATGGAAATAAGTAATTTTCAAAATATGGACATCTGCTAAAATTCTGTGAAACTTCTAGACCCTCTCTTGTGGTGGCCGCCTTAGATACAGACAAGGAAACATAGCGATTACAATGTTATATGAAGGCTGTCATCACTCAATTTATTTTTGAATGTGTGACTTCCAATTAGAATAGTTAATGCATTGTTCATGGCAAAATACTGGGCTTTTCAAGCTGTACCATGCTACTAAAAGAAAAGCAATATATTCAAAGCAAACAGGAAAATGCAGTAACCTTCATGTTCTCTTTGTACATAAGTAACCCTTTTGAATAAGGTCCCATGATCTACCTGCTTTTTTTTTTTTCCTTGTGTACTGTTACGTGCAAGCTGTCCAGGCAATTCTCTACAATCAGCACATGTGGTTTTTTTGGGGGAGGGAAAAGAAAATTTCTTATTTGTCTTGGTTGTAATGTAGCATGGCTGATAAGATGCTGTTTGAATTCTTGAGCAAGGCAATTGGAGGAAGTCTTCCCATGTAGAAAATCTAGGAAAAAAATATATCATGCCTGCTGTCTGAATACTTTCATGAGTTCTAGAAAAATTGGGTTTATGTGCTTGAGGGAGAGTTAGTATTGAAGCTTCATAAAATGTACTGTATGTTTTTCAGTAAATTGTTGGGACACTCGAATTTCTTCTTACATTGCAGTACTGTGATAGGAGATGATTTATATCCGAGGATTTTTGTAGTTTGCAGCACAAAATATCAGTCCTGTTTCATTTTTACGACCTAGTTTCTCCACAGGGTAGTTGCACTAATGCTTTTAAGCACGAGACATGCATCTTTCTGCTAAAAGCTAAAAACTCAAGTAAAATGATCAGGATAGGTACATGAAATTACTCTGTTCTTGCTTAGGATGACAGAGTCTTTTTAACATATTTTTTATAGGACAGGACTCTGGAGGAAAAATCATACAGCAGTCTCTAGGAACAACACAGCCACAAGAAAAAGTAATAGGATCATCATCAGTTCAACAGAGTATACAGGTAGAGAATACTTCTATTTATCTGTTTCCCTTTCCCTTTCCCTTAAAATTTTAGTGACATTAGGGATGTTTCAAGTCCATATTGATAATCTAGGAGTCTTTATTTGTCATACATTGACATAATAAATTAATATTTTGCAAAGTAGTATTATGAATGCTGCTTTGAGATTTAATTCAGTAAGTGGAATTTGACTGTACTGTTCCCTGAAGATAATTCTGTGTGACGTAGCAATTCTTCATTGAGTTGGACATAAGTTAGACCTACTCTTATGATTACTTCTTACAAACTCAGCTATCTTCTAGCTGATTGGAAGGGGATGGTTTGTGAGAAGTAGCAGAAAAATTCCATCTGGTCTTTGTCTGTTTTATTCCTTACTGCATTGTCTTCTTTCCTTTTTTCTTTTTTTTTCCCCCCAACCACGAAAAGTACTATATATGGCAACTATGTACAAAAATTTAACACTGCATCCGTGGTTTGGGGCTGGAAGGAGAGACCAGCTTTTTAGGGGAGGGAATACGAGAACTTCTGGAGGGAGGAGACATTTGTTACATTCGTGGACTGAGTAGCAGAGGGCAAGAAGTGAGGGTTTGACATAGGCTTGGAAGTGTGGGCTTCCTTGTGGATGGAACTACACTACAAAATCGCAGAAGAAAACAAGGGAGGATCTGATTTAGAATTTTTGTTCCTTGCTGTAAATGTATTTGTCAATGTAGTAGGACATGAATGTTTTTCCCTGCCTTACTGATACGCAAGTAGACCGAAAGATAGAGTAGTGCTCAATTATGAGTTCAGCCTGGTTTTGTAATTGTTGGTCAGATGTGGTGGTGGTGAGTACTTTTTGTGCTCTGAAGCTAGAGGCTTTTCGGCCAGCAAGTACCATTGTAGCGAGCCTGCTTCATGCTGCTCCTACTTTGCTAAGAAGTATGCTCTGTACCAGACTTTTTTTGTTCCTTCTAATCATGTTGTAGTTCAAAAGAGCTTTCACGCAATCTTTTTTTTAAATCGTAAGTAACTTTTGCTCTGTGAACAATTTCATTAGTAAAACTAGTTGACTGAAAAAAACCCAACAACTTCATATTAAACAAAGACTGTTTGTTCCAGAATAGCTTCTTTGGGAGAATACTTGGATTGCAGTAATGCCTCTCATACAGTAGGAACATGAGCCTTTGCCACCTCAGAGAGCCTTACATCTTAGGAAAGTGCTCCCTTGAAAAACCTTAGCTTCATAAATGTCTAAGGAAAGGAGAAGATGATGTAGATCTACCTGATGGTTGTATCTGCAGCATCGACACTGAAACAGAATTCCTAGAACCACTTTCACCCCCCACCCAGCCACCATGGCCTTTGAGAATTTAAGTATGCAACCTTAGCCTGCTTTCCTGACAGATACTCTAATCCATCAAAATTGGGTAAAATAACATCAACTGAGAAATGCCAAGACAGTTCTTGAGAACAGATTTCTTTGGAAAAGTTTTTAGTTGTACCTTTTCTTCTTTTCATCTGCTAAATTTGATAACCAATCTTTTTCCTAGTGAAGCATGTATATGCACGACAGTGGAATTTGCCTACGAACAACATTTCAGAGCTTTGGTTAATGTAAGAGAAGTGACTTCCCTATTTCATTGAAACAGTGCCCTGTGAAAGCAGGAGATAGTTGAAAGTGTTTATGCTTAGATGGTGGTTACACTTAGTATTGGTGATATACTTAATTGGCAGAAATAAATGCTGAAACTTAGGCTTTGCAAAGGAGGGGATATATTGTAATTTGTCTTTTATTTTGAACTTAGGTGGATGGTCATTTAGTTGGACAGAAAAGGCCTGCTGCTAAACAGTTAACTAAAGGAGCTTTGTAAGTTACTCTTCTTTTGTAATTCTGTTGCAGATATTTCCTCTAACCTTCATTTCTTTTTAGTTTTTTCAGTGTATAAATTTCTGTTAGAGTATGTGCTAACTATGTATAATTTATTTTCCTTGTAGTATTCTACAACAATTACAGAAGGATCAGGTGCATGCTGTGACACCAGATAAAAGTCGGTTCAGATCATTAAATGATGCAGTTCAGAGACTCCTTTCATATCATGTGTGCCAGGGATCACTGCCAACAGAGGAAGACTTAAGAAAAGGTAAATTTCTTTTTAAAAATTGGCAATAAGTTTGTAATCAATGTTTTGAGAGAATTCTTTATGTAAGTTAGAGCAATAAGAAAGGGAACATTTTAAAATTTGTGCAGGTTACTGAAGAACAGTATTTGAAAGTATACTCTTGTCTTTCTAGTGGACAGTGAATTTGAATCTGTAGCTACACAGCTTCTGAAGAGGACACAGGCTATGCTGAACAAATACAGATGTTTGCTTATAGAAGATGCAATGGTAAGGTGTATAATCTAGGTACATTTTATGTTTATAGGATGTGATTCAATTTGTTAAAAAACCCCAAAAACGTCTACAGGAAGGTGAGAGCTAGCATTACAGTTCGTTTTGTTGATACTATTTATCACCTTATGAAGGCAATAAATACATATATGAAGGTTTTAGAGATACATAGATATAGCCAGTGTACTTGTTACTGCACTAGCAATCTGTGGCCAAGCTCCATTTTTAAGTGTATGCATGTATCTTAAAATCAGTGAAATGGGTTGAGTTTGTTTTTCACATACCGCCTAAGTAAGGGTGTTGTTCTATATAAGTTCCATAGACATTGAAGACACATGAACTTCTGCTCTCTGCTTATACTTGTGCTGAACAAGCTGTGGTAGTTAGGCAGGTGATTTCTATATATTTCTGTGGATGATAGAGCCTGAAAGAATGTTGAAAATTTCCGTTCAGAGGCCTCCAGCCATATTACAATTGGAGCCAAATCATATTACAATTTAGGAAATCATTACTTCTCCTTAGAAGCTAGGTGGAGCCTCACATTTTCGTCAGAAATGCTTCTGATGTAAGTGCTTTCACAATGCCAAGCACGAGGTAAAAAAAAAACTAAGTTACTTTAAGAATGTATTTCACAAGGATCAGGAAATATCGTTGCAGCTTCAGACATGCTAGTTTTCAAGCCTGGGAAAGTTTTGAATTTGAGTATAATAGACATTTAAATCACTTTGCTTAGAGACAGGAATACATAATATAAGTGTTAGAATTAATATGGTTTTGGTATCTAATAGTCCCATTAAAAAAGATAACTATCAAATATTTGCAAGTAATTGCAGGCACAAAGGGGCAGTGGAGGTTAAATTCTTTTAGCATCTGGTATGTTGTATGGTAAATCCCATTCAGTCATTTTGAAGAGGTTATTTCACATAATGTTCAGATTTGGAACAAGATGCCTGTGTTGTGGCTTAAAAGCCATTGAACTTTCTTCTGGGATGGCTGGATCCACCTGGCTTGAAGGCATCATCAGCAAAATGCAACTCAGCACCAACTAGTTAAAGGGATGAGTGAGAAGTGCAAGGAAGAAACACAATAAGGTGGTCCCGCTGCAAGATTTTTGCTGGTTTTCTCTCTAAAAGAGAAAGATACTGTATGATGTAAAAAATTGGAATGTACAGTGGTAAACGTACTCAGTCCTGAAAAGGTACAATTCTTACAGTTGGAATAGTAATTCTGTGTTTTAAAATCTTTAACAAATAAAATGTACCATAAAATGTGAAGAGTGTTTTATGGTTGAGTAGTGGTTGGGGTCACAGTCAAGATCGCTGAAGATGCTCTGGAATTGTGCACATTCTCTGCAAATTTTCTTTTTCTCTGAAGAGTAACTACGCTATAAATGTTTTGATTTGGTACCAACATATGAGTGACTACAGAGGTAGTTGGTTTTTTTTTTTCCTTTTCCTGCAGCGGATAAATCCCTCTGCAGAAATGGTTATGATTGATAGGATGTTTAACCAGGAAGAGAGGGCATCTCTGACCCGGGATAAGCGTCTTGCACTTGTGGATCCTGGTAAGTAATAGTTAACGTCTGAATCTTACAAAAGCAGCATAAGCATGGGGTGTTTAAAAAATAGTTGTCGCCACAGTGAGGCACTGATTGCTAGGGATTCCGGTAATCAAAATACTTATAAGCAGGTGCAAGTTAAATTTTTATAATTCCCAAATTCAACGATCTAGAGACACTGTAAGGTTAAAGGCAGTTATTTGGGGGAAAAAATATATTTGGCCTGTTCAACAGAGAAATATTTCTGAGTTTCTTTTGACCATAGTCATGACATGGTCTTAATTCTAGTAGGGAAGAATCTGTTAGTGTGGTGGCAGCCAGAAAGAACACCACTGCATGAAGCATGAATGCTCTTGTTCACCTGAATGAAGTGTTGCTTTTGGAATGTCACAGCCACTTAAATGGCAGCATTTTTAACAGGCTGTTGAATGTAGCAACTAGAAACACATTATTTGTGTAAGGTAACAGTTACTATTTATTTAAATGTTCTGCATATTTTAAAAGATATTCAGAGGATGTATTGAAGAATGTATTAGTCTTCCAGATACCATATTGGCATATTTAGAATGCTGGGAAGTGCCCTTAGTCTGGTTTTACAGTGCACATAAGTGTGTAGTATGCTGATTAATTTGGTGATAGTCATCTACACTGGATGCAGCGTTACACTTGAGCATGTGTACGTCTCTTACAGACATGAATCTGTAGGCTGTGGATGTTATTTGAATTTTAATACTTAGAAACTACATTGGGAGTGTCTGTTATTTTGATGTATAGGTAATTTAAGTAAAATGTTGCTCCTTAATTTTCAGATGGTTATCAGGCCGATTTTTGTTGTTCTGCCAAACAATTTGATAAAACAGCTGAAGAAGCACAGTCCAGTAAAAGTGACCGTCAGTCTAGCAAAACATTACCTTCTAGAAGTCAGACTACCAAAACCCAAGCCAGAGACCGACCAAAATCCAGCTCAGCAGAGTCCACAAATCACAGTAAACTTCCTCTAGTGCCTAACAACATTCTGACACCCCAAGAAGGAATAGCTTCTACTAAAAAATCGGAGAGCCTCACTAAAGCTTTAAAGTTTGAGAAAGCTAATTGTTCTTCTGAGAGTCAATACGTGGCCCTTTCTGAAGAAAAAATGGCTGGAAAAGATCTTGCCAAGTCCACTGAGAATTCTCCGAGTTCTGAAGACTTGTCAAAAACTGTGTCAAGAGGCAGCCATGGAACACATAATAAAATATCAAGGAACACAGTTCAATCTTTCTCAAAGGTAACGTGTAATAATTCCCTCCAAGACAAAACTCTGAGGAGCTCTCCAAAGAATGAGGTTTTACATCCTGATAGCAGGAAAGGCTCTGGTGAACCCCAGCAAGACTTACTGCTCAATAAGAGTTTAGAAACTACGTTTAAAAACATCTTGGAACTTAAAAAAGCTGGGAGACAGCCACAAAATGAGGCGACAAGTAGTGGCTCAGTTGAATTAGAATTTCCTAATTTTTCACCTATTGCTTCACAGGAAAACTGCCTGGAAAAATTTATTCCAGACCACAGTGAAGGTGTTGTAGAAACTGACTCTATTTTAGAAGCAGCTGTAAATAGTATCTTAGAGTGTTAATAGTTACAGTACCATGGACAAATTATGTTTCTCTTAGCAGAAGCAAATGTGAACGACACCACAAGTACAGCCTGACATGCATTTAAGGTTAACCTTTCTAAACTAGATTCTGTTCTGTGTTTGAGAGCAATACTCATTGTGGTTACAGTGAGATATCCAAGTAAAGTTAATCCTTGTTAGAATGCAGTCTGTTAGGGCCTTACTATTTCGAGTATTATTATGATAGTGCTTTTGATAATTGTGCAGTACTGCAACATAACAAGGTTGCAGGTTGTTAGGCCCTATGTAATACGGTAATATACTGACAATCACAGTCATTTGAAAGGATATATTTATTAAGAAAATGTTTTTAAAAAGTGATGGAAGCAACAATTCTCCCCTACCCTTCTCTTCCACAAATCATCAGATTTTTAGTTTTTCTGGAAAACCCACTGTACCTCTATTCAGAAGTGATTATTTTCTTTGTTAATGAATCTGTGTTCTAGGATTCTTAAGTTGGAAGGATATCATCAGTGTGTTTACAAGGCTTCATAATTTAAACTTAAAAGTGCTTTTCTATTGCTTTCTGAGCAGAAACTAGTACTTGATGATATATTTGTAGTGGGTAACTTTAGTCTGTGGGATGATATTATATGATCTTAGTCACAGTGGCATGATAATGAAGTAATAAATGCTTGACTAAGGAAGGTAGAATGGAAGCCAGTAAATGGCAAAGTGTACAGGATGAGGCCATGATAGAGCCATGAATTTATATATATAATACATATATATGTTAACTCTTGAGGAAAAGATTTTGCATTTTATAATTGGATGTAGTCAGCCTTGAGTCTTTCTGAAGTGGTATAAATGTTTTTTTATTTGTTGTTTGGTTTTTTTTTTTTAGACCAAGTGTCAAAAGCACTTTTATTTGAAAACTGTTATGATATTTGTAGCTTATATTTTAAGAGGACATTAGCCTTACTCTGATTAAATTTAAAGGCCAGTGTTTATTTTTGATTTTTTTGCTTTTTGCTGTCAGAGAATGTTAAATCATCCACCGTAGCAGTCATAATTAACAAGATATGTACAGACCAAAGTTGATCAGCAATCCCATTGTTTAAACATATCAAAAAGTGTGTAATTATTAATTCATATTATAGAGCCAAGTGAAACCATTGCATGGTTTGTATTTGGCTTGCTGTCATGTTGTTAAGAGAGAATCTTATTATTTTATTTATTTATTTTAATCTATGACATCTTTTTTTTGCTGCCCATGCTGCTTTTTCCTAGTTTACTTTGGTCATGAGTGCTTTTGTGCACATAAATGCACTGACATTTGTCATGTGCATGTAGTACATATGTCTGCTCAGGAGGATATAGCTTTTGTGGTTTCTAAGGTATGCTCATGTTTTCCCCCAGACCTTCTCCACAATTTCGTAGAAAAATTACCAGCCATTTTCCAGACTTGCTGATTACAATTGTCATGATATAGAGGCTCATTGTGACAAGCTGTGGTTGTCAGTCAGATTGCCAGGAAAGAAAACAAAAGGTTTTGCTGTCATGTAATTCAGTCCATCTGAATAGCGCAAAAGAAAGCAGAATTAGATCCTTGTGACAGCAGGAGATTACAGTGCAACTCAGTATTGAGCTATAGTCCACTGTCTGACCATTGAAGGAAACCAAATCTAGAAAGCAATGTGAGAAAGATGAACTTAAAGTCATTTCCCCTTCGACGTGAATGGAAATACTGCTTTTGTACATTACTAATTGCCATTTAAAAAAATTGTGCCAATTTTAAAGTACATGTTTATAAAAACCCAACATTCCCAAGTGTTGTATAAAATATTCAAGGTAATAAGTATTGCCAGTTTTAAATTTTTAGTTAGGTGTCCATAGAATAGACTCTCAGGCGGTTAGTTGTTTTCTTATTGGCAAAACTGACAATATAGTCTTCACCTATTGCCTTTTTAGATTTAATAATATGCTCATGGCTGTGTATCCTGACGCGTATTTTATGTTATCATTTTGGAAATTTAACCATTCTAAACTATCTAGGTGGGAAAACAGTTAGTTACACAGCTGTATGTTAACTAGTTGAATTATTCTTTTATAGGGAAAAAAAAGTAGAGTTGCACATTCATTGATCCACTTGCTTTTTGTACCACCTCAAAATGGGTGTGGGGTTTCCAGCCTCTCTACAGCAAATACATAATCGAAGTATCAGGCTATGTGTCTTCTACTGGATCTCATTTAGGGATGGGGGACAATGGCATATAAAAAATTACAAATTACAAGATGTAGTCATGGTTGATTTGGTCAGACACATTTCTCTGAACTACTTATGAGAGGAACCCATTGAACAATCCTAGCAAGATTAATCTTAGATTGTTAATGTTCTGTTGTTCACTCCTTTGAATTCAATTCTAAAGGAATTCTGGTACGTGGTGAAGCAGTAAATGAAAGAATTGTATTTTTGTTGTGCTAAAAAATAGTATGAATTTATTAATCATATGGGCTCAAGTCCAGCAAAGTATTGTGAATGTGCATGACTTTAAACATGTTTTCATTATTTTGCTGGATCAGCATTGTGATTTCAATGTTATTTAATACTGCCTAATATTAAAACAAATTTTAAACTGGCAATTAAGAAAACTATGTTCATTTTGAAGATTTTAGTATAATTTATCTGTTAGATTAGGGAGGCCTTACAGACTGACTTCACTTAAAGAGGATGTGTCACTTATTGTCAGTGTGGTATGGACTTTATTTGCTTAAATACCTTCATTTGTAAAGTATGTCTCACTTGAAATTGCTTTGTATACATTTTGTAAAAATATTTATAAAATGTTTTGTAAAAAAAAAAGTATAACAAATTGCAGTTTATTTTGTTATGTTGGATAAATACTGTTAAAAGACACAAGTCAGTAAATATATTGTTAATCCATGGATAGGAAATGTTTAGTTGGAGATTACAAATTGAAACAACCATTGCAATACAGCCAAAGATTTGGGAAAAACTGTCTATCTGTGATTGTCTTGATTTAACCAAGTTGAATATTTACATTTCCAAAAGAGTACTGTTCTCAGTTTTAAGTAATATGGTTGCAAAATATTCTTACTCCTGTGCTTTTTGTAATGCAGCCCTGTTATAAAATATTTAATAGGCCAGCTTTCCATACTCCTCATGAATCTTTCTGGACATAACGCTATTAGGATTTGGTTCATGTGGCATTAGAACTACATATAGTAGTGTTGATCTTCAGATAACAAGATTTCCAGTGGTCCTGCTCTGTTGTCATCAGAAATCTTGCCATGGTGAGGTTGCTGAGACACGCTCTCCTCTGGCATGTTTTCACAAGGTAGAGGCATCATCTTCCTGATACCTTGGGAAGATAGAAGAAAAGAGAGGGTTTTGTTAGTCAGCTGGCCACTTCATCAGGTTTCAACAGCTGTGCCAGTTATATTTGGTTATAGATACCTGTGTTTGCAGTGTTTCCCATTCCTTCCTTTTGGCTGTGAGAAGGTACTACAATTGCTGGTGACATAGTGCGTCTTCCTACTTTTAGAGGGGTGATGAACCTTTTCTTACTGTGATTGAATTTTTCAGAAAGTATGCTGAGATTCTGATGTAGTACAGCTCTTATGCTTGGAACTTCAACACTTTATTTTTGGAGGCTGTGAAAATGAGGGATGGGTGAAGTACACTGCCTCTCAACTTGGAGTAGGGCCTGCAGTGTTGAAAGGTAGAAATCTTTTTGGTTAGTATTGGTTATTTTGTCAATGAGACAAAATAAACATGCCTTTTGAATGCTTCCCACATGAATTCAGACAGTAACAAATTGAATAAAATCAGTTGTGTATTATTTTAATCTCTGTTTGGGTTAGGATGGCTAAGCATCTTGGGTATTTTTTTTTTTCTCTTTATCATATCCCTGTAGAATTACTGGGCAAACTTTCTGGGTTGGGAAGCATTTGATGTCCAGTTTACCATGCAGCTGTCTTCACTTTAGAATATCTTTTCATTACAAGAACATAGTGTATTTTTTTAATTGCCTTTCAATAGCATTTTTATGGTGGGGTTTGTTATGTTTATTCCAACATTCAGGGCAGAGTTTCTGAAGATTGGGCATGTGTGTTAATGCATAGCTTATTTAAGAAAGTCAGAACAACTTTCATTTTGAGGATCTGTACAAAGAAAAAAAAAATTGCCAAATAAACTTGGCATAAAGAAAGGTATGTAAGTAATTTTAAACCTTAGAGAAATTCCTTTCTTCAGGAGGTGTTTTCTTTGTAAGCCTTTGAATTTTTCCTTTAGAATTGTACACACTTTTTCTTGGAGTTTTCACAACAATACGTTTGTCAGACAGTTTCAAGAACTGCAAGAAATTGTCTTCATGACTTGGGGGGTCAGCTGTCATTTTGGTTAAAGAAAGTCATTGCAGAAAACAAGCAAGTTCCAGTGAAGATCAGAACAGCAGCATCTCTGGTGCACAGATACAATATACTGTACGCAGATTTCAGATTGCAGTAGTGGCGGGTATATGAAATTATTTGTTTGTAATTTATGGCTCGACATTTGCCTTTCTGTGCTACTAGTCTTGCAACTGGAAGTTGAAAAAGATGTATAATAATGAGTTGCAATAGGTAAACACCAAGCAAGCTTGAGCAAACTTGCTGTACTAGGGAAGAAAAAGGACACAAAGTGCAGCTGAACCAATATTTTTGGTGTAAAAGCAAAAACCTCTAAAGTTGCCCTGTTCTGTGCTGAGCATAAAACCCTCCTTTATTTTTTTTTTCCTAGACTTGATACCATACAGTTTTGTGGGGAAAAATGTTTTACCAATGGAAGAACAAGCTAAATCAGAATTTAAGGCTCTCCTGTAGTATACTCTGCTTGGCCTTGTACGCTAGCTTTTGTTTAGGTGGGTGCCATTATTTCTGCAGATTATTAGTCTTCTGGAATGTAGTGCTCAGTCTTCATTGCAGCTTTTGCACAGCAGGATTTTTTGGAGGAATTTCATTCATTTTTTATTTTTTTCTTGAAATCATAGTCATTTAGGTTGGAAAAGACCCTTAAGATCATCAGGTCCAACTGTTAACCTAACACTGCCAAGTCAAATGAAGTGTTCTCATTTGAGGTAGATTGCTGCAACTATATTAATGAAACAACAGCAATTTTAGAATTCAGTGCTTTGAAGGGAAGCAAGGTTAAGTTAGTCCCTGCTGATACATCTAGATAGCTTTTAATGTTTCACTTAGCTTTTATGTCTACATAGCTTTTCATTATGTAGTGTAGTCATACCAGAAGCCAAATTTTCAAAATTATCCCAAACTTTTGGCTATACAAGTTCCTTACTGTCACATTTTTATTACAACTTGTGAAGATAGGATTGTTTCATTCTAGTTAATTTACCAAAACAGGCTTGTCCTGGTGGAGTTCCACTGTCTCTGCACGCCACTAAGGTGGATGTAATATAGACCTAACTCTGACATTCCTTTGTAGACACCTGACACATAGGTCCTGATCCACAGTCTGTTGAATCAGTGGAAAGGTGATTTTCAATAAAGGATTATGGTAGTAATACTTCCCTTTAAAAAATAAAAATTAAAAAAGCATGAAATGTAATTGATACAATATCCTTGGGTGGAAGGTGATGTAAGGACTCCCAGATTCTACAGCAATGACTGTCTCAGCACTTAGTAGATGGCATTATATAATTAATGGTGTTACATGGGGTGGTGATTGAATAAAATGTTTTCCTCTTAGCATTACACACTTTTAATAATTACTGCACACTTCTCAAAAGACAAAGCTTTACTCTCTCTGACTCCCAAGTGTTCATACTGGGATGTGAAACCATGCACAAGTCATGGTGAGAAATTATTGCAAGTAGTTAACGTTAGTAAGTGGTACAGTGACTGGAATTATAAAAGTGACTTAAAACAGTTTACATTTATATGAGGCTAAAATCCTGTCTGGGTTATTGTGACAAAAAGGTTCAGCAGCTGAAATTAAATTCAGAAATCGTGAATTGTGAAGTTTAATTTGAGAAGTACAGGGTTGAAATCATTGAAATAATGCATGTCATTCCTGAGCTGCATCTCAACAATTGGTTTCTCCTTGCCTTCAGGCTTTGGAAATTACTTCAGAGATACTCAAAACTGACAGCTTTTTGGAATTACCAGATGGCACATAAACGACACTGGAAAAAGCTGCTTGTTTTTAAAATTTTTCATACAACTTCTAAAGGTGTAATCACAAATTACGCTATTATTTTTGTGAGTGAATTCCATTTGCTGACAAGTCAGGCAGGTAATAGGCTTCAAGAGAGCTGCAGGCAGCACGTACTTGTTTGCATACAGAAAAACCTGGTTAAAGAAAATTTGGCCTGATTTGACTTCAGTGATTATTATTGGAAGTGAAGGGGCTAACATTATAAATATGGGTATTTAGATACTTTTCTTACATTGTGGCATTGAGCCACTGGGCCAGCAGTGACAAAATACACGTATAAATATCTGGTTTGTTCTCTCTAGAGTACTTTAAGTGAGGCGAACAATAATATTTCTGCAATATTACTGAATTTGAATACTTTTTAGAATTCAATTTGAAGCTGATTTCATCTCTGATTAGAACTTCCAAAGAGTCATTCCAAAACGCAGCAATTTTTGTTTTTAAATTTCCTAATACATCTTTCAGGCTCTTTTTTAGCCGTGCTGTGGATGATGTGTGTGTGGTGCGTATCCTTTGAGTGAGCAGCAGCAGCTGCAGAGAATAACGCTGCTGGAAACGTGCTGTAGTTCATTTCACAGCTTGATATTGTGAGGCGTACCCGAGGCTGACAAATGGCAGACAGACTAAAAATGCATGTGGTTAATATTACTGAGGTTGAACAATTCAATTTCACCTTGCTTTGAAGGTTAAATTAATCGGGGATTTGGAAGGCCCCTATTAACGGGCAAATAACAGATGAGTCTGCTGTGTCTGTGAAAGGTTGTGGATACCAAGTGCTCAGGAACAGGCACTCAGAAACCTTTGTGTATGGAGAAGGAAATTCAGATGAAGCTGAAGGAGACAAGGCTCCAGGGTTTAGAAGAGATGAACAGGAAGGTAGGTGGGCATATGTGGGATGGATTTTGTGGGAACCTTTGAGATTTGAATGACGAAACTTGATTTTAAAAACACCCAGGAAGTTGTACAGGATTGTATTCATTTCTGTATTAGATCACATAATTAACATTTAAAAAAAATTATTAAACATGCTGTCTTTTTTTCCCCCCTTGCATGTCTGTGAAAATACCTGGATGGCACTGGCTGAAGAATGAATTTAACATAGTGAATATTATACTCAGATGTAGATTTGTATATCTTACTGTTGCAAGGATCGGGTCAACACACAGTTTGAAAGCTGGTTATGAAAGAGCATAGCTAGTATGCAAGGTCTAGTTTTAAATTGAGCAAGAACATTACTAAAACTTGTGAGTAAACTCCAAAATATTGTGGCATTGGGGAAGTGTTTTCATGTTACTGAATGAGCATCGTTGGCAACGTATTCCTTATCATGAGGTAAAGGTGTGGAATCTGTTTGCTAATAAGCTGTTCCTTTGTGAGGTTAAATTTTCCCCATTGATAGAGTGGATTTTGAGTTTTTAGTGAAAACTTATACAACTTATGACACCTATAATAATTAGTGTTCAATTTATGAGAATGCATTATGTTACTATCATATTAAGGAGGGCAATTTTAATTTTGTGACAGCCAGTCTGAGAGTTAAAACTTATTTCCCAAGGAGTTCAAGACCTGCTTTTTTAAAAGTTCGCTTACACTGCATTTGGTTTGTCAAAGCCACCCTGCTCTGATTTTTTTTTTGTTGTTATATCCTTTGGCAATCAAATTTGAAGTCCCTAAGTAAATAAGCATTCTCAGATACTTCTAGTCTGAAGTCACTTTGACATGTTTCTGCAGTGGTGTTCTGTCAGAGACTGCCTGGGTTATATCAAAGCCATTGTGATCAAGCAGGATCCTACAAATAATTGTAACTGTTTATCTGTGCTCCCCTTTTCCTGAACTGAGATGGAATAACTTTGGGGGGAATTTAGGTTTATGTCTTCAATTTGTAAACTCTCTAGCTAAGAGATCCCCTTTGCTATTTGTATACAGATGTGTTTAGCATCTACCCCAAGCAGGGTGAAGGTATCTTCTTTCTTACCTGGCTAGCTTAGTAGAAATAAATACTAATCTAGATACCAGGGCAAAATTATTGGTGACAGTGAAAACTGGAAATTTGATTTATTTTTTTTTTCATCTGCCATGCTTTTTCAGACCTGAAGGTGCTAATAGCAGTTTTATGGCTACAACTCTGATACCAGGGTCCAGGCGTTGAAAGAAAGCGAGACTGAAGGTTGGAGTTCACCATGCCACGAATGGTGAGACCAGACTAAAGGAGCCTTGAAATGTTACAGGCAGATATAGTTCTGTTCCTATACTGCAATCCAAAGGCAATGTTTGACTTGAAATCCAGTTTTGTTGTGTGTATGGAGGGGAAGAGAAGGAGCAGACATAAACTGTTAAAGGTCCATTATTTTTACAACAGCCAAAAAATGAGGATTTTTGCTTCTTGCTTCCCCTCCTTTACTTAACAAGGCTGCAGGAGCTTTGACATCGCTGACTTGACTTAGTCTTCTGTAAAAATTTAAAAAAAGAAAAGGGAGGGTGGAAAGCAGAATACTCAGCTGTGTGTCCATTCTAGAGCTAGTTGAGTAACATCAGGTTCTGTGTGAGTAAACAGTAGGTTTCAATTGTCTGCTGCTAATTATCACCCAAATTTGATTTGCACGTTCTTCAAAGGGACTTACATCTTTCCATTTAGTTATTTGTTTCAGTGCGATGAATCTTTAATTCAAACCAAACATGGGTCAATTTCCAACTGGAAAAAAAATGCGAGGAATGTGTTTATCCGCGGTCATATCAGTGTCTCCTTTAGTTTTTATATATGTGGTGGTTCATGGCCTCAGTGGGGAGGTGAATTTGTGTCAATCCGTGAATTGGCTTTGCCTGTTTGGCAAGCTTGTACAGGGTTTGGCCAGTTGTAGAAGGGCTTAAATAATTGCGCCTAATGGGATGGTTCTGGTGGGCTTTAAGTAACAAGGGGAAGTTTTCAAGTTATACAAATGTAACCAAATCTCATTGTGAGTACATCTTTTCCCTAGATACGATTTTCCTTATGCAACATCAGGTCAGTTGGTCCTTTGCATGCATAATTTTTCTACTCCAGTAATTTTCTTTTTAATATGTAGGCTATTTGCTCCTCTGTCTGTAGTGATGCAGCCTACAGTTTACAGGGCATTGAATAGAGCACTTAGGGATATGGTGTAGTTGGGAACTGTCAGTGCTAGGTTAATGGTTGTACTAGATGATCTTCAAGATCCTTTCCAACCTAGATGATTCTGTGATTCTGTGAAATAATAGTTGCATACCTTTCCTCCACCAAAAGCATCAACTAAAAACTATAGGCTTATAATGAGAAAATAAGGCAGTTTAAGAAACGTCTGATGCAGCGATTGACTAAGATGTCAAGCACTGCCTTAGAAATCTTGCAGCATTGTGTCATCTGGACATTGACCTGGGCAACTAGTTCTAGGTGACCCTGCTTGAGCAGGGGTGTTGGACAAGATGACCTTCAATGGTCCCTTCCAACCTCAACCATTCTGTGATTCTGTGCCAATAATATTCAGAAAAAAAATGTGAAGAAAGGATATTTAAGTGTGCAGTCCTAGATGTAACTTTGGTTTCTCTGCAGTTTTGAATTGAACTTCCTGGGATCACACATGATGGCTGTATTGAAATATACATTGGTTTCAGTTGTTCATGAACTAGAAAGAGAATATATCGTCAGAAACATGTTAAAAGACTGTTACCAGTCAAATGCTTAGTACTTTAGAAATAACAGAATTACAGGTGCCTGTATGACTCTTTATCTTGCTTAAGGGAGCATATTTTTAATTTTTATGCTCTCATAGATTAAATGCTGAGAACATGTTAGCACTGCCTGTGCACGTTGTCACATAGTGCATTCACGTGCTTACACACACTCACCTCATTGCACCCTTTTGGATCTGCAATTATCCTTGGCTGTCAGACAGCTTTTAATTACGTGACTGTCTGCTCTTGCCAGGGTGCCTGTCTCGGTGAACAGCACAGCACAGGTACCTTGTACTGGAGTCAGGTCTATCTAAAGGGTTGGCTGCATGCTATGTAAAAGTTACACCAAGCCTAATGAGGCCAAAGACCTGTCTGAACAGCATCGCCATTTCCTAGGTAAGAGGTAGCCTCAATTCCCACTTCCTCAGCCTCTCTAAGAGCCAGATTTCCTCCTCTGATTGACTCTGCTGTGGAGGAAGCACCGATCTCCCAGATCCCTGGATACTCCCAGTACCAGTCTTTGTGAAGCCAAAATAGCAACTGGCAGTGAAGTAGGTGTCATCTTTATCAGAGCTGCCTCTTGAGTATTTACCAAACGCCGCAGCTACTGATCCTCTGTTGTGGGGTCTGCTACATGCTCGTAACTCCAGGCAGTCCTTCACAAAGCATTTGCTGGATGGAGTGAATGCTCTTCACTTTAACAGGCCTTGCCTGTTTTCACCGTTAAAAATACTCGGTGTCCATCCTCATCCACAGTCTCTGTCAGTTATCTAGTCTATCATCTGCTACTGCAGTAGCTGCCAGCTTCCCCCTTGAGAGCAGTCTTGATCTCTTCCGCTCATGGTGCAAGCCACACTGGCAATGTCTCTCTGAGTACAGATGGCAAACTTAAAAGGTCTTTGTTCAGACATTTGAGCCTCTGCTTTTTGTGCACCTTGAAATCAGTCTTTGTGATAAAAATTCATTATTTCTTTAGTGCCTTTGTGCTGTAATGGATCCAGCCAAAGAGCAATCTGCCATCCAGCTGGCCAGGCACTTAACAGCCACAGCAGGGAAAAGGGTAAATCCAATCAGTGAACTGCTGCCTGTAAAGGTGGTAGTGAAATCGTTAGCTAGCCCTGGCAATTGGTAACAACTGTTTACAGTTGCATGTAGTTTTGGTACAGATTCTTGCAAAAAAATGCATTCAAGACTGCACACTCCTGTTTCCTCTTCTGCATGTAGGAATGTGTAGACCTTGCAGGGTCAGGGTCCTGACAAACCAGGGGCGGGCGATGCTGGCTGGGTGCAGGTGCTAGAGCCTGCCTCGCTTGGTGGGATGCCGGACTGCTCTGAGCTTGGTGCAGGGCTCTGGCCTCTACCCTCAGCCAGGTGAGAGGGTTTACCCTTAAATCACTTGTACCTCTGGGTAGTGAGTATTTATGAGTGTGTCTTTTTAGAAAAATTTTATTTTCCTCAGAGAAAGAAGAAGGAATTGGGGGCAGGGAAATGCTAGAATCTGGGCAAAAGTTAAAATTTGCTCTGCAGACCCATTTTTTCCTGCATTTTAACTACTTATCAGAAAGAAATAGCATGTATAGATTCTGTAAGCAGACACAATAGTAATGCAATGTGTGAATTTCTCCCAGCTGTCTTAATGGAGTGTTGATATTAAAACCTAATTTCACTGCTGCTTGCTATGCTATTAACACCCAGCTAATACATTTGGTTAGTTCAGCTGTGTGGTACCATACTTTGTATCGGGGTGGATGTCAATTTGGACACTTCAATCAAAACATCAGTTTAAGATAAGTGAGTAGTCAAAATGCAGACAAAATCCGAGGCTATGGAAGCCAGAATAAGCTAGGAAAAGCCAGTAATATTGTAATTCTATTAAAATTAATTTGAATAAAACATTAATTTCTGTTATGCCAAAAAAAACATAGCAAAAAGAGAGAGAGTTGAGAGGAAATTAAAAAAATTTTACAAAGGTATCGAATAAAAGGGAACCTGACAAAATAGTGGCTGACACAGAGAAGGTGAAGTGGATACCTCCATGTGAACTTGAAATACAGAAAACCAGGACAGCTAATGAAACAAAGATAAGCATCAAGTGAGGTAAAAAATCTTTTATTAAGAATATAACTCTTCCAGAATAATAGTAACTGTCTTGTGTAATGGTATTTACTGGTACAAGGTTTTGAAACCTAGAGTGCAGTGAGATGAAAAAAACCACCCTGTTTGAGGAGACTGCACTTTTTAATGAGAAAACAATCTGTAAAAGTTATAACTATGGAGGTAGTTTAAGATCTAACCATTCCTTCTCAGCAGTGGTCTCTAAGTTGCTTGCTTCCCTGAGTATCTTGTAAATTTAATGATGTTCTATACTAATAAAACAAAAGCAGGGGTTTTAACCACTTAACAGTAGATCAGATGGAACAGGAAACTATTTCCAAAAATTCTGGAGCTTTCTGGGCTGGGGAAGGGATGTTTCTCTTGATTTAAAAATCCCTATATTTTATCAATTCTTGGTGACTGTGGTTTGCACATCAATTTCATGATTCTCCACGAGGTGGAGGAAGCAGCTTACGCTTCGGCGTGTGCGGGGGTGCGGGCTCTGTTGTGGGGAAGGCTGCAAGGACAGGCTCTCAAAGTTTGTGGCTGCTTTGCTCCTTTTAGAAACGATAACGGGGATTTCGACATTATGATTCATCAGGAGGTCTTTAAAGGCTTCATGAAGGATGCCGATGTGATCACGTCTGCTTTTCCATCGGAGAAGCTCAGTCCTGCAGTTGTGCAGTGCCTGTCCTGGGCTCATACAGCAAGGCAGTGGCCGGGCTGGCAGATAAACCTGGTTCTTGGAGATTCGGTGTGCTGCAGTATATTCACTCCTAGAGGTCAATTTCACTATAAAATTGATGTTCTTTATGGATAAAATACAAGTAGGAAAAATAACAGCTAGTGGCTGTAACTAAAATATTGTAACTTATACTAGGTTTCTGTTAAGGGCTCTGATTTTGCAAACAGTGTTTCAGATTTTCTGTTGTTGACTGTGGTGGGATTTGGAAGGCATTACCTTGCACAGTTAGCCCCAAGCTTGTGTGTCTCAGAATCCTGTGTTTTCAGTCTTTGCAGCTCCTAAAAATCAAACCCCACATAATTTGCAATTTCCTTTCCTTATCTTAAACCCTATCTATCATCTGATTGATTTTTATTTTTGCCTGTGATGAAACAGGTCAGCCCAAAATAGAAAATATTGGTTGGTTTCAAAATTCAATTCAGTTAATTTCTGTTGAGTATTAACAGAGATCTTTTTTTCATGTACACATGACACAGCACTGCTTCTGTTTTGGCTGATCATGTGAGTTACTTTTCAAGGCATTAAAGTGTGTTTGCAGTAGTGTTAAGGTTGTTTCCGAGTTGTGCAGAGCTAACTCGGTTGTATCAAGATAAAAAGCCATTGGAATGGGATGTTATTAAGGTGGTTTACAATAAGTGAACACAGGAGTAGAACTGAAGACTGACATAGTAAGTTGTAAAGAAGACTAGAAAGGGGTCTTGAGGAGCCATTTCATCCTTGACATGTGATCCTCTATGCCTATACCGTTCTTGGCAGAAGTTTGTCTAATGTTCCAGTTATGAGCTTACACAGAAGGTTGTTTTGCTTCCCTTTAGCCCAAACATTTTCTGTGAGCTGCTTGTTTCTGTGTCCCCACAAGCATCGTGTTGCCATAAATGAAGCATCTGTGAGCTGCAGTGTGAGGTTAGAATTGGGAGGTGAGGAAGATGCAGACTTGATAAATGGTGTTGCTGTTCGTGAAAATGCCCATGAACATGTTCTTAAATGTACAAAGGAGTACATTCTACAATGTTCCAAAGCTTTTATTTTCTGGGGACAAGGGTAGATGGTTGGTTGGTTTAGTTGATGCTTGCTCCCCTCTCCCCCCCCCCTTTACTGGTATTATTTGTGCCAGTTCCTTAAACGAAATAACAATATTTATTTTTGCCAAAATACATGAGGGCTTCTTCCACACAGCTTTGCCAGTTAGGGCCATAATTTTTTCTTGCTTCTGACTGATATACCTGTGATAGTAACTCATCTGGCTCATAGCTAGGACTTTGACATTTCTAACAGCTTGTATGTGATCTGTACTTCAGGTGAGGTTTGGCTTCTGTTCCTTTATGTATGTTAGCTTGTGACAAACTAACAAATGTTAATATAAACTTTACTGAAAGAGGTTTACAGGAGTCAAGCTCTTCTACCTTCTGAGACAGCTAAAAGAATATGTTTTGTTACTGAAGACTCGGTTGATTAGTGGTAATCTGTTAGTGTGGTCAGTCAGATGACCAAACCCTAATTCTTCTCTGGAGACTTAAAATTCAGGTGACCGTAGTTATGGTTAATAGAATCTTAGTTTTAACAGAAATCATTCTGCTTCAGTAATATGGAAACTTAATAGTAATATGCGTTCTCTGGGTAGAGAGGGAAATATATGGGAACACCCTCCAAAGTACTTGAAGAAAAATGCATTTATCCTGAAGAACGTAACCTTGGGTAGAGATACCTGATCTCTAGAGCTGTGCTAAATTATGTGAATTATCTGTCCCAGAAGAGGCAAAACTTATCTCCAGAGACCTGAAAGAATATGCTGGCTTTGCTATTCTATTATTGATAGAGGACTGAAGTTGGGCAATACCTACATGGGAGGTAGGTCACATTTAACAAAATGGGACAGTGGTTGCCTTAAAGCTTTGCTCTGTCTCTTATCTGGAGGGCCTGTCTCAGATTCTCTGGCAAGAGCAGGTTCAAAGCAAAAGCCAAAGGGAAACTGCAGAAAAAGCTCTGACAGCTTCCCTACAGGGTTGGGCTGGAGCGAGGACCAGCTTGTTGGTCTGGTTCTTGCTCTCCTCGGTGGGGGATGGCTCCTTGCTGAGCCGTGCCCAGGGCTGGGAACACCAGCCATGCCTCTCAGTAGGTGCCGTCAGTGCTTCTTAAAACCTCCCAGCAGCCTCCGGCATGAACGACCTGGGATGATGCTCCTGCTCCCCTGCCAGTGACCTGCATGGGAGAGGTGTTACCTTCTCTGCCACACTAATGACCATCCCTCCATCCCTGTCATCACAGACAATCGATATAAAATGAGGAAATAACAAGCTATAGGAATCAAATTTTACTGGTGTAGTTCAGAACTCCAGCAGATAAAAGCGAGGGTGAAATGAATGCTGTCACCTCCTTTTGGAATGTGGACTTTAGTAGCTCGAACTGGGACCAGTCTCCTGATACAGGAAGTTCTATGTCTTAAAGCTTGTAACAGCATTTTTTTCCTGTGTGATTTATTATCCTGATTGCTAGTTCCCTTCATCACAAAGGTGCTATCATTTCTAATCTTTTAAAAATCTTTATCAAGCCTTCTTTTATTTGCTGGTGGCTCAGGCCGACTGGGGAAAAAAAAAAGTCTATAAAACACGTGGTGAAGTGAAAAATATACCAAAATTTCACTTCAATGCTCTGGCCAAATCTATCTTATGGGAGTTGCTACTCTAGCCTGCTCTGTGCTGAAGAGCCATTTTTCTCATCTTCACTTGTGCTGCAAAATTGTGCTTCCTCTTATGCTGAGGCCAAATACATCCCAAGAAAAAATTGCTTGGTTTGCCAAACATGCAGCTGATGACACGTGTATTTATGCTCCCTGGCAAACTAAGTTAAACAAACAGGGACTAAGTTGGGCAGACATTATAGGAGGTAATACTTCATTATAACTTGACTATGAGCAGCTTATTCTCCTTTCCAATTATGGCATCCCTATGCATCACTTTCCCAAGAGAGGAGTATTCTGGGGAAGAAAAATTACAGCATATCAAGTCTTGAAAGCAAAAGCACAGTAACTGTACAGTAGGGGACAGTAGTTGAAATGAAGGGTCTGAGCACATGTACATATGTCTCATTTTGTTAAGAGCATGATTGTTTCTACCTCAGATATTAAACTGTTAAATTAATTCCTGAAAACTCAGTCACTCTGTTCTCAGTGTGCTTGAATTCAAGCCACGTTTCAGTAACATCAGGTTCTGTGCAAATAAACAGTAGGTTTCAATTGTCTGCTGCTAATTATCACCCAAATTTGATTTGCATGCTCTTCAAAGGGACTCATATCTTTCCATTTAGTTATTTGTTTCAGTGCGATGAATCTTTAATTCAAACCAAACATGGGTCAATTTCCAACTGGAAAAAAAAAATGCGAGGAATGTGTTTATCCGCGGTCATATCAGTGTCTCCTTTAGTTTTTATATATGTGGTGATTCATGGCCTCAGTGGGGAGGTGAATTTGTGTCAATCCGTGAATTGGCTTTGCCTGTTTGGCAAGTTTGTACAGGGTTTGGCCAGTTGTAGAAGGGCTTAAATGATTGCGCCTAATGGGATGGTTCTGGTGGGCTTTAGAATAAGGAGTGTAAGTCCTGAAGTTACACAGGCATAGAAAAATCTCGTTAGACTTCAATTCCCATCCTACCTATAAAAAGATATCTATGTGAGGACGAAATGGAGAGATGGGATAACATGATATAGACACTTTTCTACTGCATTGAATTTGAGTTTAAAATGTGTATATTTTATGCTGGCTCCTTGGTTGTCACTGTGACCCTCTGCCATGTGCACAGCCATAAAATTTCAGTCACAGAACGGAAGGAATTCTCGACATTTTTCTTTTTAAAATAAACAGAAAGCACCAAATGCAAGCAAGAGGGCTATAGCAACAATAAAATTTCATTGTAATAAATACCACATGTGATCACGATTTACGAAGCAGACAATAAAGACTAATTTAAAAAGAGAAATCCTTCTACTCTCTTTCATGTGGCTAAAGGCAGCATCATTTCTGTCTGTCTTTACTGGAGATTTATTCAAAGATTTAACACCCCCTTCTGTTTTTCTTCTGGAAGCTTGGAGGAGGATACTTTATTAACTTGCTATTTTTTAGATTCAAATCTGACCTCTGTTTTCTTTTAGCATGGAGGTGGTTGGTAGGAGTTTTGGATTTTTTTTCTTTAAAGAACACTTTCAAGATATTTCTGTAGTATAGTGTAGCATTTCCTGCATTTATTTATTTTTTCTAGTGACTGGAGTAAATGGACATTATTTTAAATAAGTCAAGGAATACTGAAAAAACCCTCCTCAAATTCTGTAATTTGTCTTTTGATACTTTTGAGATTGGTTATTTAATGTCTCAGAAAAAGAAGAACCTATTTTGGTTTGGTGCCCAAACAGTCAGCTAAGTCTGAACTGGTGACCTAACATAAAAATGTTTGCTGCTGTCAGTGGAGGAAAGATTTCAACTTTATGGCAAGTATTTCTTATGCCTCACTGTTTTGGGCATCTGTCAGTCACAATTTAAAATCAGTGTCCTTCTGAAGTGGAGCTGTAATTACAAAATTAATATTGTGCATTTTTACCGTGGCTGTACCTATAAGGTGCGTCTCAACAGGGTTTGATACAGGGAATTCTTCTTTGCCAAATGGAAACTTCTCTGTTTGTCTTGATCAGTGTTTCTGGTTTCCGGTGCTACGTGACTGGTTAATCTCCATATTATTTTTACAGTTTATTTTCAGTCCTGCCCAATCCAATCCAAATAGTTGTATGTTTTCTTCCTACAATGGAGGTAGAGTATGTGCTGGCAGAATTGATACAGCATACAAGACACATTAGGATGTATAGGATAAAAGTTTTGTGTTTGGATTGTCTCAACATTTGTTGATGAAGGTGGGGGAATCTTATTTATTTACCAAAACGAAAAGTAATAATAGACTTAGGAACAAGTACTTGCCTCTCACAATAGGAGTGGGATAAATCTTAAGATTTGTAGATGTATTTAATGTAAATTCCATGGGTGTTTTGTAAGGTTTGGTTGTGATGTATGTAGACACCTCTTCTAATATCTGTGGCTACTCTGCTCAGGTGATGAACAGCAACGTGAGAAAGACCTTGCCTTTTTATATTCTCAGGACCTTCAGATAATATCCAGAATGATTTGTCTCTAATAGAGTGAAGCCCTAAAGGAATGGTCGCCTCTGTGCAGAGATTTTGAGAGCGGATGGTGGTGGACTCTGTTAAGTTCTTCAGTGGTTTAGCCATAATCATCATAGTAGTTGGAGCTCACTTTAGTAAACCTGAGCATTCACCTTTTTAAGGAACTTCTGTCTGCAGGTTGGCTGCCTGGAGCAATGTTTATACCATACAAAGCACTATACCATTGCTAAAATACCTTGGAATCGTGCTGTTTTGTGGGAGGGTCTCTGTTCTCATTCTTGTTCCACCAGACTCTGAGTTGAGACTCTGGAAACTTGTGAATGTGATGGATACTGTTTGAAAACACCACTTCTGAATGAACACATGGTCTTTCTCTTGAGCTGTTGCATAGCAATAACTGGTATCCTTCAGGATTTGCATTGCACATGCTTGTTTCACTAGAATTTCTCTTTGAATTAAAAATTCAGAGAAAACAAGGACTTGAAGATGGGCTCCCACTCATAAAACTTCACAGGTAAGGGAAAAGACATGGGAGAACCCCCCAGTCACAGAATTTTCTGATCATCTCCTTGATGTGTATCTGGCTGTAAGTGCAACTGTTTCTGTGGGAACAATTCTGAACTCTGGTCCTTCATTTTTCTTCCTTCCAAGAGGAGGAGAGTGACCTGAAGTTCCCTTCTAGCCTAGCAGTATAGAGTAAATGGATTTTAAAGTAAAGATACATTTTTGAAGATGTGTTTACTTTAAAATTCTTTGCTTCAAAAATGAGGCTGCTTCCCCCCCCCCGCCCCCCAAGGTACCAGACTGCTTGAATTTTCCTTAATGTTTGCTGTTTGTAATATTATGGAGGAGGAAGCTTTCCCACTCTGTAATCTTTCACTCACTCTTTATGTCAGTCTGTCTCCCTAGATAGCTTCTGTGACCCCTTTCTCTTAGAAAGCTTTTTAACTGCAGTGGTCTTTTGATGTCTAGATTTTTAGCCAGCTTTGTTAGTTTGGCCAGGAGTCTTATGTTGTTGACTCATGACTTATGAAGAATAAGAAGTATAAGAAAGTTATATTTAACTGCAAACGCCCTGATGCATTCTTGGTAATTCAACGCATAACGTCCTGTTTATGTAGATCAGTTCAATCACAGAGGAAGTTCTTACAGTTTTCCAGACTGGACAAGAAACTAAAATAATACTTTGTTTTGCATAACTAATAACTTTAGTTTATTGACTGGTTCAGTCTAGTATAATTTGCATTCCTACTGCATATTATTGTTCATAAAATGGTAACACAGACAGTCTGTGTGTGCCAGAGCTTGTGTCCCCAACTTTGTGCTGAATGTTTGTACCTGGACTATCTGAGACTCCAATTGCCTTTATGTATGTAGGAATCTACTCTACAGTATTTGTTTATTTCTGCTTTTGGTCCAGCGAGTCTGTTAGAACAAAGTGAAGTGTTACTTTAGATTCTTCTCCAGTCCTAAAGTAATTTGAATTGTTTATGTATTACAGTCAGAAAGTAAGTATTGAAAGAAGAAATGTGGAGAAAATCAGCTCAACTAGATATGATTTTAAATAAGTTTTCCAAAAAATACTACTTGGTACAGCTCAGTCCTGAATTGAGAATGGGGAGGAATTAACTGACCTCCATAAACCTTCAGTGGGGCATGGCAGAAATAAGCTCTGTGGAGGACAAAGACAGACATTTTATCTACTAAAATTTCTCTAGTACATCCTAGCTAATCTTCACACCTGAGGAGTTTTGGGGCTGATGTGACCCCCCATGCTGCTTTCACGCCTAGGCAACTTTATTAATTTTATCAGGGTGAGGTCAGGAAATTCTTAAAGCACAGAGCAGGTCCATAACCAAACTTTTATAAGGGCTCCAAAGTTAGTGGTGTCCGGGGCGTAAAAACACTTTGAGAAAAGTCTTTGACAGAATATCCACATCTCTTCCCCCCAGTGTTGCTATTAAGAAAAAATGGGCCTTTTCTGTCTGGCAGAGAAACCTTGTCACAGTTATCCATGCCTTTGACACCTTGACGCTGTATTATGTTATCACCATGCACTCCATACGGGACCGTGTGCTGAGACCCTTGGAAATTGGAGCTGGTGCATGATGTGGAGCTTCATGCCAAGAACACTTTAGATCAGCTCTGCTGGTTGTTAATAAGTTCCTGGGCAGAATTCAAGGTGTTAGTTTGAACCTATAAAGCCCCAAATGGTTACCCAGGAGGCTGCTTCCCTTCCTGCAGCGCAGCACTTGTAACTGGGAGCAGCCAGAGACACTTGACCTCAGCTTTGGAATTTACTTCCCAAATCCATCCACCTGGCCTGGGGTCTGTCAAAAGTTAGTGTGTGCTGTAAGCTCAGCTTGTCTGCCTGATGACCTGGTAGGGGATGGTGTGAGGTACTGGGGGTTTGCTTTATGCTGGTGGTGGTGTGTAATTTTACCTACTGGTGAGTGGAGTTTTTTTCCCCTTTCTCTTTATGCTAGAAAGAACAGTATATTGTTTTTGAAATGATACCATAGCTACAGTTTATACCTGCAATCATGTGGCTGGAATTGAGGCATTGCCAGCTGCATTTTAATTAATGACATTTCTGATTCTGTTGAAATCAGTGGGAGTACACAACTCATTCCCTGATACTAGGATTTATTCCCCTGAGCAAAACTTTTGAGATCAGATAAAAATCTATAAAGAAGTTCTATATAAGGACAGATGAGATCAGGAAACCCTGTTAATAGGACTTCTCTTTAAGACTGAAGTCAGTGACATACCATTATAGAGCAGAAATGTCAGTTGAAGAAAACAAAGCAAAGACAAGCAATAGTATAAGGGGAGGCAAAATCTGTGTTGATGTTTGTCATGCGATCTGTTTTATTCTCAGCTTGTTAAACAAGGTTCAGAAGAGGGGAAGCTGCAAAAGGATGGGATGTGCTTGACCTTGTTTTCTGATGGAGAGAGGTAGGATGTGCAGTTACAGTTCTGCAGTGCAGAACGTACAACTTGCAAGCTGAACTGACTCTTGTTCCATGCAGATGGTAGGAGGTGCCATGATGTGGTCTCAGAGGCCGCATCAAGGAAGTTAAAGCTGGAAAACTAAACCTGGGATATTTGGGTACCTAAGTTAATTTGCATGGCTGTGCTGTGCCCTTTAAGAAATTGCCTGTAAAAACATTTTGGGGTTTGTAATAGTGTAGTCCATGAGCAGGAAGAAATGGCGACAAACGATTTGTTGCGTTTAGCAATAGAAATAATAATACAAATAATAATACATAGCTGTTTTAAATGGGAAGCCTAGAAGTCGTCCAATCACTTGATGAGAGAGATATCTGTTGCTTCTCTGTTTCACGTGGAACTGTCTGGAGAGGGAGGATAAGGTGTTAGAAAGCTGAGAGTGCTTTCTAAATGCCAAGGCTGGAGTATTTTATTCACCAGTGGCTCATCCCTAATGTTTGGCTATAGACCAAAGTTCCTATCTGATAAGACAGGATGTAAAACTGTGTGTAATCCATCCACCAAACAGCACAAGCCTCACAAGATGCCTCACAAGGCATCACAAGATTTTTCTGGTTTTGCACATATAAACAGTTTGTCCCTGTGTTTTTATTCCTATTTATTTAGACAGATCCCAAATTTAGGTATTGCACTATGTGGTCATCCACAGGAGAGAGGCACTGATCCCCCAGTGAACTCCGTGGGCCTCCCACCCACAGACCTCTGAAAGCACCAGGTCCCAGTGCAGCACATTCCTTCATAGAGAAAATATGTCAGATGCTCGATCAGCCCAAACTTAATCTTTTTCTGCTTTCAGCCTCCCAGCTATGGGGATATAGCTGTTTTAGGCAACCTGGAAAACTGCCTTTCCTTGTCAAAGCCCTCACATATTCACACAGTGAACAAACCCCACATGTCTGTCATGACAAAAGGCTTTTCTTCAGAGGTAGAGCCATCCCTGTGTACTCATGATTTTTCTAAACTGTGTGTTCATTGCCAGTAAAGAACTTTTTTTCCCTAGGAAAACGCATGTCCCAGCTCTAATAAGTTTATTTGTAAGTCTGATTGACATATGATGGGACAAAGTTAGACTGACAGTGAGTGTTTCATTGATGTGAAATTTTACACTGTATCTGGACATAGTATATACTTGGTTTATGATCCAGCTGGGCATGCTTGTTAGTTATTGTTGAGGTCAATCAAAGTGTAATTGTAACATAGGGAAAGACGGTCCCAGGGCTACAAAGATTTGTTTCCAACAGCTGCTATTCATTATTCATTAAACTCTACCTTCTGTTTTTGAAATTAATAACCCTTGGCCTTCTAACAAGGAATCAGACTTTAAGAATATAGATTTAAAAATCAAAGATGCACTAGTTTCATCCCCAGACAAGTGAGAGCATAAAGCACTTCAGCTAGTAATAGTAGCTGGCTGCAGAATTTAGTATTTCTGTTTGTGGAAAACCAGATGTGAGTGAGTTAATCTGAAATTTACGGGCACTGTATGCTGGATATGGGAGAGCTGACTGGTGTACAATAAACCCCAAACTTATGGAAGTCAGGGGGAACACTCAAAACTTCAGTTAAATAAAATTTCATAAAAATTAAGGTGAAGTACAGTATCACAAGTCTACAATGGGGGAATATCAGATTAAACAGAGTTTATTCAAATTGGCACTTGCACCTCCATTAAATTAGCAATTTTCCAACATCCATTCGTCATTGTTTGTCGGAAGTATAGCACAGGCTTTTGCTCAGGATGATGTCAGAAGGAGGCACGTGATGTTTCTGTCCCATGAATCCTATTCCTGTGTCTCTGTGAATGTTACTTCACTGAGACGGCACATGGGAAAGGTCTTGGGACAGCTTTGGAGCATGGCTGGAGACAGGGACTGCTTCACTGCCAAGTGCTAGCTCTGCAGTCCTGCTGAGCTCCTCTGTGGCTTTGTTTGTTGCTGCTGAAATGCAGCTACAGAGGGACCTGGAAACTGCGGGTGCAGTCCTACTGAGCTTATTTCACAGTGTTGGTCTGGAAGTGTTTTCTGTAGCTGGGTGAGGGATGTGTTTTTTGATTCCGTGAACCACAGAAAGAAACTAGTGGTATCTGTGAGTGATTTGTTTGAATGAAAGCTGTGATTTTTGAATTTCAGTATTGGTTGTATTGTCCACTGCAAATTTCTAAACTTTGAAAGTTAGGGACTACTGCTTCAACTGGTCTCAGAACAAAGCAGTCAAATGCATATTTGGGATATTATGGGATTTAAAAAAAAGTTATGTAAATAGCCACAAGGAAACTGTGACAGGCCTGTACCCATGTATCTATATATTTGCAAAGAAAAAAATTTTTTAAAATATTTACCTTTTTCAGTGGAAATATTTCAGCCTCTCTGTGGTGTGAGTCCCAGTGTTGGAATCCAGCACTCTGAAAACAATCTAATGAGGGGAAGACATTCTGTTTGAATTCTATCCTACCAAACCTCCACTGGAACAGACAAAAATTTTCTAGCATTCACTACTAGACAACACCGTTTTTGTTGAGATTTCTACTGTTGTGAGATACCCAACTGCTTGAAGAATGGTGCCCTTTCACTGCAACATCCTACCTATACATTAGTGGTGGGTGACTGTGGTAGGACTCATTACTGTGTCTGAGACATCCTGCCTTCAGATGTGTTGGGCACCATCACTGAATAGTGGAGTTTTAAATCCTGTGTATGGGAATGGACCCTATTTCTTTCTCCAAAACACTGGACTATTCTGTATTGGCATGAAACAAACTTGTGAGGCTTACCATTCCTCTTCAACAGTTATTACAAGTTTTAACAAATTCTAACAGTGAGCACCTCAAATTGTGCTTATGTTTCTTATTGAGTTTTATGTCAAAATCTGTGGAAAACTTATTTCAGTTGACTTCAGAGGACACTGGGTCCAGCCCAGGCAGCTCCAGGCACGTTTTCCCCATTTCATCACTTTGTCAGCACAAAGGGCTAATACACCGTGGTTAAAATATGTACAGGATATTATTCTGAGGCTGGATGTCTCAGTGCAGGCAATCTATGGGAAATATGATTACATTAACTGTGATGCGTGATCATAAGACCAGTAACTATGGTAGTATATCTTAAAGTTAGTTAAAATTGGTCTAAGAGTGTTAATGCAGCCATCTCTCTACTCTCTGAATCACTCTCCTATCCTTTTCTTTCCTGTGTAAATTCCACTACTTATGCATCTGGGGTACTTTAAACCAAAACTAAATGTTACATTTATGACACGTTTCTAAGCAAACATTGGGATATCCATTGCACATGAGCATGTTTCCTGAGCTCTGCCGGCCTTGTTGGGCAGCTTATCTTCTGTTCTCCCAAGTCTGACCTTTCATGTTTAGTTACTTTAAAGACACTAGAAAACCAACTATCTACTCAATTTCCTTGTAGCTTGGGAGTAAGGTTAAAATATCATGTAGCCACTGTATGTTTGACATTATACAGCCACAACTGATAAGCAAATATTTTCTTTTTAAATACACAGTACATTTTGCAAGAGTGTATAACAAATATTCTTATTGCTATTCTTTGTCCCAGAGAAGGCCTAGTGCTGTTAAATATAAAAAGTTGCCACTGGTGTTTATCTTACTAAATCTGTTCACATCAATTGGTTCTGCCTACCCCATATTTCAAAGCAAAATGATGGGGAAAGGTCGTATAGATTGACCTTCTCTTCAGTTCTCAGCTTAAGGGTGTCCTGTTTGTAATTAAGGAACAATTTCTTTTGTGATGGTAGTCAAGAAATTTTTCTTTCTTTTCTCTCTTTTCTTCACATAATATTTGTAAAGGTATGTGGAAGCCAGAGAACAGTTAATGCAGTTGGAAAATTTGTTGCTACAGAGGTAATTTATTTTTTTGAGAAAATCTGAAACAGCTCCTGTATTATATATTCAAATCCATACACTATCAGCAGCGAATTTGGAGGTAAAGGGCTAAATTCAAAGGTTTTGATTGCAAGGCCATCTGGCATTATTATGAAAAATGTTCTTGAATGCTTAGAAGAAACCTAAACCACATTGCTCAGTAGGTGCTGACTCCAATGAAATTCAACCATGTTGGTGCAGGTTTGTTGTCTGACTGTTGGAGACACTGTGGGAAAATCAGCGATTTCTATACTGATGAAGTGGCTGTGGCTGAGAATCATGATTTTAAGGGAAAAAATGTGAAATGGAACGTCTGGCATGTTGAAGCAAAATACTTTAAAATTGTACCTTTTTTTTAAAAAAAACTTGCAAGATTCATGCAAGTTGTACCTTTTTAGAAGACCAGAAAGAGATAATGAATATTTTGTTGCTCCAGCCTGGTTCTAGAGAGACACTGAAGAAAGAAAATCTATTTGCTGCCACAGAATGGTCTGAAAGAGTTTGGACAAGAAATATGCTCCTAGAGAACATGGAGACTGGCATTAGTTGGGTTGATCTCCTGAAGTCTGAGTTTTTAGATTTCTGTGAAACTCTGTTTGTTTGCCTGTTTTTCTTAAAGTCTGTGTGCTGTGTTTGCTTACAACTTTCACTGCTTGGATGGAACTGAAGGGATTAGCAATGGGATGTAAGGGCTTTTCTATCTAGGTCAGATTGGATTTAGCACTGACTGAAAATGACACTAGTTGTTCAGTATTCTGGATCAAATGTACAGTGGCCAGATTCATAGCAGTCTGGGTCATCTGAGGTCATAGTGCAGCTAAAGTTGAGAAAACATAGCCAAAGCTGAAGCAGCATTTTCAGACTGCTAATCAGGGAAGAACAGCACTGACTATTCCCACAGAAGGTTTCATTCGTATGTATTTCCTCTTCCCTTTTTGAGGCCAAATGTTTTATTCCTAGATGCCACATGTAATGCATTTATGAGCTAGGAAAGCACGCATCAGGCCAGGCATAAATCTGATAAATTGTTTTTAGTTTGAATCCATAGAATCATGGAATGGTTTGAGTTGGAAGGGACCTTAAAGATCATCTAGTTGCAACCCCCCTGCCATGGGCAGGGACACCTTTCACTAGTCCAGGTTGCTCAAAGCCCCCTCCAACCTGGAGGCAACCACAACATCCCTGAGCAACCTGTTCCAGTGTCTCACCACCCTCACAGTGAAGAATTTCTTTGTTATTTCTAATCTAAATCTACCCTCTCTCAGTTTAAATCCATTACCCCTCATCCTATCACTACACTCCCTAATAAAGAGTCCCTCGCCATCTTTCCTGTAGGCCCCCTTGGTACTGGAATTCTGGAGTCTGAATTGCTTTGTCACTACTTTGAATCAAGAGTCTGTTTCTGAGACTGTCAGCAGGCTCTAAAGGTCCTCTTTTAGGGTTTGAGGGGGGGAAGATCTTTACCTTTTCACTTTGTACAAGATTTATTTCAAACTAAAAAAAAAAAAAAAGAATTAAATGTCTAAATATCCCATTCAAAAAATGTGGATATAAAGGTAATTTGAAGTGATCAAATCTCTCATTTCACCTTTAACTCAGTGGACTCGTTTCCACAGACAATGCTAGTTTTGTGAAAGAGGTGGCAAGTAGGTTCCCTGGACTTCCCGCCATACGGTGCTGGAGCTCCTGATACAGACACGGTCTCTGCTCCATCTGATGAGCTGTGATGGGAGCACACAGCCAGTCAGGAAAAGAAAGGGAAGATAGAGTCATTGATATGTTAATCTTCCTTGTGAGTGTTTCTACCTTTCCCCTTTCTTTGTTCAGCAGAGAAGGAAATTGGAAAGAAAAAGGAACTGGTTTCTTCTTTGGCACCAAGGACCTGCCTGCACAGCAGTTCAGTAGCTTGTGAAAGGCAAATGTTGTTTGCCCTGGTTTCCTTATCGCCAAGCGGGGTTACTGGCTGCACCTCGATGACTGTGTTCAGTTTTGGGCCCCTCACTACAAAAAGGACATTGAATTTCTCGAGCGCATCCAGAGAAGGGCAACGAAGCTAGTGAAGGGTCTGGAGCACATGTCGTACGAGGAGCGGCTGAGGGAACTGGGGTTGTTTAGTCTGGAGAAGAGGAGGCTGAGGGGAGAGCTCATCGCCCTCTACAGCTACCTGAAAGGAGGTTGCAGAGAGCTGGGGATGAGTCTCTTTAACCAAGTAATAAGCGATAGAACAAGAGGGAATGGCCTCAAGTTGCGCCAGGGAAGGTTTAGACTGGATATTAGGAAGTATTTCTTTACAGAATGGGTTGTTAGGCGTTGGAATGGGCTGCCCAGGGAGGTGGTGGAGTCCCCATCCCTGGAGGTATTTAAGAGTCTGTGGTGGTTTAGGCCCTGCCAGGACCCGAGACCATGCTACTGCTGCCCCTCCCCCACCCTCTGACCGGAACGGGGCAGGGAGTGAAATACAAACCCCGGGGCTGAGATAAGGAGAGTTTTAATACAACAATGGAACAACAACAAGAACGATAACAATAGCAATAACTGTAATAACAATAAACAGAACAAGGGATATACCGATACAGCAGTGAGGAGAGCGATCGCACACCACGTGTTTACCAATCTTCCCGTGCTTGGGCGCCCGGACCTGACGTCAGCATGGTATTGAATAACCTGGCTAGAGCTCCCTTCCCACTGCCGGGGAAACTTAACCCTATCCTAGCTGAACCAAGACATAATCCACCCCTTTATTGTATACCATCTGCGTTGTGCCCAGCTGCCATTTAGCAATTAACAATAACAAAAAACCCCCCCACAATTAACAAAAGCACAATATAATTCACGGTATGTTTTCACCCAAACTCAAGTCCCCTTGTGGTACGTGTCGGACCTCTCCATCCTTCTGCATCACTCACCAGGTGCACCCAGGTCCTTGAGCAAAAGCAATCCCGTGGATGGGTTTGCCTTTGCCTGGCGCAGGACTAACCCAGACCCTTTTTCCCAGCACATCCCTCATGTGCACCACAGGGACTTTATCCCCATCTACAACGCGTGGAAGTTTTGACTGAGCTGGGCCAGCTCAACTGGCAGATCCTCTTGTGTTGACTAACCAAGTGGCCTCTACCAGATGTGTGTCCCAGTGTTTGAAGGTTCCACCTCCCATTGCTTTCAATGTAGTTTTTAACAGTCCATTGTAGCACTTGATTTTCGCAGAGGCTGGTGCGTGGTAGGGGATGTGGTAGACCCACTCGATGCCGTGTTCTTCTGCCTGGGCATCTATGAGGTTATTTCAGAAATGAGTCCCATTGTCTGACTCAATCCTCTCTAGGGTGCCGTGTCGCCACAGGACTTGGTCTTCAAGGCCCAGGATGGTATTCCGGGAGGTGGCGTGGGACACTGGATAAGTTTTCAGCCATCCAGTGGTTGCTTCCACCATTGTGAGCACGTGGCGCTTGCTCGGCGGGTCTGTGGCAGTGTGATGTAGTCGATCTGCCAGGCCTCTCCATATTTATATTTCAGCCATTGATCCTCATTCTGCTGGGGCTTCACCCGTTTGGCTTGTTTGATTGCAGCACACATCTCACATCCGTGGATGATTTCTATGATGGTGTCAATGGTGAGGTCCACTCCTCGATCTCGAGTCCACCTGTATGTTGCATCTCTGCCTTGGTGGCCCGAGGTCTCATGGGCCCACCGGGCTATGAACAGTTCACCTTTACTCTGCCAGTCCAGGTCCACCTGAGCCACTCCAATCTTAGCAGCTTGGTCCGCCTGCTGGTTGTGTTGATGTTCATCAGTGGCCCGACTCTTAAGTATATGGGTGTCCACATGGCGCACCTTCACAACGAGGTTCTCCACCCGGGCTGCAATATCCTGCCATACTTCAGCGGCCCAGACGGGTCTGCCCTTGCGTTGCCAGTTGCTCTGTTTCCATTGCTGCAACCACATCCACAGGGCACTTGCCACCACCACGAGTCAGTGTAGAGATAGAGTCTCGGCCACTTTTCTCACTCAGCAATATCCAAAGCCAATTGGGTGGCTTTCACCTCTGCGAACTGGCTCGATTCACCTTGTCCCTCAACAGCTTCAGTGGTTCGTCGTGTGAGATACCACACCGCAGCCTTCCATCATCGATGTTTTCCCACAATGCGACAAGACCCATCAGCGAATAGGGCATATCGCATCTCCTCATCTGGCAGCTCGTTATATGGTGGGGCCTCCTCAGCACGTTTCACCTCTTGTTCTGGTGACATCCCAGAATCTTTACTCTCTGGCCAGTTTGTGATCACCTCCAATATTCCTGGGCGGTCGGGGTTCCCTATTCAAGCCCGTTGTGTTATCAACGCAACCCATTTACTCCACGTGGCATCTGTTGCATGATGTGTGGAGGGAGCCTTTCCTTTGAACATCCATCCCAGCACCGGCAGTCGGGGTGCCAGGAGGAGCTGTGTCTCAGTGCTGATCACTTCTGAGGCAGCTCGAACTCCTTCGTACGCTGCCAGTATCTCCTTCTCAGTCAGAGTATAGTTAGCTTCAGAGCCTTTGTATCCCCGGCTCCAAAAGCCTAGAGGTTGGCCTTGGGTTTCCGCAGGTGCTTTCTGCCAGAGGCTCCAGGTAGGGCCATTCTCCTCTGCTGCGGTGTAGACCACATTCTCAACCTCCTGCCCTGCCCAGACTGGCCAGAGGGCTACTGCCTGGGCAATCTCCCACTTGATTTGTTCAAAGGCTTGTTGTTGCTCAGGGCCCCATTCAAAATCATTCTTCTTGCGGGTTACATGGTAGAGAGGGCTCACAATCAGGCTGTAGCTTGGGATGTGCATCCTCCAGAACCCCACAGCACCCAGGAAAGACTGAGTCTCCTTTTTAGTGGTTGGTGGGGCCATGGCTGTTATCTTGTTTATCACCTCCATTGGGATGTGGTGACGCCCATCTTGCCATTTTATTCCTAGGAATTGAATCTCCTTTCCTGGCCCCTTAACTTTCTGTTGCTTGATGGCAAAACCAGCCTTCAGGAGGATTTCAATTACCTTCTTTCCTTTCTCAAAGACTTCCTCAGCTGTGTCCCCCCATACAATGATATCGTCAATGAACTGCAGGTGTTCTGGAGCCCCACCTTTCTGCAGTGCAGTATGGACCAGTCTATGGCAAATGGTGGAGCTGTGTTTCCACCCCTGGGGCAATCGATTCCAGGTGTACTGGATACCCCTCCAAGTGAACGCAAACTGTGGCCTGTACTCTGGTGCTATTGGAATGGCGAAGAACGCGTTAGCGATGTCAATCATGGCATACCACTTGGCTGCCTTCGACTCCAGCTCATACTGGAGTTCTAGCATGTCCGGCACTGCAGCACTCATTGCTGGCGTAACTTCATTCAGGCCATGGTAGTCCACGGTCAGTGTCCATTCGCCATTAGGTTTTTTCACTGGCCATATAGGGCTGTTGAAGGGTGAATGAGTCTTGCTGATCACCTTCTGGCTTTCTAGTCGACGGATCAGCTGATGGATGGGGACCAGGGAATCTCGGTTAGTATGGTACTGCCGCCGGTGCACCGTCTTGGTAGCAATTGGCACTCGCTGCTCTTCAACCTTAAGCAACCCCACCACCGAGGGGTCCTCTGAGAGGCCGGGTAAGGTGGACAATTGCTCAACCTCCTCCAGGGCAGCTATACCAAAGGCCCACCGGTACCTTTTTGGGTCTTTAAAGTACCCTCTCCTAAGGTAATCTATACCTGGGATGCACAGGGCATCTGGGCCAGTCACAATGGGGTGCTTATGCCAGTCCTTCCCAGTTAAGCTTACTTCAGCCTCTAATAGGGTCAGCTGTTGGGACCCCCCTGTCACTCCGGAGATGCAGATGGGTTCAACCCCACTGTGGCTTGATGGCATCAGGGTGCACTGTACGCCAGTATCTACCAAGGCCTTATATTCTTGTGGGTCTGATGTGCCAGGCCATCGGATCCACACCGTCCAGTAAATCCGATTACCCCTTTCCTCCACCTGGCTGGAGGCAGGGCCCTTCTAATCCTGTTCACCATCACTCACTTGATCTAAGAGTGACTCCTGCAAGAATGACTCACTTGTCCCCTCAAGAGGGTCAAGCATACTGTTGGCCATTCTATTCTGTCTGTGGGATTTCCGACTGGACACTGGAGCTGCATCTCTCTTGGAAGACTCCCCTTTCATGGTGGTCTTCCCTTTCAGCTGCTGTACTCGTGCAGCTAGGGCAGAAGTGGGCTGTCCATGCCACCTCCTCATGTTTTCCTCATGGTCGTGGAGGAAGAACCACAGGGTGCCTCGTGGTGCGTACCTTCCACTGCCCTTCTCTTGGGTGGGGAAGTGCCTGCTTCTGATGGCTGAGACATCGGCCTGTGCAGGTGGAATGTAGGACATGTCCTGTTCCACTTTCTGGAGCCTCTGAGACAGTTACCTTGCAGCTGAAATGCAGGCATGTTGGAAGGAAGGGAGATTTCCCTCATACTGCCGGGGCTGGCCAGCCACTTCATCCACTGTCTGAGTCTGGGTGTCTCGCCACCAGGACACTACTGCTAGTGCTTTGGAATGTGCTTCTGGTGCACTTTGCAGGAACTTCCACCACATCACCTGTGTGCAAGGGGCCTGATCTGGATCCATTGGTGACCGCTCATCATTCAGATCACCATAAACCATGTCAAACACAGCCAATTCCCTGAGGTTCTGAATGCTTTTCTCCATGTTGGTCCACTTGCCTAACCGACATAGAACATCATCCTTGTAGGGGTACCTCTCCCTTACGCTGAGCAGGAGTCACCTCCAAAGGCTGAGGGTTTGAGCCTATTTCCCTATTGCCTTGTCAATAACAGCCTGCTTGGCTAAAGGTCCCAGCTGCTTGGCCTCTCTCCCCTCCAATTCCAAAACACCAGCTCCATTATCCTAGCATCGGAGCAGCCAGGTGCAAATTTTCTCACCCGGAAGGCGGCTGAAATCCTTCTGCATATCTCGCAACTCACTGAGGGATAGAGATCGGATGATTACATCTGGCTCTTCCTCCTGCTCTCGTGATGGGCCGGGTTCATCATCACCCTGTACACTGCGAGGGGATTTTTTGGTATATTTGGTTTTCCGTATCGGGGCGACTGATATTGGTACTGCTTGTCCCTCTGGCTCAGCTGCTGTACCAGTAGGTTCACCTTCAGATCCTGCAGCCCTTTGTCCCCCTTGAGGGCAGTGAACAGTGTTAAAGATGACACGGTAAGCATGGGCAAGCCCCCAGCACATTGCAACGAGTTGTGTCTCCCGGGATTTGTCAGATTGGCAACACACTTTTTCCAAATACTCCACCAGTTTATCAGGACTCTGCACTTGTTTGGGAGTGAAATCCCAAAGCATTGGGGGTGACCACTGACTCAGGCACTTGCCCATCTTTTCCCAAACACCTTGCCATTTATAACTATCTGCCCTCAGGGCAGGTTTCTGGGTGGCGCTATTATTGGAGAAATACCGCATGGCCCAAAACAAGATCTGGCAGACATTTAGAAAGCACAGTGCCGCAAGCACACTGGCCTGGGTGCTCCAGGGATAGCTGAAACTCTGAAAAACCGAGAGGATCTCTTCCCCTGGCTCACCCACAGAGGGGGTGAGACCCCAAACAAAAGCCCAGGCAGCAAACAGGTACCGGTTCACCCCCACAAGCAGTGATGCAAGCATATTATAAGCAGTCAGTAGCCAGTATAGCACAACAAGAGCCTTGGCATATTTTCCACCACCACCAAACACCAGCACTAGGAGCACACAGTGGATATAAGGATTAATCCAGCCCCACCATGCAAGCAAGTTGGCCAGCATTGCAAATGTTCCTTATCAAACAAATACATATAAAACCAGAAACATTGCACCTAACAGATTGCTCTAACACACCTTCTCCCTTTGTCCTTATCTCAACCCTCTCGAGCCCCACGTTGGGCGCCAAAAAGGCTGTGGTGGTTTAGGCCCTGCCGGGGTCTGAGATCACGCTGCCGCTGCCCCTCCCCCACCCTCGGACCGGACGGGGCAGGGAGTGAAATACAAACCCCGGGGCTGAGATAAGGAGAGGTTTAATACAACAGTGTAACAGCAACAAAACGAACAACAACAATAACAGTAATAACAATGAACAGAGCAAGAAATGTAACGATACAGCAGTGAGAGAGGCGACTGCACACAAAAGGGCGACTATCAATCTTCCCGCGCTTGGGCGCCCAGACCTGACACCAGCATGGTATTGAATAACCCGGCTAGAGCTCCCTCCCCACTGCTGGGGAAACTTAACCCTATCCTAGCTGAACCAGGACAGAGTCACATTGACATATAGCGCTTAGGGATATGGTGTAGTTGGGAACTGTCAGGTTAATGGTTGGACTAGATGATCTTCAAGGTCTTTTCCAACCTAGATGATTCCGTGATTCTGTGATACTTGCATCATGTGTGTGGGAGAAGGTTCAAGCTGTAATGCACTGGGTGACAACAAACAGCCGAGAATCAAGAGAATGGAGATTTAAATTTCATCTGACTTCTACATACCAAGCCAGGTGTATCCAGCATGCTTGTTGCTGTAATATTTGAGAACTACAGTTCATTTCTTGTTTGAAATACCAGAGCCCCAGTTCAAGGCCTTTATTGTGTATTGGTGAAGTAGTTCAGCCGTGCAAAAATTAGACTCCTAAGATTTATAAATTTGGCAAAGTATGGGACCTTCTCTGTAAGTGAGATTTTTTTCATGTCGTGGGACAACAAGCTTCAGTGGCTTTGCAGTTGCAGACACGTTGAGCTGTGTTGGCAGAATACTTCCTGTTTCGGGCAGACGAGATGTCGTAAATCTTCATTCTCTCTGTGATAAATTGTGTGTTAATAAAGATAGAATTTGCTTTGATATGTAACCAGGTTAAAAGAAGAATTCTTCTGATGAGACAAACCCAGAGATAGTGAAAATGGCAAATTAGGGTACAGGGGAAATGATGGATCCTGAAGAGGAATTTTTGTGTGGACAATGACAAATTCCGCACAGCTGTACTTGAATATTTTTAACATTTGAGTTGAGAACTAAGGGGTGCATTTACAAGCCGCTGGTACAGATATTTACTGAAAAATTTAGTGCTGAATTTTGGACGCAAGATGGATTTCACTACAAGCACACCACCTCCGTCCCATAAAACAGCCTGTCTCCGTATGTATAGTCCATCTTGTCTTATTCCACAAAAAGGGCCTGCAAATGAGTAACTGTAAGGTAGAAGGGATGATTCACCCAAAATGCTGTCTGCAGGGGTCACTTTGGTGCTCTCACCAGTGTCAAGTGCAGCGTGTCAAGAAATGAGCCCTCGTGTTAGTTCATTGGTATGTCCTCAGTTTGACTCACCGCTACGTTATTCCAGTTTTATACTGATGTAACACCATGGGAGTGACCTCCAGGTTTTTATCTCTGTGTCTCATTGAGGCATGTCTTAAGCATCCAGTCATCTTATTAACCGGGTGCCTTTCAGTACTGTGCATAAGGCTGGCAACTCTGACAAGGGTTGAGTGTGAGTTGCTATTGTATATCCACTACATCTTCAGGACCAAATCATTCAGAGCATGGTGGTATACAGAAAATCTCTTGATACTGCAGATTGGTCACATATGTCCCAGCATAAAGGACACTGAAATAACTAGGGACTTTACTAGAGACTGAAAGGTCACCTTCAACAACAATTATTCCCTTTTTACAGCTCACCTTCAGTCACGATCAGGCTGCACATTTTTGTGTTGCTTTCATTTCTCCTACCAATATTGGATGTTTTAAGGAGGTAAACCCTGGCCTCATCTATCATTCTGTCAAATGCTGATCAGACCTGTACTTGAATTATCAGTTGCATGTGGATTATGTTACCTGTCTCTGTTCTGATCTGTTTCTGTTTTCCATATGATACAGCTGGTGTAGGGTTTTTTATCATATAAAAGCTATAACCTGGAAGAACCAACATTAATTTCCTCTGGAGTCTTATGAAAAGTATCAAGGGTGCGCCTGACTTGTGGTGACAGAGCTTTTCAGCATACTCTGAGAAAGAACTGCTTCTGGGCACACATGGCAGCCAGATATAACTTACACGCACAGCGGTGTACATATAGTACTAGTTCATTAACTTTCCCTTCATGAATCTGTTAACCAGATACTTTACTAGCACTTTTAATGTACCATCACATGTCCGGGGTCAAATAGCCAGCTGCAGATAAGGCTGAGTTTCCATAAGACCTCCAACAATAGTGATTAGGTGAAAGCTTAATACCTTTAGAGTCTTATAAACCCTCTGTCTCATATATTACACTATGCATTCATGAAAGGGAAGACAGAATAAATTAGCCAATGTAAAATGTATCCGGAAGCCTAAAATAATCCTGTAATTCCCAGTATTATCCCTAATAATGTGACCCTAGAACCAGTGATGAAATGGAGCAACAAGGTCATTGCATGCCAGGGTTCAGATAAGATCGTCTGTGGATTCTTTCCTGCAAGATCTAACAAAAAAAAGTTAAAAGTAATTTGAAAAAACTCTTGAAAGTAGTCTTTAGTCTGAAGGGATTAGGAGCCCACAGATGAATATGATGATCCTCAATCTTCCCAAAAAAAAGCTTTGCAGAGACAGCCTCAAATCACTGCAAAGAAATCATTACAATTCAGGAACCTGGGGTCTGTTTTATCAGTTCCTAGACACAATGCAGCAGATACTGGGTATGATTCAGAAATGGTGCAAGAGGACTTGAAATGCACCCTGCATGGGCAGCTGATTGAAGTTGTTTCTGGAAAGGATGGCCATCTGGGTGAGGTTTGTGGGAAAAGCAGCTTTTTGGAGTTTAATTTCCTCCCAGAGCTGCAGTGAAAGCGATGAAGGTGTGAGGTAACTCTGGGAAGGAATCACAGCCGTGCAGTGGTCCTTGGCTGGAGCACTTGCACCCTGGCCTGGCCACCCTCTTGTGGGTCCTGTGTCCTCTGGCCTGTGTGGTGTCAGCTCTGCAGTGGAGGCCTCTTCGTCACTGGAGTGTATTTTCTTTTTGTGTGGGATAGGTACCATCAGCAGGAGCCGACAGATAAAAAGGGAATGGGGGAAGTGGTTGATGTGAAGGCTTAGCTGATGTTCCATCGGTCCCGTGCCCACAGCTGCATGTGGAGTAGATGGGTGTCTGTGGCCCTCTGCTTTTTGGGATCTTGGGGTGACTGTAACAGAGGGGCCAGCAGCTGGAACAACAGCAGTCTGATGGGCAGGCCACCAAAAGTACTGTGGTGCATCCCCTGAGTTGAGACGGAAGTCTGAATCCAAGAAAAACTTGGTTTTTGATTTTTCTTTGCAGACAAAAGGCAGATACCGGCAGAATGTAACTGATCCCAGGGTATCTGCTTATGAACTAGCGGTGCTGGTGATGTCTGGGGCTTAGTACCACATAGTCCTCCTTGAAACTAATCCCTATTCATTCTTCCCATAGGTTCCTAGGATAAGCAAGAATTTCTTGTTCCCAGTGGAGTAGACTGTGAACGCAGGAGGACTTTCTATGATTTTCTCTGGAAAGGAACTGTGGTTGGGACATATGGTCTTTTAATTTGGAAAAATCTTATATTTTCCAGGGTGCTTGCCATAAGTCACGGAGAGTTTGGGCTCACAGCAAAGATGGGAGGGTGGAAAAGTTTTGGGTTTTTCTGTTTGTATTTTTTTTTTTTTTATTTCTCCAGTTTGGGCTCTGACATACAATGTTTCACTCTGTTGTTTGAGATTTTGCCACTAAAACCTTGGGAAGAAAGGAACCGTCTTCCCCGTTGCAAGGCTGGTATTGTTTGGGATACCCTGCTGGGCTTCTGAAGAGAAGTGATGACAGACACCCTGCAACAGACATAAAAACCAGCTCTGGATTCTGAACAGCAAATCAAGCATGTGAGTAAAACCTACACTGATTTGTGTGTCTTCATCGTCGCCTGCCAGTTTCAAAGCAAGCTGGGTAAGTATAGCACTTTAAATACTTCTTGGGACAATTGGTTGTTTTGAATAACTAAAGAGAAATTTGAAAGACAACTTACAACTATGAAATGTATAATAGTGCAGTTTCTGGAGAAACAATACAATGTAGGGATATGGAGATATGAGCTGTAAAAGCCTCTAAGTCAGATAAACCACCAGGGATTCACTTTTACCATAGTGAGAAGACTCTCAATCCTCAGTACAGATGTGAGACGTCTACGCCCAATCAGAAAGAGCTGAGCCCCTTAGACAATTAGATCGTTAAAGTTAAATGCTTGGCTGTATCATTAACTTTATATTGTAATAATAAAAGGGTAGTAGGAACCTCCAGTAAAAGAGTCAGATGATGTGCTATTCCCAACCTGTGATTCCTATGGATTATGAGCATAGTGGCAGCCAACACACAGCACAGTTCCCATGTGAACAGATCTGTTTTCAAAATCACCGCTGTGAAATAAACACAAGGGTCCCTGGCAAGTGAGCTCTAGTCCAGTTTGGTTTGACAGCGGAGAGCAATTCCTGCACGTACACATTTCCAGTGCTGCGGGGCCAGAAGGGACATTGTGCTTTGACCTTGCCTCACCTGAGAGCAAAAGGATGAAGACGGACAAGTAGCTACGTTCATGGCAACAGAGGAGTGGGAGCAGAGAAACAGCATAGGCCTAATGTGGTTAACTCAGGCTTGGCTCATCAAGGACTGTCAGGGGTATAGAGAGACAGCCTTGAGACAGGGAGGGTGGCAGTAGCAGCTTTTGCTCCCCATAGCAAAGGGAATTGTGTCTGCTAGATCTACCCATATTGAAGGAAGAGGAACTTTAGACTACTATACCTCATCAGATCAAACAGCAATATTGGTCACTTAGCACACCTGAAAATGCTTGCCAGAAGCTTGTTTTCCTGTTTCTAGCTTGATAACCAAATGCACTTGCATACTTACATGTTCTACAGGGGTTAATTCGTTGGGACTACCTTGGGGATAGAAATATTTGGAAGCACTGGAATTCCTGTTTCTCCAAGTGTGAGTGGATGTTATCTGTTCATGTCCGACTGTGTCTTTGATATCTTCAGATGGAAGGTGATGGTGATGCCCGAAGCCGTTTCATTCCAGCCATATATCACCGTTCTGGCACCAGTCCTCCTTTGACATCTGACCTGAGTACTATCAGTTGCAGCACATTCAATTGCCTACAAAAGCCAGCTTTCTGTGGTAGGGAATACCATTTCCTGTAGCTTCTGGCAGACCCAAAGGGCCAGAGTACTCACTGGGCAGGTCTGAAGTGCCTGTTTCCACTGTAGAAGAGGCCCCCTTTGCTCATATGTAGCTTGCACCTTTGAGGGCAGCTCAGCCTTGCACAGAGGACAGAATGGATAGCACTCACTCAATAACTCACAGTTCTTCAGTGTCTCACTTTATTATTCCATGGCTTTTGCCAGCTCTTCTGGGTCATATATATTTTCAAATTATCCTTTATATATAAAGCTCTCTCTTTACGCGGACTTTTCTATGGTGCTGATCATGAAGTTATCTGATACTTTCATATCAATGCATTAATTTTCACTCTGCCCCAGTGAGGTGAGCAAATGGCCCAAACCAGAGGGGTTTAAATGAGGATTAAGACTGCAACAGGGATGTTGAGAGTCTCCAATAATTTCAGCTGGCTTTGTGAGAGATTAGCACTCTAGACATATCATCCCAAGGTGAGACTCCCTGAATTGTTGACTATCTGTGGGGAACTAGGAGTATTGGAGCTGCCTAGAGCCACCTGAAAACATTGCCCATTGGCAAGAGTAAACTTGAATTGCTGAGAGCAGAATTCATATGCTGGAGCCATGAAAATGCCTGTCCCTGCATTCACTTTGCACCATCCAGTCTTCCCAGCAAAAAGGCAGAATGAGGAAGAAGCAACAGAGATGTAAAAACCTGTGAGAGGTAAACAGGCAGTTCACCTCTGTGGGTTTTTTAAAATTTCCCCCAGCAGCATCAATGTTCAACAGTGATTTTATTCTGACCCACTGATGATAATATAAGTTGTTTTTCCCCACTATCTTCAGCTGGAACTTTATCAAACCTACTGGCTAAATCCACGTCATTTTGTGCACCCAAACACTCTTGAGTGCTCAAGTTGAGAGCCTTAATGCTCTGATTCTTTTTTTAATATATACTCTTTTTAGTGTGATTCCTGGAGAGCTTTGCACAAAACCCTTCTCCCTAAACATTCATGATACAGACTCCTATGCAATCAGTCAACAGGTCTGAACTGTTAGAGGCAAGCACAAACCTGACTCATGTGAGGCAATACGCTCTCAGACTAATGATGCCACAGTCTTTCTGCAAACTTGGGAGAGACTCTCTAAGAGCACCAGATTGTGAGAAAAATCATTACAGGATATCCCATCCTTGCAACAAGAGTGGTAGCTGAAAAGTTCATTTTGCCAGTGGGCTTCTCAGTCAAATGCAAACAGAGGAGGGCTTGTGATTCCTGACTGAGGTTTAAGTGGCATATGAGATTGGGGTATTTCTTTCAATATGATCCTGACAATAATATCTACTAAGCCCCATTTGGCAAGGCTTGCAAGATAACCTCTGCCAGTTGATACCACCTGGACCACTGGAATTTTTGCTCTAAATTTTAAAATTGTCTATTCACTGTATTTTTTTTGAACATTGCAAAATATTATTTTTTTGCTCATACTAAGGAATATAAAGACATAAGGAAAAACTTTGCTTTTTCTCCAGACCCCATTATTTAATGCAAACAGTTATATCCATCCGAGAACAACACTTCCAACGGCCCAGTAACTGAGTTCTGACTTTGCTTTTAAGCCATATTTCCTCTAATGTTAGGAGTGTACTTCTTTGCTCCTCTCTAACTAGAGCTCATAAAGAAGAACAAGCTTCTCTTGCTGACAGAGTACTTCGGAAAGTTAGGTTTTGAGGTTTATATTTTTAATATTACCATCCCATGAAAGTAAATAGATAATTAGGACTTCTTTTTGCAGGGGAAGAAATGGCAAGGAGGGATGAGGGAGAGGTCCAGATCTCAGCCTGATAACAGCAGTCTCTTGAAAGCAGCACTGTGGTGGGCAGTTTCAGTATGGTGATTTGTTTGATCTATTACAAAATCCTCTATACCAGTGTGTAGCTACCACCCACTTATATTTATTATGCAGTTTTATTTTTGCTTGGTAATATTTTTCTTGTGTTTATTTTAAAAGGTCTACATTTTGTGGTGACAGTCTCCCATTTTCCAAATTAACTGCTAGCAGATGTTGCTGTGTGGTGTGGAGCACATACAGCAGCCTAAACCACCAAGGTCTGGATACTGGCTTAGAAAAAAAATCTTTGTGTTATTCAAGCAAGTTTCAGGAGTGTCTACAAAGTGCTTATGTAGAATCTTATTCAGAAAATAAATTACTGTTCTTTTTATAGCTTTTAGATGGTTTTAGCTTTTGGAATTACTGCTGAAACCTAACAAGTCCATACCATGGTTTAAGAAATGAAATATCATTTGAGCAGTGTTATTTAGGAAAGGATTAGCTGCTGATACAGGCAAATGCAGGTAAATTGTATTTAGAGCTACAACTGCCTAGTATTGTCCCTTATAAAATCCCTGCTACTGCTGCACGTGTCTGCTAAACCTTAGCTTTTGGAGCTAAAAGCTTCAGTGTGAGCAGAGCTCTTTGAGTAGTCTATTTTTGAAACTATTGCTGAAAATGAGATTGAGAAATGGGGGTTTGTGATTTTCCTTTTGGAATGAGGTATTGCAATTTGTCTGGGGCATTGTTCTGTTGCCAGGGATGTGCTTTTTTTTGCTGCATATGTGAAACCATGCATTTGTGAGAAGCTGAGGTTGCATGTGTTGCAGAGTGACTTTGCTAGGCAGGTAGCTAACCTGTCCAGACCTTTTATATATCATGCTACAATTGCTCATCCATGTAACTAGGTAAGTTATAAGCACTCGCTGTTCTCCATGCTTGTTGGGAGTAGGACAAGAGGGGGAAAGAAGGTGTTAAAGTGCAGCAAGTAATTCACTGCCTAACTTGCTGCTAAAGTGCTCAGGAGGAAGCATGGCTGGTACAGCTGTGGCTTCATCACAGAAGGTTTTTAAGATCTGTTTGTGCAAGTGTTTGTTAGGAACGATGCAGGTATAGTTGGTTCTGCATTAGAGCAGGGTCATGGACTAGAAAACCTTTAAAGTTTCCTTTTAAATCTACTGCTCTCACTGAGCCTTGCTGTGTAGCCTCCCTCAAAGAAACTGGAAAGTTACCCCATTAGCTATCTTACTGCAGAAGAGCTGTCCACTAGATGTCACTGGTACTTCACTGAAATAAGATTTAAAAAGCCTTTTCTGATAGGTCGTTAAAGCGATGATGTACAGGTGAGCATCATCAGGGTGCTTGCACTCCTCTGAGGGCCGCTCCTCCGACATCTCATGATGGCCTGCGCTGGGCTTGTGTGGGGTGGCCAATACCTCGCTCAAGTTTAAGACCAGAAAATGAGACTATTCTATTTGTTAAGGTTTTGAAGAGCCTGTGGATGGGTACAGCAACGCTTTTGGAATTAGCACTGTGCAAGCACATTAAGGCAAATGCCTCTCTTGTGGAAGTATTTCAGTGGTGCTTTATTTATTGCTAAGGATTTTATTTGCTTATCTTCCAAATGCAACAGCTAATTCTGCATTTTATTCTAAGACAAAACTCCGTGCTGATATGGAATATGCATAGTTTTGTATGCTTTTTCCCTTTTCAAGAAGCTGTAAAGAGGACCTGAATGCCCAATAATCCTGTTAAAGAAGGGTTATCACAAAGATGGCAGATAAACAGAAGCTGGTCTTCACCAGTGTTTTTAATGCATAAGTTGGACAAATTATATCTGGTTTATTTCACTTGACCTACTAGAGGTCCCTCCAGTTAAATCACCTGTAGTTGGCCTATAGTTGACCCTTTGTTGACTTATTTAATCATCTGCCTAGTTTTCTGAACAGGTTGTGAACATTTAGACTTAAATCAGTCCTTGAAAAGGTCCTGTCATTAGGCAGTAAGGCTCATACCTGATAATCTGCCCGTCACATAATATGAACACAGATGACAATCACTTACCTCTTTTATGTCATGATATAAGGCTGAAATTGCCTAAAATGAGGAAGAAAGCCATTATTTAATCAATGGAATTGCGTCAATTGAGTAAAATTTGTCTCTAGTGTAAACAAATGGAATGTCTTTGCACTCTGTGAAAACAAGACTAAATTACTTGCAGATCTTGCAGATAGAAAAACATAGGAAGTGGACTTGTAGGCTGACACACTCAGGGTTTCAGAGTAAGCATTTAAAATAATTATCCAGATTACACTGGATTACTTAATATATTTTTTTGCATCATGTGTATACACTTTTATTTTTGAAACAATAAAAGCGTTATTAGGTTTTTTTTCAGTCATGTTTGATTATTTGAGAAATTCCTTAGAACAATGCAGGATTATTACCAATAAATATAGTTAAATAAGAAATGTCAAAAACCAGTTTTAACTTTTGAAGGTGAGTTGAAGAGCAGTGATCAGTGTGTCCCAGGACAGAGGAGTTTTTGGTACATGTACATATAAGAAGCTTGATGTGAGAGAATGATCTTTCATTAAAAAAATCTAACAAAACATAATCTAAGTTTCCTCCTTGTAGCCCCATACATATACAAGTAGCAGAACACAATAAAGAATATAGGAATTTCTAGATTTATGCATTTACCCAATTACCCAGTTTTTCGTACTATGAACGCTCAATATTTAGTGGCTATTTCCTGAAGAACAACCTGTATGTGGAAAAAACAGAAGCTGCATGGGCTATTGGGACATCAGCGTGCAGATTTTTCACATATCCTTAAGTTTTCCACGGGTCCAATGGAAGAAAATGTGAGCGTGTTAAAGATGTATGTTTCTAATCTATAAACACCATAATTTCTTACTTGCTAAAGTAAATTTTGTTTGCATTTTTGTGACTGGCCTAAAGTGACCATCTGGAGTATGATCAATCATGTGCTTGACCTGATGCCTCTAGAATGGAAGATATGCCTATGTAAGTCTTCCTCACTGATTCAGAAATTGGGATTGCTCCACCGAGAAGTTTATAGGAAGAAGCTAGTCTGGGAACCAGTTTGGTTTTTTTTTTTAAAGCTCCTATTGTGGCCTTTTGGAGATAATGTTGGATGATTGAAAGAAACACTGTGAGAATGGCAATAAATCGTGGGTTTAGTGTGTAGATCTTGATTCAAGAGGCTTTCAGGACAGTCCCTTTACTCAATGAATGCCCAGAGAACCAAGTCAAAAGACATTTAATAATCTCAGCACTTTGTAGGACTGGTCCTTAGCTGTGACATGATAGCTGACAGGCAAAAGGTAGAAGGGTGGGCAAAAATTCAGCACCAAAGGTCACAGAAGAGATATAGTAAATATGCAGTGCATTAGTCCTCCTCTTCTTCCTCTTTGAGTTGGCTAGAGCTGTGGCTGTGCAGGGATTTTGAAGGGGTAGGGTCCACAGCAGGGAAGAAGCTATCAATCAAAAGAGGCCACAGATCACTGCTATGCCATCCTCTTCTGTCACGGTCCATGCCAGGCTCTGACTTGAGGAAACTAACTCCCCTGATTTTATGGTAGCTGTGTGCAGAAGTTCCCGTCAGCGTGAGGGTGCAAGGCTGGACTGTGGTCCATGCAAAGCTAGGACTGCCTGCCCACTGTCTTCATCATTTGTCAAGTTACACCACATGGAAAAGAGTATTTGAAAGATGCTGGGCTGCATCTTTTCTCTAATTGTGGTTAGGGAACAGCAGTTGTGATGGTGTTTTCTTCTCAGATTTGTTTTCAGGAAGGTAAAAGGAGAAAGAAATGGCATCTTGGTGGAGCTGGAGATTTGGAGTCAGAGCTCTTGGTTCTGCCCTAGACCCTTGCAATACTGGAGCTGCAAATTTACAAACCAAAGATACAGAAGAAACAGGGGTTGCTTGCTGCCTCAAAGTGTTGGGTGTGGATTTCTGACAATGCACGGGGAGTGAGCTTGTCACCATGTAATGCCTAGAGATCTCCTCTTCATGTACAATAGGAAGTCTCACGTTCTCTCTCTGTGCCATGGAGGTTAACCCTCCCCAGAGGGATATGAACTTGAAACCTCTTTGGTTTATTTGAACATATGACATCTACAGCTCTCTCCCACATCTATCTTCACTACCAGCCCTAAAGTAGCAATCTGGCTAAACACAAGTCAGCAGGTTTGTTGCCGCTGGGGTTCCTGTATAACCATTTATCCACAGGAGCCAGAGTTTCTGTATTTCCATGGTGGCAACTTTAACTCGACCAGATCTCAGACTCCACAGGTGGCCTCCTGCAATGGGGTGTGTTTCTCATTTTATCGTGGTGGTATAAACTAAGGGGTGCTTTCTGCAGGCAGATTTTATGCGGAGGAGAAATGCTTTGTCCAGCTGAAAACAGAGTTGAAGAGTGTGAGTGGGGAGACTTTGGGTAGGAGGGTCTGTAAATCCTGGTGGACAGTTCATATTATTCTGGATTTTGAGAAATCAGCAGGAAGGCTACTGCCAGCTCTGGTTTCATTAGGGTGATGCTCTCTGAAACACCCTTGGCCGTTGGCTTCATTTACAGGTCAGTGTAATGATAAAGTTCACTTCCTTTCATTGGAGGGGTTGCTTTCGATATCTGAATATGTTTATTCAGAAATGCCTGACATAGCTGATAAAGAGAACACTATGCTAGTTATTCAGGAAATAAATATATCTAATAGCAAATAATCAGAGTGACAACTCTGTATTTGTCTGAGAATATGATTTCTACCACTTCATGCTCTAGGGTCTTGTTTCTCTTCTTTTGTCATTTAAGATAATTTGTTACCTTTTAACCGAATTTTAAAAAATGCTCTTTATTGTTACACTCTGCATAGTAAAGCATACTTAAGCAGCAAGGTAGACAAATCTGCACCTTGAGAGAGTATCATGTTGTACTGAGACTTCTGAGAGATTAGCTTTTGAAGAACCTCTTTGTTTTTATTCTGAATATGATCCAGTCCTGGGGATTTAATTTTCTTCTCCAGATCATTATGTTTGCATGTTTTCTTATCTAAGGAGGAATAAGTTTAGGGCATGAGCCTGTAAATCTGTTCTCACATAATTTATTAAGAGTCACGTGGTCCTGGTGCCACTGAAGGGAAAGATCTTTTAATTTTACACTGACATCTAGTCCTTTCAACATGGTTTTCCTCTTTAGAGCTCAGTGCATTATTCTGGTTTCCCACACTATGATTGTCCAGTGATTGGCAGGTCTGTGAGTAAAACTCATGTGAATTTTGTTCTCTTTCTGCTTAGTCACTCTCCCTTCTGCATCTCCTTACAGTGCCCAACATCCAGCAAAGTCAAATTGCCTTTAGTAATGCAAGATTGGCTCTTTGCTGGATAGCCTTGGTTGGACAGGGGAGCACAGGTTTAGCAGGATCCTGGAAGTCGTTTGGGTTTTCTCTCAAGTCAGCCAACTTTCTGTGTTCAGAGACCAGATTATCAGTTCATTCAAAAGACTGTTCTCATCCATTTTCCACAAAGAAATCTGAAGAGTTTATTGTTTCCGTGTTGTGATTCCCGAACAGTCGCTGTGGCTTGTGAATGACTTTTTCTATCATTTATGAAAATGCAGTGTAATACTTTGTGGGATTTGCAGAAAAAGGTTTCTGGTTTCCTTCTCCTTCCTTCCATTAACACTCTGAATATCCCAGGGAGTGAGTGCAGCTGTGTTCAGAACCACAACCTGTAAGAAACGATAGCGTGCTGGTCTGTCATGGCAGCCAGGCACAGTGTGACCATGGGGAATCGCCCCCCAAGTGCCACGTATGAAGCAGACTGCTCATGGTTAGGGCCGATGCTGTCTTTGTGGGGATAGACAAACAGCCTGATTCTGCTTGCACAAGCTGAGGACATTTTTTGCTCTGAAGAGGGAAGGGACAGGACCAAGGTGAGTTTTGAAAGTGGATTTGAAAGCTGTGTCTAGTTGATTTAGATGCCTTTCTTATAAGGGATTCGAGCACTAAGGGATTAAAAGTGGAGTGATGCCTTAAGGTCTTCAGCTTCCACATCCAACTCCTGTTAATGGGGAATGGACTCACAAGACAAAACCAGTAAATGTGGCCTCCAAGGATGAGTATATTTGTGATTTCCCAAGCCTTTGGATCCTACCGGGAAACTTTCAGACAAAAAGGCAAAAAGCTTCCTATTACCAAAAGTTCAAATACTGTACTTAAAAGGGGCTTACTCCAGGTTTCTAAAGGCAGCTGATCAAAGTGTGGCTTTGTGCACAGAGCAGAATATGCTTCACATGCATCCAAATTAAGTTGCTCTCCTGTAGCAGCAGCAGCATGGCTGAGTGCTAGCCTGTGCTTCCCAGTGAGCCTGCTCGCCACATCGTTCCTCTTCTCTGAATGAGCAGCTCTCAGCAGGCAGCTGCTCTCTAGTCAGGATGGTTTTAGGTAAACTTAGTATAAAGAGTGGGATTGCATTATAACTATGGGGAAGAATCTGACAAGGTTTTCTGAGTACTTGTAACTCTAAGTTATAAACTTAGTTGTAGCAGGCTCCAAAGACTGAGAAACTGTGACCTGTCAGTCTGGGAGCTGGGACTCCTGTTTGACATTGTCTGCTCAGCTGTGACATAAGCATGCAAATATCTTGCTTGGAGCAGAGAAGCTGTGCTCCAAAGACAGCTTTTGGGCTGGGTCTGAACCCTAATTTTCATAGATCTGAAGGACTCACAGTTCCTGCTAGAGTCACCAGGAGACGCAGGTGCCAATATTGCTGAATAGCAAGACTTGATTCAAGTTGGATACTCTTGGTTTCAAGCTGACAGTTAGAAATGCTGCTTCTAGTGTCTATGCATGTCTCTTGAAAATGTGGGATGCTGTCGGGCTTGGCTGGTCTACTGATATTTGCCAGCATTTTTAAGACCCCTCAGAGGTTTAAACAACTGTACATTACTGTTGTTATTAACAATCAGAAGGTATTTATTTTATTATAACTTGGGCAGTATTTTATTCAGAGCAGCTCAACCCATCTTCTAATATCTGTGAGTTATGGTTTGGTACCTTGCCAGTCATTTCTCCAAAAACTTGGTGCTCTAGACTTTGCTTTGCTCACTGAGACAGCCGGAACTCTTCTGGTCTTGGGAGCAGTGAATGTAAACATGTGACACTACAGCCCACAAATGGCATCAAGTTTACAGTGCAAGGGACTGGATCACCTCTGTGTTTCTGTTCATGCCACCATAACCCCATTTATTTCGACACAGCTGATCTGGAATAATACAGGTGATAGTCAGAGAAGTTGACAAAAGTGCCCGTAGGCCACTACAAACAGTTAAAAATAATAAACCAACCTGACTCAGCTTCTCACATGACAAGAATTCCTCTGCTGCACTAAAATTATGTGGCCAGTATACTGGGATCCATCTTCATTACTTGCATATTTTATTGTGTTTGATGATTAAGGGAGAGTCTGAAAGTAAGGTAGAAAATACAGAACACTTGAATTCATTAAGAGCCAGAGGAGATTGATTAAAATGTGCTTTGCAACCCCAGACCAGTTCCTTACCCATTCTGCAGACACACAAGCTGTGGCTTCTTTAAAATCCACTGTCAAGAGGACAAAATGTTGCTTTCTTTCACTTTTTTTTTTTTTTTTTACTTTCGCTCTCTGATTAGTCCTGTTGTTTCTGTATGAATAAACCTGTTGCATGTCCATCCGCAAACACTTTTGTGATGTGCCTCGGCCGGCAAACAGATGCTGTTTAATTTCTTCTGATCTCTTTTCCTGATGAACCTCTTCATTATCTGTATTGTTACAGACATAATTCAAGATTCTCCAGCTTATTTCCTGTTTTTTTTTTTTTTTTTCCCCACAATAGAATAGGGATGACGATTTATTGTGTATATGATGTTAGGCCTAAAAGCCCTTTCCTGGGCTCTTACTCAGTTGTTCCAGGAGCTATATAAAACCAGAACAAAGACAATGTGTGTCCATATTGCATACTTTTTAACTAGTTATTCTAGAAAGGCGGGAATTCTCCTTAACTGTGAGACAAATTCTCTCCTCTTCAACTCCATTAGCTGTATACCAGGATTGAAAAATCTGACCATTGTCATTTAACAGTAGATGCTCTTCATGCTGTCCTTGATAACTTCAGTGATGAGAATGAATTAAATGAGAGCTTGCCTGTTGCAAGAGGTTGCATTTCAGAGGGTAACTTGATAATTAATTTTTTACTGAAAAGGACGCTATGTCTTAGTTATTTCCCTTGTAGGAAATTCTGGTTCATCAAAGCCTGGTCTGCTGCTTAGGTAAGTTCAGGTTTCACGGGAGAATGAAGGACTGGACATCGGGATGTCACAAGATTTTTCAGAGGCTTATTGTAACGATAACCAGTTTTGCAAGTATGATTTGTATTTATATTTCACATCTGGCTTTCTAAGGTGTAATTAACTTTTAGTCTAACCTGTTTCTAGCAGTTCTTGCTTGTATAGAACCTTCCAGTTATTTGGAAGCTTTTTCTACTGATAATCTCTATGCTGATAAATAAAAACAAATACTAGAAGACAGCAGAGCTCCTAGTGAGCTATCTTGCTTATATAGCTGTTCCTTCCCTGGGTATCTGCCACCGCCTCCAGGGAGCAGGATGCAATGAAACTGTAGACGCTCCTTTGAGGGATTCTCACTGAGCTGTTGACAAGTTCTTCATGGGCTGTGGACAATATACCACTATGCACTTGTGTCACACCACAGGGCCTCCCATTGACGCTTATCCTTTTCGTTTGGCCTCTGACCTCCACTGCTTGCCACTTAGTGAAGTGGCAGTTCAGAAAAGAAAGCAAAAGTCAGACCAAAGTAGCTTTCATCTACCTTGCATAGCCCAGTTTGTACTTATTGCTATTTTTCAAATTACTAATAATTAATAGAGATCCTATATATTTTCCCATTTTGAAATAAAACCCATTCTTGAGTATAAATGGATGAAGTAGCATTGTTCCCTGCTACCCAGATATGTGGATTTTCACCCTGACATCCTTATTTCCACCCCTCATTTCTTTTTTTTTTTTAAGCAGAGGTAATCCAGAACTAACCCCAGAGAGTTAAAAAAATTAGAAATGCAAATTTACAGGTTTGGGCCCTCTGCAATTTCTGACTTTCACACATCTTAGTGATCTGTACTTGGAATTACTGAACTGAAAGCAAAATGTCGTGTTTAAGTACAGTTTAGACAATCCATGCAACAATGATTTTGTATGTGAGCATCTCTTCCATTTCGGTAATTAAAACACTCCATTACAATTGTTCGGTACATAAATGCCAATCTTTGAAGTCTAGAATGGAAATAATTGTATTACTCTGGATCTGTGACTGTAGAACTGTGGCACCCCAACTCTTCACACAGTGATGCCAAAGAATAACTTCAGTGGCCTCCAAGTCTGCTAATTGAATTACTGGATTACAGAAATGCTGAAAACCCTCTGTCTCTAACCAGGATTCTGTGGTGTCAAGGTGTGCAAAATCAGAATGAAAAATCACCTCTCATGACACGTGGGTTGGAAAATAATGCAAGAAGCCTCCTTCATTTCTCTGCTTGATCTCCAGTAGCGGTTGAATACTACCCCTCCTCCCACTGAGTTCGGAAGTGGTCATCAAATGAAAGGGTAGAGCTAGAGGGAAGGAAGATGGTGATTTAATTAGAGATCTAAGGGGTCATTTTTTTTTTCCCAGCATGTAGTATTGTTGTAAGTCAGCACTTATTGATGTGTGATGATTACAGGCAGCCAAGAAACAGGCCTGTACATCCACTCTTCTAGATTTATGATGGCAGAGACAGGACCTTTTGCTTTTAAGAACGAGCAGTTTGCCCACTTTGTTTACAGTTAAACTGATCTAGAGAAAAGATTCAGTGAAAATGAAATTAGATTAAATATGTAGGAAGAATAGCTGTAAAAGCAAAGCATATGTTAAAAATTGACAGTGGTCATTTACAAAACAGGTAAAGCTTTGAAAATATGCTCAAGAGATTTAGGAGCATAGATTTTATCGAAAGTCAGCAGGATTTGTATTTCTAAACCACATATAGTGTTTTGAGTATTTTCTCTAGTATTTGTACTTAAGTTTAGTAAAAAGAAAATGTATTAAAATTGTTTAGTTTTGAGGTTTAAGATGCAGAACTTTGGGAAATTACTAATTTAGCTTTAAGGAGGTTTACTTACTAAATCTTCAGTTTTGATCAGAGGTTTCACAGTTTTACCTAGTGCTGCTGACATCAGAGTATTACTTGAGAAACTATGCTTTCTTTCATTCATTCAAGAAAAAAATTAAGATCCTGACTCTTAACTGGCTGGAAGAGCTCATGATTTAAAAAGCTGTCTTGTATATGAGGGTGGAGAGATGTCTGAGCTGTGATTTTATTTATTTTTTTTTTTAATACTTGCTTTTGGCAGGAGCATTACAAAAAATGACAATCAAAACAAAAGTTTCTTAGTGATGATTAAACATCAAGGCACTAGTGGTGAAAGGAAGCTGCTGGATATCCTAACAATTTAAGTGAATGCTGTAGTCAAGTTACCTTCGTTTGCTCCTTTATTTCATTAAGATAGAAACAGTGGACCATGTTGAGCATTTAATCCTTTTGCATGCCTCTCAATGAACTAAGAAGGTGGTCCTTGCTTAAAACAGATAGACAATCATCAGACCACTAAGGCGGCCAGTTGTGACTTCATTCACACTGGTGCTCAGTGGATGACAAGCCTTTGCAGGATCAGGGCCAATATTTATAACTCCAATCTACTGCATAGCTCTTTTTCAGTTCTTGATTCTTAACAGGTGCTCTCCCCCTGCCCAGTTCTCTGCAGACTGTGAAAGCAATTGAAGGTATTACGGTTAGACACTAAATACATCATGAAGATTAACTTGATAAATGATCAATTCTGGCCTCATGCTTGAAATTTAAGTCAATTGTCTGGATGAAATGTGTAAATCCCTGTATAACAGACATTTATCTCTTTCCAGACTTTTCAGTGCTCTGCACAAGATGAAAGCAAGTAAGTGGATAATCTTTTCTGGAGGTGATGCTGTATTTTTTCTTCCATGAAGTATAATTTCCTGGGATGTGGTGTCCAGCTGTACGCATGCAATGTATGTTGACAATAAGGAACACAGGTACTTTGACAAATGTTTCTGCCGGTGAAGCTCTGAATAACCTAGGATCTGATAGACATCCCAGGTAGAAAATGGGATCTTCCCTTCCAAGCATTCCCACTAATGTCCTGTGGGTCACATCCCTGTGCTTGGGGCTTGCCCCTGACAAGAGTGATGGTAGTATTTATTCTTCCCAATAGCCTGCAGGAATCGTGCTGCGTATGCTTTAGTGGGAATATTCTCTTTTTCTCTTACTTCTTTCCCTTCCCCCCCCCCCTCTCCTGATCCTAGCTTCACCCCTTCTTTTACCTTTTCTGGATGGATTGTACATTTTCAAAGTTTAATGCTTGCTTATTTTCCCGTTGTTCCCTAAGTGGCACAGCTGAAGTATTACAGGCCGGCCATCAAAGTGCCTTTAAAAAGGAAATAGTCAGGAATTCACATGTGTATGAACTATATGTCTTTGCATAGCAATTTTTGTGGGTTATCAGAGCAAAATATGACTTGCTTTGACAGTGGTCCCATCATAAGCTCTTACCTTCAGGAATTCAACCTCCTACTTTTACAACCTATTCATAGTCCCTTTGGAAGTTTTAAACACAGCATGTTAGGATGTTGGTTAACAGCAAATAAACCTGTGCGCTGACCTGCCCATGTGCTAATAATAAGTCATGAGTCTGCTTTTTAAGAAACTCTGTCACAAATGGTGGTTGAAAAAATAAATGAACGACTGAATTCCTACAGATAAGACCATCCAGATGGGACTGCTGGGGGGTAGGTTAATGAGTTGGCCCTGCGGCCTCGACAGTCTTCCTTCAAAAAAAGGGGCACGTGTTGTTCAGACGAGCCCATGGCCTCTTATTTTCCAAAGGTGAAATTTACCATAGAGTGAAGGGCCAGCGAGAGGTCTCTGCCTCAGGCTCGCATGGGGCTTGACTGATAGATAAGGCTTGTGCTAGCGAACCTCACTTTTAGGGAGTAAACTAGGGCTTTTGGTACGTTCCTAAAGAGCAATCGAGCCTAGGCGTGAACATTTTGTACAGGCTTTTGATACACACTCCTGATCCTTAAGGATTTGTAAAGAGGCGTGCATTTATGGGTTAGATGGGGAATGTATGATTATCTTGCTTTATACCTTTTAATGAGTGTGCATAAAGACTGCGTATGTGGGAAAAAACGCCATCATTTTTTGCAAGAATTGGATGGCTTTAATTTCTAGATTTGTTTTTTTGTTGTATCACTATAGTAATTAGTTCCACTTTTCCATAATACTAATCAGTTCAGCATTTTCTGAAAGGACTTTTTGTACTGCAGAAATTACTTCCATTTGCATGGAATGTTGGATTTGCTTAAAATAAGAAATGACGTTTTTGGCCAGTAGATACACCAGATATTAGGTACCTTTTTTGGGGATGGGAGGTGGCTAAATAATAACACCAATATAAACAACAATGATATGCAGCTGTTATCTCTAATGCAATAGCATTTCAGTTCCTGGGGGTATGGGGTGACTGTTGCTTTATGCCTTGGACAGAAACATAGCATGGATAACAACAGCTAAACTCCCTGGTCTTGGGAGTTGCTTCCTCTTTTGGCTGATGGACAATTTGCAGAGTGAGTTCCATGATTTCTAGTGTCTCAGGAGTGCATTAGAGTTTCACAGCAGGAGATTTGTAAAAGGGAAAGGAATGGTGTACAGGGAATTAAAAGGTCTGTAAAACTAGAGGCTCTCTCTCCTGTGAGGAGTGATCTTGTCTGAATCAATAAACGTCCATGGTCTGTGTTTTTCAGCTGTGATTATTAGGACTGTATGTTCTGTCAGGGCATTCTGAGCAGAGCCAATATTGTCTTAATAACACCAAAAAATGTATTTACAGCTATTTGTCCAAACGCTGAATAACTGTTCCTTTTGTTCTCTGTCCTTTGCTATTCCCAGACCATAATGCAAACAGGTTTGGGCTCTGAGTCCAGTGAAGTATTTCTAAGCATACTTAACTCCGGGCACATGACTACTCCGGTTAACATTTGTAAGACTTTCTACAGGCTTAAAGGTAAGCACACGCTTAAATGGTTTGCTAACTCTGAGTCTCATTTTTCCTGAGTATTTAGGAGAACATTAGCGACTGTGCCATGCACAATAAAAGTTGCTCTTGAATAAAGATCGTTATTATCTGTCATTCCTTTTCCATTATTCTGTATTCATCATTACCTATGCTCCTGCTGAACTGTTTATTTTGGATCAAAAACTGTAGTAAAGGGGCATTGATGAACAGTTGCGCTTTGATATAACAAGTAGTCAAAGGCAATGACTGAGCAAAAATCTTAAAAGTCCAAGATTTCTTTTACAGAAATGCTATGTAAACATGTGGAAAAAGGAAATATAGCTACAGAATAAGAAAGCAGGAAAGAAGTGGCTACATGTATGTTTTCACTGCAAAAGGGTATTTTTTTTACTGCCACGTAACTGGGTGCCTGCTAAGTCTTACCCTGCAAGGTCCTACAGGCATTACAGATTTCAACCACATGGTAGCTAAGTAGGCTTAACTCTCTTGCACTCAGCAGCGACTGACTTTGCCTATTCCGATCTCTTAGAAAAACTATAGTGCTTAGCTTCGGCTAAGTGGGATAGCTAACATTTAACACTGTAAAGTTATGCAACTACCACAGCAAAATCAGAGTAATATTGGCAGTGAAGGGAAAGCCCATTTTTATTTACAATAATTATTAAATCAGGGTAGCAGCTAGGGAAATTAAATTCACGTGTATTAGACAAAGACACAGTCACAGCTGAATTCTTAAAAGTAAGAACATGAAACAGAAAACCAACTAGCTGGTTATGAGTAGGACATGTTGTTTATGAGCTGTTTGGTTACATTTTCTGCTGATCCATCTGCCTGTGGAAATCCTTTGCCATCCCTTGAAGACTAAAATATCATTCTGAAGATAGAGGCAGGATTCAAGCGGTACCATTCTCCCCAGATATCTTCTGATGAGGTGTCAGCTTCCTTTTGGCAGAGCCTGGAGGATAGATAAGGGACTGTGGTTACAGGCACAAAGGGCTTTTATGATAAGGTGAGAAAGAGAAAGTTTCAGATTAGCAGGAATTTGTATCTTTATTGTGCTTTTAACTTCAGTTTCAAATCTTAAAACAGATTTTTGCTGGTACGTGAACTTGGTGAACTAATGTCCTATTGCATTTTAATTTCATCACTCTAATTCTCTGACTTCAAAGCCTGGTCCAAGTCTAGAGAAAAGTTCACAATCCGCTTGATTTGGCTACAGAAATGTGAGTTTGTTGTATGTGGTCACAAAACAGGGAGAGCTCTTGAAATAGATCAGCCAAGAATAGAAAAGGCTACTATATGTTTTGAAGGATCCATTGTATTTGTACCTGGGTAATGAATAATCTTAACTAGATCTTCACTGTTAAAGGACAGACTACTAATTTTTAAGGAAACAAATAGAAGAAGCCTCGGTGTTTAACTGAAAATAAAATTAAGCAAATCAGTAAAACAAATATAAAAAACTGCAGGATGTATTTCTTTCCTCTCCCTAACTCTTTCTCCCATAGTCATCTTATTCTCTTGTTTTGTTCATCTGAAAAAGTTTTTAGATTTGCAAGTCTGTTCCACAAATTCAAGTTTTAGAGCTTTAAAATTGCGACCCATCAAAGTTCACTCTAAGCCTGAGGGATATATCACATTCCCTAAAATTTTTAAGACTGTTCATCAGATCAGATGGAAATCTAAGAGGTGCAGTAGTATCTCACTACTTATGAATCACACTCAGCATTTTGTGTGGCCATCCTTTGAGATAAAACTCACTGGTGTGTGAAGTCAATTATTTCACATACAAAAACTTTACAAATCACTCCCTAGTTCCCATGTTTTAGATGTACCCATACCTGTTACGTTACTTTGGGGAGTGTTAGCTGTACTTTGACTTTGTGGGAAATGAGATAAAAAAGAAATAAGATTTGGTTCACTGGAAAAGGACAGTTAGCGAGAGTGGAGCTGGTGAAAATTCAGGAGGGTATATTTTAAATTCCCTTTCTTTAGGTTGTTGAAAGAATCCATGTAGACTGAAGAAATAGTATTATTACTACCACTGCACTGTAAAGAAACTGCAGAACAGAAATCAGAAACAAATATTAAGGAGAAGACCCCAGATTTTGTCCTGAACATTTCTCAGAAGTGGTAAGAAACTGGATGGGCCCAAATACAGAACCTGATTCAGGTAATAAGCCAGGTGCAAATATCGTTCTTGTGGTGGTCTGTCAGGTCTATCAGTCCATTCTCATTTACAGTGGATCTCTCTGTACAATAACAGTAATTTGGTCTCTGGTGCTTTGGGACAACTTCTACAATGGGGCAAGTAGTGGCCAGTACTGAACATACCTGAACTCTGGTTCTGGATGTGCATATCAGTCCACAGACGCATCTCCATCAGAATCTGCAAAGGTAGATCAGTGCTCCAGTGCTGAAAAATGCCACTTCTCTTTGTGGTCCAGGGGAACTGCTGGGTACTCAAATGTTTATCAGAGCAGGACATTTAGAAGCATAAAAATAGATGCAGTGCCTAACTTTGTCTTGGTAGCCCTTATTTGGGCAAAACAAATATCAACTTCTTCGGATTTTTCATGATGTGAAGGCTGCTGAATTGACATGTGGCTATTTTTTCATTTACTCAAAAGCAATTTGTTTATTGCTGCTATATCTTAGTTTATAATATTATCGTTCAATGACATATGAATATATAAACAGTCCTCAGCTGGTGAAAACCAGCAGCATCCATCAAGAGTCTGGCCCTGTGCGCTCACTTGCATTATCTGAATTTCTCTAACTTTTCTGTGTACTGCATGAAGTCTCTGCTCCTCTCATATCTGTGCAAGGAGATTTATTTGGCAGTAAAAATGTCCACTTAAATTGAAAGTTCAGTTATTTACTTTATAGAAGTGCATAGCCTTCAATAAATCAGTCTTTCTTTCTCTTTTCTATTATTATTTATTGTTTACATTACTGTAACAGACATGTCTCCTGTAAAGCCTTTCAGCTTTAATCCACCAAAGGGGGGAAAACGTGATGTTGAATTACAATTGAAGCAAAGGAGCAGCTGGACCTCTGAATTTTATTCCCCACTGACGGACGAGGGGCCGCTCTCTGTGTTGTCATTCAGTATCAGAAAAAAGCAATTTTCACTTGATTTTCGATGCAAGAATTATTGCCTCTTTAAAGGGGTGTTGAGGGCCTAGAAGAGAAGGACAAGTGTCTCCGAGAGGGATGTGTGCCTGCTGCCACAGAGGGAGTGGTGGAAAGTAGGCAGTGTGCTGCAGTAAAAATGCTGTATAGACCCCTTAGACAGTTAGGAGTATCTTGTGTAAAAATCTAGATGCTCATTTGTAACCCTAGACACCCGTGTGTTTTAAAAACATGACTCTAGAAGTGTCTTCTGGGAGGAGGATTTTAGGTCCTTGGTTGTGGTTGAATACCCTGTCCCTGAGAATGCTCTGGCATGGTGCAGGCATGGTGAATCCCATACACTCTGTAAGGAGTTGTTGCTCTCAGGTAGAATGTAAATTCCATTCATTTTGTATGCTTTCTGATTTGTACATTGGAGATGGTAACTCTGAGCCAATACAGACATTTATTATATGATTTAAGTGCATTCTTATTTAACCCAGTTGATGTCTTGGGTGACTTCATCCCCTCTGTAGATGTTTCACCTCTTTGTCTACACTTATTTACTGCTTGTACTACTGAAAATCATTCAAGCGCCCCAGTGATTGAAAGAGCCTGACTAAACGTTTTCTAAAGGAAAGCAGGACAAGTCTGTAAAATTGGTTGCAAAATGTACTTATCAGCATGTGTTGTGGTATGGTATGCACTCCATGTCACATGGCAAGAATCCCCAGTCTGTCCCTGCAGCTATTCCTTATGTTGAAACTGCTTTCAACCCTGATGTTATTTCTGTCTTTATTTTTGGCAGCAGGGTTAGCAAGTTTAAATTTTAAAGGAGGGGAATAAGAGAGATACAGAACTGCTTGGTGAAGGGGTCAGAAAGGACAGGCTAGCTGAAAGCAGTCGGGACTGCTAATGCATTCCTCTTCCATCTCCTCGTGGGGCAGAGGAAGACAAAATCCTGCATGGAGCCCAGAGGTCCCTACCCCCACTTTCATCTCATCCACCCTATAAGCTTTTGTGTCAAAGCCAACCTCTTCCTGCTGGAGGACGACTGGATGTGATTCCTTTCAGAGGCTGTCAGCACTTCTCCTGTAACTGCCCTGTGGAGATGCTGTTGAGTGACATGAAACACTTTTTCTCCTGACAGGATTAGCGAGCCATCTCTCCACACTGCCCAGCTTCCCCCTCTGCCTCCACCAGCTTGTTCGATGTGGCCAAAGAGGCATGCTAGGTCTTGGATAGCAAAATAGCATTGGGTCACTTCTCCCATGTTTGCTACTGACAGAGGATCTCTATTCTTAGAGGAAACTTTTACTCTTTACACAGCAAATTAGACCGTTTTTGGAGCAAGAATAGGAATTATTAGTCTGTGTTCATTTCATCTGTGCCTCTCCATTTATGTCTTGTGGAAGCATAGGGATTGTCCGGCGTTATGCCCAGTCTGTGGTCCTTCCAGATTAGTTCCTGCTCTGACCACAATCTCACCAGGTGTTCTGTAGGAGGGAGAAGATGACAATGGTAGTTAGCCTGTCCCTGCAGAAATGCCGTGACTGATCTCTGATGATGTAAAAATCCCCTCTTTCTGGGAAGAAAGATACAATAAAGTCTTGCCAATGGGAATCCCAGAATCAGGATTTTCTGGCTGTTCATTTTGACTCCCTGAGTAACAACGTAAGATGGACAGAGAGATGTTTTTTAGGCACTCTAGGTGATCTGTCTAGCAATTTGCTGGAGGGAATCAAGAAATCGGTACTAACTTGCATCTCCCCTGCACCATAATTGTTGCTTTTTTATTCTGTCCCTCTTTCCATTGTCCCCTCATCCAGTTTGCACTCTCCGTTAGTATTTGGCTGTATTGGGTTACTCAAGCAGGTCTTACCTTTCATTTGACTACTTTCCCTTCATCTCAAAGTTACTGTGCCTTTTTTGAATGAATGCCTTGACTGTGCTTCTGCTAAATTATGCTAACTGAAGCGTGCCTGCAAGGTCTTCAAAGACCAATTATCTTGCCTTGCATTTAAATGCGTACTTTTCTCATTGCCAAAATATAGATGCAAATATGTATGAAAAATTACATTTATTACATGACTACATAAAATGACTAGAAAGAAGCAGCACACATTTTTTTTCATTGCATATATAGTGGGGTTAGGATGTATTCAGCCAAGTATGTATTCAGATTATTCATTCAGCTTGCAGTAAGCATGTGTATTAAAATCAGTGTTGGGTCTGCTTATGGGTTGAATCTGGCTCTGCAAATTTCCAATATTATGTTACTACATTACAATATGCTGTCATGTTCAAACCTTTGAATTTATTAAGCAGGATGTAATATGCCAAATCTTTACAAATTACTCATTGTTTTGGTACTGGATGTTGGCAGTATTGTCATTATCATAGCAAGCCAAATGACCCTTGCACTAGATTTTCCATGTTATTTTCCACGTTATTTTCCAAGCAGATGTCAATGCAAGAAAGTAATCTCAGTTTATCTCAAATTATTGTACTTTCAGATGGTTATTCAATCCATGAAGTATGGGATGGTCCATATTCACATTATCCCAAGGGAAGCCCTTTGAAAGAACTGTGACCTCTTTGCTCTTGAAGGTTAGAGGAAAGTGTTTTCTTCCAACTCTTTACAACTCTGCTTTCCATATGCTGCCAACTCTACTAATCTTTTTGCCAAGGAAAAACAGCCCTTTCCTTTCTGTCCTATTCCTCCTTTAATTTGTCCTGTTCAGGTTTATTTCTGGAGAAGAGAACTTGTTTCTTCTCTAAAGCAATCTTTTCTTGCAACAACCACTCAAGCATTATGGTTTTACCATGGCTTGATCCTTTTGGAAACACTGAAATGTGAAAAAGGGCACTTGGATCCCATGGTGATGAGCAGGCTTAAAAACACTTAGGTAGATTAAAAAGGCTGAGTTGCTGAGTTTTGTGGCTTCTGTTTGGATTTTTTGTTTCATTTAACCTGCCGTGTCAACAGAGCCAAAACTCTGAAAGGCATACCAGACAGGAAAAGCCAGTTGGGAAATGACCTGAAACTGTTGTTGGCACCGCACTTTAAAAGCGAGCCTTTTTATTGTCTGCAAAGCAGAGGTTGTGGAACACTATCCTTGTGTTATTATTAGCTAGTGCAATGCTGAGGATACCTCTGAATAGTGGCATTTCATGTACGAAAAGAGAATCCGAGAAAACTCTCATTTCAGACCTGAAGTTTTGATTTTCCTATGGCAGGAATTTTTCTTTGTTGGATTTTGAAGTGAAAGAAAAATTGTGTCACAGGGCCTGACTTTTCATCAGATGCTTGAAATCAATTATGAGGCATGCTGAAAGGACTTCAAGAGTGCTTCAGAGAATCCTGATTATTCTCCTGACACAAGCTTCCTATATTGTCTAACTAGCATTACTAAGAAAGACAAAATGTTGTCCGCTATGCAACAATTATGCCATAAAAAGAAAAAAAGGAATGAGAAAGGCAAAGGCGTTATAAATTTACAAAGGAAACCAAGTATAGAGTGACCTCTCTTGCTCTTTATTATCAAGGCACCAAGTATGTGTTTCTTAATGTACAATTCTAGCTAAATTTAATCTATACACTGTCTACCATATTCCCTCTAGGGAATGGAATGCCAAACGAGCACACAGTGTTCTCACATTAAAATCTTCCATCAGCATTGCTGTGGGCTGTGGGGGATATTAAGTCAGCCAGTCTCCTTGCTGCTCTAGCCTGAAGAAGGGGCCAAAGTTCAACAGTTTCATTAATTCATTCAGGAAGAGAGGAAAGTAAAAACAAACCAAGTATTTGTTTTCATTGATTGTCCAGGTTTCATTGATTGTCCAGACAGCCAACTCACTTCGTTGTCTTATTCCCCTTTCCCCCTTTTCCCCTTCTAGAAATCAAGGGGTTATGGAATTTTAATGTCAGCAATGAAGATACTGAAAATACTTAAACAAATCATTCCATCATAGTCAAGCCTTTGCTGAAAATTTTAGTTTTTACTTTAAACTCCTTCACTTCATTAGTTTAATTTTATCAGACTGATAGTCATTTTTAAGCATAAGCTCTTTATTTTGTTACGGTTCTTTATCCAATGAAACTTTACTAATTTTCTTTTCCTACTAGTCACTGAACAAAGACTGTGTTTCAAGAATGCTGGCTGGTTTGCAGAGCTCTGGCTGTATGAGATAGCTCCTTCTCTTCTGAAAATGCAACCTCACGTAGCATAGAGCAATTAAACTGTTGGGAAATCTGAGAAACCCTCTGGTCACAGGAGATGCAATCCTACATTGACTGCAAAACTCCCTGCCAGATGAAATAAAAATAGCTATTAATTTCACCATGTTAGGAGCTAAGAGCGCTTACGGAAGCCAAGCTCAAAAGCCATCCCTTTGTTCAGGCTTTCCCCCAAACGTAAATGCAATCATACTGTCAAATAAAACCAGAGGCAACAATCTTAATACAAGACACTGCTGTTGCACTTGTATAATCTGAACAAATACTCAGTCTCAGACTGCTGTGTACCAGTTTGAGAACGCTACTGGAAACTCAGAGAACATATTCACTGCGCTAAAACATAGTTCACCCTTAAAAATGTATGAAAGTTACAGCAACGAGGCCAAAAAAATGAAAGAAGGGCTGGACCAGAAATATGGAGGATAGCAATAGATTACCTTGGTTAACTTGGTAGTTCAGGAGTTCATGAGAAGTTTCTGACTGCTGTTCTTTGTTTTGATTCTGCAGAGCAATTTCCCCTGTCCTCTTCCGCCTCTTTTATGTTATTTATTTTCTAGTAACACTGACCTTCTGCATTGAAAAATAAAAAGAGTTTCCTCTGCAAAGAATGACTCTTCCATGTGAAAAGATTTTTCTTGTATATGAGTTCACATTTTGTGAATATATTATCTTGCAGGTTTTTCTGGCTCCTTCATAAAACTGTACCATAGATTTTAGGTAAATGCTTCAAAAGTGCGTAACTTGGAAGCCACATTCCCTGGTTTTCATTAAGATCTGAATTAGTCTTTTAAGTCAGATTTGAAAATAAAGCTGAGGCTCATAAGTCACTTAGGTGCTCCTCAAATTTACTTTTAGGGTAAATCCTGAATGCGTTTTTTTTCCCTGTGTATTGTTTATAATGATAATCTAATGTTTAGCCAATGCTTGGCTGTGGAACAACAGAGAGTTGTGAGATGACCAAGCTCATTTCCTGAGTTGCATCTTTTTGTTTTCATAACAAGTCTTTACTTAACATTTCATTTAACAAGCCTTGTGGACTATCTCTTGATTAGATTCTGCATGTTTCCTGCCACTTGCATGAACTGAGAAATGTAACCTTAAAGCCAAAGCCAATATAAATATTTTTTCATAGAGTGATGTAACAACCAGCTTTTTGTTTCACAAAATTCAGACTTGCTAGAAACTCTGAAACTTTCCTCCATTTTCAGGCTGTCTTGAAAAATCATTTCAGATGGTCACTTATATAAATGAGGAAGCTGAGGATTTAGCATTGTCGGAACTTATTGCAGAATCACTATCAGAAAAAAATGGTTAAGCTTTCAGAAGGAAGATTGGGATGTCAGTATTCTCAGAATTAAGTTAAATAGTCCTGGGGTAACCTGCGTGCATTGCACTTACGCGTGTGTGTAAAGTCGGAGTCCCCTTGTATTATTTGTTCACTGTATATTCATTGCTATGCGGACAAATTAAAAAAAAATCTTCATCTAATTTGCCTTGCAGTCACAATCAGCTAAAACTTTTTCTTCCCTGCATAATTCCTGGATTTGATTGCTAATTTGTGGGACTAACTTTGTAGGGCCTGTACTCTGCTCATAGATTTCACAGTGGAAACCTGGAGTGACTTCAGCTGAGTGAAGTTACTATGCAAATGTTCTTGTGTGGAGATCAGCAGCTAGTCCAGAAGAAGAGAGTCATAGTGGGTATTTCTGGAGAGTCTGAATGAGAAATTGTGGTTGATGGTAACATCAAGACCAAGAGAAAATTGAATTGAAGTTTAGGGGGGAAGTTTGCGCTATAAGCATAGTTTTGGGGAAGAGGCCAGCTGAGATAGTCAGGACTGAAGATTGTCACCATGGGATATGCCCCTGAGAGGTTCAGCCAAAGGACTTGAATGTTGGAAGTTTTTCAGTTTTGTTGTGTTTTTTTTTTTCCTCCACCAGTGTAAGATTAATTTATAGTATTTGGGCAGGGGGGAAGTTGGGGGATAGGGTCAAACTGATGGCAAGCTGCCAAAATCTGCTTAACTTCTTTATCAAAAGAAAAATAAACTTTCATCTGCTTTTCTGATGTCTTTGAGTGTGAAAATGGGTGTGTTGCAAACCGAATGCACAAGCTGCTCCGCAGCAATGAATTTCAAATTCTTAAAGTTTATGGGACATTATTAAACCTGTAGTTATGGTGGTATGTTAGCAATTGCTGAGTTTTACTAGCTTTACTTGAGTTCACTTTAAAAAAATGAAAAATCTCGGTGAATTGCTGCTGCTCTTAGTTTCCAATGGTCAATGTTCAATTGCTGCTTGGATTTCTCTGCTGATTGTTTTGATTTGCTGCTCAAAGGCCAACATGTAATTCACTCAGTCTGGTTCCTGAGTCTGATTACTATTTTTATAGTGCCATCTCCCAGTCTCAGTCTTTATAGTTTTTTTTGATTGGTGTAGGGCCATCGCAGTTTGGTGTTCTGTTGTGAACTTTCAGTGAGATGTGCCAGGTCTGCAAGATGGTTCTGTTTTTTTCCCCTTCTATCTGATTGTTGTGAAACTGCACTTCTTCAAGAACGCCAAAGCTCCCCAAATATTCTAATTTACTCTTTGGTATCCAAATTATGTATCATGGTCCTAATAAGTTCCCCAGTTATTGAATTTGCCTGAGTCTTCTGTCCATTTTCATAAAACTATTCTTGTTAGATAAGACCCTATTTTCAGTCACTTTAGCTTTGCCAGACTTTAACTATTTAGTTTAAATTTTGTCAGGTGTCTGCATCAAGCATAATGCATTTCCCTGGATAAAAAATACACCAACATCCTCTAGCATTTTTCAGAGTAATGCAAAGGAAAAAAAGACACTGTTTCATTTATATTTTAACTGTTTAGTATTAAAAAGATAAAAAATGTATTTGTAGCCGTGAGCTTTGAATCAGAGACCTGACAAAGCCAGAGGTTTGTGTATTTGGGCCAGAAATACATCTTTTGACATCTACTCTAAAAGAAATCTTACCTTATTTGATGAAATTATCACCTTTTGTTTTAGAAATCAGAATTCTAATATATTTTTCAGAAATGTTTTAGCTTATAAAGTCTTAATTATATGAAGCATTGACATTTCCTGGGTATCGAAAATTTCAATTTTGCTCAATTATTACCAAGGTAATTTATTCTTTGATACCATGTGTTAGAATACTTTTGAATATAATATTTTGAAGCTACTAGGAGTACCATTAAAAATGCCAAGAAGTCAAGTTGCAGTTCTGATTTCTGGAAGACTTTAAGTAAGCATGGTAGAAAAGAAAAAAAATGTTCATTGTCATATGAAGACACTTTCTTTTTGCTTATTGTTAAATTACTCATGGTGGATGTGGCAGGGTTTGGTGGTGAATATGGCCTATGGCTGTGTAGTTGAAGATCCTGTCAGGTGACGAAAACACTGGAAAGTCTGAATGAAAACACTCAAAAGTGACAGATAAGGATTTTCATAAATGTTAAGTTTGTCATGGGCAAAATAGTCTTAACTTTGGGAATTTTACTTAATTTATTGCCAATGAAACTTTTAATTACCGATTCAAGTATTGAGAAAAACAAGGCAATTAAATGAACACTGAGGGAAAGACCTTTCCTCCCCCTTCTCCAGGCTTGGCTTCAGTCCAACTCCTCTCCTCCTCCTTCCTGGTCTTGGCCTTCCCCATCACCACATGTGTTACCAGAGAGTCCTGGTCCCCTCAGTGAGGTGACAGGTGGCACAGCAGGTTGGGGTCACCGACCTAATGGCTTTCTGCTGCTCCTTACTTGTTTTCCTCTGCACCAGTGTGGGTCACCCATGGCTGCAGTCCCTCAGGGGTGTACTCGCTCTGGTGTGGGGCGACCTCTGTCCCATGGGGGTGTCTCTCCTCTGTCAGGGAGCACATTCTTCCCAGAGCGTGTCCCCAGCTGTGTCCCCGGTGATGTTGTTTTCTACATGTTCCCTCCATTTTGATTCCTTTTCTTTCTCAAAACACATGTCTTCTGCCTCAGTGGTTACTTTCTTTAACTACATCTAAGCTGAAGTGCCATGGGCTCCCCTGATGGGCTGCAGTTTTGAGGTGCTCACAGTGATGTTGGAGTGAGCAGGACCTTGTGGTGACCAGTCCTCCTCCACACAGGGCCCCTGCAGCCCCTGGCTACCCACACCCTGCCATTTAGGCCCAGTAGAAATTTAGGAATATTTCTTAACTTACCAGTTCTTGGCTTTACACCTTAAATATATATTTTTTGTAAATACAGGGCTTGTTGTAAATCTATTTTCAGAGCATCTGAAGATGAAATCATATAGATGGGTGTGTTATTTGCAATTGGATTCTGCTGAACAAAAATTCTTTCTCACAGTGGCACTTTCTATTGTAAAAACAGGCCAAGACACCTCATGACCGGGTGAGTGCTCATGAAGCTTGACATGATTAAATGTCCCTGAAAAATCTGAAGACAATTTGTCATAAAAGAAAATATGAAGACATTTTGTTACAGGAATTCAAGGTGCTATTTCCCAGTTGGATCTTTCTTGCTATCCATCTGTTGAATAACTTGAGCTGAGAGCAGTGTAGGTGAGCATTCCCTGAAATGGGAGTCTTGGAGAAGACATTCAGATTTGGTACATTTGGTAGAGCTGACTCTTTGATACCTCTTGTGTTTTGCTACTGCATGGAATTTTGCTTTACCAGATTTTTTGAAGCTTTTCTGAAAAGTTACAGTTAAAGTTTTGAGGAGAAAAAGAGACATCAGATATCTTTTCCAATATTTTCTGGTTCTAGGACTGAAAAGCTGCTACAGCTAATTTATCCCTCTAAACATTAGGCACTGCTATTTGAAAAAATGAGGAGATAAGTAGGATGGCAGTGTCCAATAAAAGCATAGGTTTAGTGGAAGATGTGAGAATACAGGACTGGCAGAAGCAGGGGTGAATATTAAAATGTTTTCATCCTGCAACTTTGCTATGTTGATTTTTAAATACAGTTCCAATAAAAATAGTATCCCTGCTTATAGCTGAACTGCAGTCAGCTCCCTTTGTGCAAAACACCAATTGATATGAATGAGTTATGCCAGCAAGAAATAAAGACAGAATATGTTATTTGAAAGCCATGCTTGTCAGATAAAAGGGGGAATAAATTATTACGTACCTTTGGAAAAAAATACATTAAAAATAAAAACAGTGAAGAGAAAAGCATTGGGTGAAGAAATACAGTTAAAAGAGCACATCTGTTTCAAATTCTTATTTGGGGAAAAAATCTCCACATATGTTTTTATTTTAAATTTGCATGTGTGTTGTTATCCTTGTGTTAACTATTAGGTAAATAAAAGTATTGAGAATCCATTTTTCAGTGAAGTTTGGTTAGTAATATTTGTACACATTGTGAGAGATAATTTGAAAGCTAATTGAAGCTTTGTGAGGAACCAGTTCCCTGCAGGTCCCTTAATTTAAAATACCTGCCTTTTGTCTATTAGTGTTGACCAAAGGCACTTATTTATTTTGGAAATGAAACAATTTTACCCTTCAGTTTGCATTTTTGATATGACTTGCTAAAGTACAGCGTAACACAGAACCATGTCACAGCTACAGCTATAGCAAGAATTGAATTGTAGAGGAACACACATTTGGTTTTGGTTAATGAGGTACATGCATTCAGCTGTGATTGGTTTAGATAGCGATTTTAGATACACTCTTGTGAAGTTAATAAGTTTTCTACTGAATAGATAGGGGGATCTCACACTAATAAACATAGCCATTTGAGCGTAAGTAGGAGTGAAATTCCAATGCCATTGAAATCTGTGGTAAAAACTCTATCAGTTTCCTTCAATGGAACCTGTATTTTACCTCACAGCCTTTGTATGGGTCTCCCAACCTCAGTCTCCATTTTTATAAAGATTGTGGTGAAAAAGTATTCTCTTTATTTTATGTTGCAAGGTCCCTGACATTAAAAAAACTACTGGCATGAGAGTCTAAAACCATACTGTTCTGCTTTTGTCATCAAATTAAAGTGCCTAAATTAGGAACCTTGACCATTTTCAAGGTCAGCCAAGAGAGATGGGGCAATTTATCCCACCTGGGATCTGATTCATCCCACCTGTGCATTGTACTATGCACAGGTGGGAGGAGCCAGACAGTGGAGCTGCCCATTGCTTCTGCACTTCCCTGGAGAGCATGAGATCTTCAGATGCTCAAGAGGGCATTGATCTACTCTATCGCAGGCACTCTGAGGAGCACTCACTGCAATATCAAAAAACAGAAGTCAAGGTGGGACTTCTGAAATTACCCCCCAAGTAGCTGGGCAGTGTGAACTCAGTTCCTGATGTTAATTAGGAGAACACACAGGTGAGAATGAATTTTTACTCTATGTTTTGCAGGAGCTAGAAACGCGCTGGGCTTTGAATGAAAATAACTTTATGGACTCATTATGCTCTCTTCTTTGCTGCAGAAAAGTTAGTGATTCAATATCGTTGCTTCTGCCACTTTATTAGCCCAAGAAACAGTCATAAAAAGTAGCGCTAGAGTCATTAGAGAACTCTATTAAAACCATCGCTGTGCCTCTAACTGTTGGAGGAAAAGAAAAAGACTTCTAGACCAAAGTTTTCTATCCAAGATTTTTGCCCTCTGTAGAGACGAAGGAGGCTAAAAAAGAAATCCCTGTCTGTAGTTCTTGCCAAATAGGCATGGCTTCAGTGTTTGGAGAGTCTCCCTCGGGAGATCAGGAATGGTTTGATGTAGAAAGATTTATGGGCACTTAAAACTTACAATGAAACTGTTATCTTTGCTCTCTCTCCTCTTTCTAAATCATATGAAGTCAGGTGGTATGTACTCACAGCAGTATTAGTAACTGTCAAGTCAGATGTAAAGCAAAAAAGATTCCTGACTTGGGTAAAAATTAGACCTGAGGACGAAAACTGTCAGTGAAGAAGTGATTTTTTGTGTTGTCTCCAATAGTAAGTAAGGTGCTGCTCTTGCAAATCATTCTCTATAAGAAGATCTTGTGCCAAGTCTCGTTAACTTCAGCAGGAGCTTCGTGAGAGCCTGGGGATCCTGCCTTTCAGAGCAATTTATGTGACTGAGGCTGAGATGGAGAAAGAGCATTGTGTGGTGGAGGGCAAGGTGGGGAGCTGCTGGCAGAGGGAACTAGGCAGGAAAGGAGTGAAGGGGGAAATAGAAAGGTAGTAATGTCATTACAATCAGAAAGGTTTTCTTGGGTTAAAATCCATCTGAAATACATTCTCTGTTCTTTTTTTAAAAATATAGCCTTAATGATCCTGCATTGCCAGGGATCAATCCTGCCTACACTGAGGGCAGTGAAGTCTGTTAGTTGGTTTTACAAGCCTGGGTTTCAGCCTCTGTCAGATCATTCACATACATGTATTTCTGACTTGCACAAGGTTGCCGTAGCATTGCAGAGTTGGTTTGTACCCTCCTTTATTTTCATGCTAAGATGGAAACATTTTGAAACCCAGCTCAGAAAAAGAGAAATCCTGAAAGAAAACACAGAAGTTCCTGTTAAATTCTCTCAAGATTGTGTAGGATTGTAAAAATTCTCCAAAGCTGGCTTGATAAATGTGGGAGATTGATGATACATCACACTATCTGTTTTTAGACATTCCCCACCTTTAGCCATCAAAAAATTACTGCTGTGGTAATCATTGCAACTGATGCTCTTAGGAGTGGAAACTCAGTTTTTCAGACTGAGGTATCCAGAGAGAGAAGGTGAGAATACACATTGAAACCCACAGTTTCAGCTTTCTCCATGTATTTTCTTGTCAAAGAAAAAATTTTCTTGTTTTATTTATCTTCTCCTATCCTCTTTAAGATCCTCAGTTAAAAAGATGATTTGCTTACTGTTGGGATGAGCCTGCTAACCTCATCTCCAGCCCAGTCCTACATTCTGTTTGACAGAGGCCAGCACCATCCGTGCCAGAGAAGGTTTCATGAGCCGCTGAGATAGGTGTTGCTGAAAAACCTGGGTTTAGGGTAAGTTTCTTCTTTCCTCTCACCCACTTTAATAAGAGTTTTGCTGATGTCGTGAAGTCTGAGTGCTTGTCATTAATAATAATTAAAGAATAGTGTCTACAAGTTTGAAAAGGCTGATTGAAAACAGGAGTATACGTGATTTTTTTTGCATTTGGAGTTAATATGTAATCTATTTGTGCTGTACTATGGTATAATATAAATTTATTTAAAATAAGATTTTGTTACTTTCAGAGACTTGCTGTTTAAACTATTTTTTTTATGCAGTGGCTAAACACTTTTAACCTCCCTTTCCTAACTCTTATTCTGTGCTCCATATGTATGAGATCTCATTTTGAACACTTATTGTTAATTTTTATGATTGGTGTAAGAGAGAAGCATGGAATCTAGGTCACTTGGATTGAATCCATGGGAAAATGCCCCTAAAAATTAATTTATGATGGATGAGATTGATGCTGAAAAGGCTGACAATTTGTTTCATTATGTTTGGAGAATGAAGCTGAAGGCTTGACAACACCAAACTGAGGCAGGCACAGCAAAGCCCAGTTCTTGGCAATCTTCACTCACAGCTTTGTCCTTGCATCTCTTTAATCATAGGTAATATGCTGCTCTTTGGCAGCTCCTGAGCAAAATCCTGAATTAATTTGCACCCAGGGGAGAGTACAAATCATCAGTGTGATGCTGTTGATGGTGTTTATTTTTCAGAAACTTCAGTAGTGAAAAGAAATGTTTCTGAAACGTAGGTTGGTGAAGGGAGGAACAGGAGAAATGGGGTAGCCAGAGTAGGAAACAAGAGTATTTCTTAACACTGTGTCCAGGAAGGAATAGATACTGAGGGCTGACGACTGGGTACTGCTTAACCTGTGGAAAGCATGTGTCCTTAGCAGGGATTTGTCCTTCCACATACACCATAACTGCTCAGTGTTTAGTGTGCAATGGTCTGCTGGTAACAAAAATATGTCAGCAAATTAATTTCTTTTTGGGATCTGTATCATCTTTAAGCTTCTAAAATGGCATAATTTCTCTTTTTATGCCTTCATTGAATCAGACAAAGTACAATTTTTTTTAAACTTTAATGTCAGGATAGCTCTCAAATATGTTACTGCAAGAACTTTCATGAGCAGAAGCATTAAGTGCTTCCCCGCTCTCATTTGACTAATGAAGGGAATGACTAATGGTGTGAGAGTTCACACATTTCATTCTATTTGCTGAGCTACAAAAGTGATAAGAATTTCCATTTGTGGAATAAAGAGGAAGATGACTATTAGAACAGAGATCCTACTTCAAACTTGCTGCACTGATTTTCTTTAGCATTGCTTCTTTTGTTGTGGGAAAATGTAGAGCTGAAAATACTTTTCCATTTTAAACAAAGAGAGTTGTGTTTCTGGGTTAGCAAACGCTGTGATCTTGATGCTCTGGATCTATCACAAGAAAAACTGAGAGCTTGGAGTCTAATAATGACGGGAATCGACCTCATTTGTCATCAAAACTCAGTTTTGGGAAAAAGAAATTTTCTTTAAAAATAACGTGTTTAGGCCTATTTATAGATTCTGTGAAATTTCAGAAATAAAGGCATGCGTAGCTGCTAGCACCTTGTGGTGTATCAGACAGCAATGCTGTAAACTATTAGCCATGCAAATGGTGTTTCCATATGCAAACATGGAGAAGACTATGGCCGCTTAGGCGTTTACAAGCACACAACGTGTGCATGTTTATGACTGTGCAACGGTACATGGACTTTGGCCGCGGAAATGTTGTCGATAAAGTGTAAAACCATAGATGTATACACAAGCACATTCCCTGCTTATTAGCAACCTGCTATAAACCCCTGTTGACATAGCTATTGGTTGTGCGTAATCATCGTGCGCATTTTTAACTATCACATTAAGATTCTCAGTTTCTTGTAAAATCAGTCACTACAGTATTTTCTTTTTTTATTAATACCTGTGTGTATGAGGTGTCTGACAGAGTTATTATCCACTTTGGTGATGAAAAACTCCTGCTGAGGTCCGGGAGAACAGAATTGCAAAGACCAGCACGATGTCTGTCTTATAAAGCGCTCATTCTTCTGACTGACCATCTGTGTGTGAAAAAGGACTGCTATTACGCAGCAGTAGTTTTGTTGAGTTTGGCCTTGATTTCTTTTTTCCAGATTCTGCCTAGCAAAGAGGGAGGGAGAGAAGGGAAAAAACGAATTTCATTGGGGAATGGAGGAGGTGGGGGTGGAGGGAAGTGGACTGAAAGCTTAAAAAATGAGTGACTGGTAGAAGAGTAAAGTCAAGGCAGTGAATAATTTCCCTGTCCAGGTCTAGCAGCTTGGGAATGTGCCATGTAAAACAATAATATCTTCCAAGTGAGAAAGGCAGAGAGGGAGGGGAAATTTAGGGCGAAGTGTGGGGAGGGGACTGGAGGCAAGAGGAGGGATTGGATCCCTGAGTACAGTCATTGCCAGTCCTTGGATCAGCTACTTTTTATTTTTCTTATTTTTTTTCATTAAATAGTTGACACTGAGTCAATGCCCAGGATATAAAAATCTGTACTGGTCTGTTACCGTTGCTTGACAAATAACGTTACAGGTAGGCTGCTGGCTTCAGATTTTACCCACGTAAATTAAATCATTATTGCTTCTTTGGAGCCTTATGGACCTCACTTCTCTAAAATCATTGTATGGCACTGAAGGAGATCTAGAGGCAGGGCTCCAGGAAAGATGTAGAGCTGCCATGCAGCTTGGCCTGTGTCTTTTCTCATTTTTTTTCTGTCCACCTACTGAAAATGTTATCCAGGAGTTTTTGAAGGCTTCATAGATTTATCCATGTTTTTCAAATGTCTAGTAGGCTTATCAGTTAAGACAACTCCAGCGAGTTTGCTCTTAGCCGGGACTACAATGCACCCTTGGGATTTTGGCACAGAGGGCATCTTGGTGAGAGTGTTGAGCTGCTGGGAAAAATTAAGGTAACTATGCACCCACTGCACAATTACTGGGTGCCTTGGCAAGAAGTATGCTGCTTTGGGAAGCTTTGGGTAAACCTGACAGAGCATTTCCTGCTCTGTTCCAGGCTGTTTTCTATGCCCAGTTAGCAACAACGACATGCTGCAGGAGTGTTGGTTTCAAGTGTGCCATGCAGGATAGAGGAGGTTTTCAGGGCATGGTGGCTCAGAACAAAGGGGCTGTCTGTTCGCTGCTGGAGAAGACTTCTTGTCCTGACGGAGATGGTATACGGGGCTTGGGCAGTGGCCACCCACAGCCTGGGTTTGGGCTCACATGGATACAATTTTTGTGGTATCTTGCAGACATCTGGTTTGGAAGAAACTGATGCTGTGACTGAATGTGGCCCTTAGTTCTTAGTTAATTAAAAGTTAAACTCCAACAGGTCTGATGCACCATCTGGTGAGAAGATGTACTGTGTGTGCCTGGCTATACATGCATGGTGTGCCCCTCCTCTTCCCCCAGCACCAACACACTGGGGACAGTGACACTGAGCTGCTGCTGGAGCTGCAGTGGATTTCATGCTTAAGTCTGCCTGTCATCAGTGAATGACCCCATGAGACACCTTTCTCTGGAAAGGTGCAGCAAACATGAGTTTCAGCTGCCAGATCGAATGTTTCCTCTGGAGGGTGTGAAGTTGTAGCAGGCTCTGGGTTTTCTGTGCAGGAGGAAGGACAGGACTAAAAACCTGAGAACATTGCTGCGATACTGGATAATTTCAGATATTTGAGCCAATGGTGATAGGAAGCAAGCCCTGGATCAACACTGAACTGGTCAGAAAAAACCAAAACAAAATGCCAAAACACAAACCAAAACCCTCTAGGAAGCTGAGTTTTTCTTAAAGAGCTAACATGTATCATAGCATTGATGGAGACCCAGCAAAGAGGTAAGAAAGAGAAACATGTTGCTTTACTCATAACCCATGTCAGTTAAGAGGTATTTCATGCTTTTATGAGGATGGAGGTGGCAAGCCTCCAAGAAATGGGCAGAAATCACGTAGAAAACACTTCCCCAATTAGCTAGAATGTCACAATGATGCAATAGAAGGAATAGCAATCACAAGAGGGGGAAGTTACTGACAAAAATATGTTCTATGTTATTCAAATTATTCCTGATCTAAAAATGGGGATAAGCAGTAAAAGGACAAGATTTGCTAATGACACAAAACTATTCAGGAAAATCTAAACTCAAATCAACCCTGGGGAATTGCAGATGCTATTAGGATGCTGAATGGCTGAATCTCTTTTCTCAGGTCATTTTCTAATCTTAATAAATGGAGAGTGACAAGAGTAGCCTAAATTATATATGTGCCATAGCTAGCAGGAAATACCTATTCTCATCTGAGGGGAAGCACCTCAGGTGTTATTATGGCTAGCTCTGACAGGGTCATCTAAAAATGATGGCAGAGTCAGCTAGAATGCTAGGGTTTGGTAAGAAGGGAATAGAAATCCAAGTATAGAGCATCATGCCACAGACCATTTACACCTGATCTTCTGTATGAAGCTCTGGAAATATTGTAATTTTAAAATCTTAAGGATTTTAAGAAAAATTAGAGATGATCATAAGAAATATGAAATGAGAGATGGATCGTAAGGATGCTATGGAATTACTTCTATGTGACAAAGAGTCTGGTGGACTTCCTAGGCTGGAAAAGAATGACTGTGGGGGAAAGATGATAATTATCCTTAAAAGCAGTGAGGGTGAATGAAGAAGGATGGAGAAGGTGAATAAGGAGCTATTTCTCTATTTGTTGTTTCTCACTAAAGAAGAACTATGAACACTCATTTAAATTCTCAGATAGTTGATTATAAACAAACAAAAGGAAGTGTAATGAAGTCGTGGACCTCATTGCCACAGGATGTTGTTCTGCACAAAAAGCATAAGCAGGTTCAGAAAAGGATTAGGCAAATCAGAGGAGGATGGGTTTATCAGTACCCATTTAAACATGGTGGTGCAGGTGCAGACTCTCAATTCAGGAAGTCTCTAAGCTGGTACCTTGCTGATAGCTGGTTGGGTACTGTAGGGGAAGAATTACTCTGTATATACCCTTTTTCTCATAGCTGTTATTAGACTAGACTACATTAAACCTTTGATTGGCTCAGTATGGCAGTAGCAGATTATGAAATATATTTTTTCCCCACTTGGTAGCATAAAAAGCAACTTCTTGTCAGGCTGGTACAAATGGCACAACACATCACTAAGTGAATGGGGAGGGTGTTTCGTGATGAGGTGGTATCTGCACAGCATGCCAGGAGAACCACGCTCATGGCAAGGGTGCCCACAGTCATCTCTGGCTTTACAAGTGGAGGGGATGATGGAAAGTACTACAAGGCAACATGCTCTTCATTTAATACAGATCATCTGTCTTAGTCCCAAAGGTGACTGAAAACACGTTTTTACAACAGAGAAAATGAATGGCCACAGTTAATTTGGTAGATGGGAATCTGCCCTGGGAAAGTGAACAAAGGCTGGTCAGAGGGTCACGTTCTTGCTGATAGTGTGGCTGCTGATGTTTTTTTCCATATCAGTGTCAAAGAGGGAAACCAGCAGCTCCTATGCCAATGAGAAGGCTATCTGTTATGAATGTCAGCACTTTGTAAACTACTTCACTATACTCCCTGTCTCTTCTCTTTACCTCTTAGCCTCTGTTTTAATAAATATTTTAGATGAGGAGATATTATCTTCAAGACCTAAATGTGCTGTGTAGATCTACCATGAATGTGTAGAAGAACAGAGTCTCCTTTTACCACTTGCTCTGGGTTCTACTCACAAAAAGCTAATGGTAAAAATGAGTAGGATAGACTTAGAGAAATCAGGTGAAAAAGTAAATATGCTCTGATTCAGACATAAAAGCTGATATTAAATAAAAAAAATCACTAAAACACTTGATAAGAAATCTATGTGAGTAGACTGACTTTTAGGGTGTAACTTTAATGAGTTATGCTGAGGTTCTGCAATATTTAATATATGTCAAGTGTTTTTTTTCCTTTTTTTTTTTTTTTTTTTCTCTTTTCACTTCTGATTTTTGTCCAAAAGTGGAAGTGCAGGAAATCCCTCAAGAAAAGCAGTTCTGGAGATTTCCAGCTCATTTTTGGGCTCTAGAGATTCAGATGGTTTGGGTAAACCTGTGAACTTTTGGATGTTTATCTGAACTGAACCTGAACTCTAAGTCTTCTAGGGTTCACCCAGCTAAGTCAAAGGGAGGAAGGCCTATAATGATAATTTTAATGTTCTTTTCTCGTTCAGCCATGGATATGACCCTCCCCAGCCTCCTGAGAATTTCTATGTGCTGCATTAAACAAAGAGAAAGCTAAATAGTGTGTACCACATATGCACAATTAAACATTGTACGCACCATTACAGTTTCAGCTGCTATACGTCCCAGTTGTTAGTTGCTGTCTTTGTAGGAGAATTTAGGTAGAAAACAGATGACTGCTTCCAACCAGACATTGTCTCTAATGGCATCTTTCATGTCAGATGAAGATAATTTACAAATTATTGAGCTATAGTAAGCAAAGCAACACAAGAAAGCTCACTAAATAAACACATACATGAATATGTAGTGTTCATTCCATCAAGTTTTTAGAATTGACTATAGTAACATTTTGCTTGTCTGACCTTATAATCACAGCATCTGAGTTCTTGATGTTTATCTGTGGAGACCTCTGGGAAACAGGGGAGCAGTTTATAATCTCTATTCTATAGAAAAGAATTTTATATAGTACCAAAGACAACATCAGAGCCTTCCTGATGTCAAAGGCAAGTCACTAGCTGATTTTTCTTGCTGCAAGATTTTACTAAAATTAATGTGAGAAATCCACAGCAGAGCGAAGAATGGAGTCAAGATTTCCATCCATTTTCTCAAACTATCCACACATACTCCATCATCCACCATGGTTATCACTGGGTCAAATTTGTACTCTTGTATTACATGTAAGGAAGCCATGGTATGTTCCCTGAGGGTTCTCCAGCTTGAAAACACCCAGAAGTCATACCCTGGCCTAGCTCTCATTTATTCTGTCCTTTTGAGACTGTATCAGGTATGACAGTGCTCTTACACACATTAACAAACAGGTGTGGTGAAAACGTAGGGCCTGTATTCCATTGTCCTTCCAGATGCAAGAAAATTAATTGACAGAAAAAATGCATAACTAAATTTCCTTTGGTGAACCTGCGGAATAGCAGTTCTGTAGCAAGTCTGAAGAGGCAGTGCACTTCGTTGCTGAGGTTTGAAAACATGGTGTCCTCTATTCCTGTCACCTGTCTTCGGGCACCTACTTGAGTGCCACCGTTAGGAGCCTTCAGTGCTTCCTCCAGTCTGTGGAGAAGGCTAGTGACCACGCTGTAAGAGCTGGCTCACTTTCTGGTGTTACAAGGGATAAATCTAAAGCTTACTTCCCAAGTTGTACTTCTAATGTTTATGAAATTGCTGTGACTGTGTTACCACAGCAGCAATCATTTATGCCTTTGGAGCTGCCTGCAACTGCAGGGGAAATTCGGAAGAGCTTGTTTTATTTTCAGAGGAATTTGGAAACCATCAGCGCTCAGTTTGAGCTCCTGGGTTTTCTGCAGAGCTCCGCATTCAGTAGGGTTATGCTGCTTTCATCAGCTTCTCTCCATGGGAACAGCTGCATGTTGAGACCTCTTCAAAACTTTAAGGACTGCTGTTAGGTCTTCTGTCCCATGAAATACCTGTTGCAAAGTTCAGACTGGGCTTGTTCACAGATTTTTGATGGGACTCTCAAACAAATTGCAGTTAACTTATACTTTTGAACAGGAGCTATATGGGATTTCCAGATTTTTGAAATTTGGCTAGCTTTCTGTGTTCTTCTGTATGTGGATCCGTGCAGGTGTGAAGTTCATAGATATGAAGCTATGAAAGCTGTAGCTTGAGGAATGATTTTCATCAGTCCTTGTGATATGCCAGTCTTCCAGTCTGGCATAGTTATATTGCACACCTTAATTCACATTGTTCTCAGTCTTTCTAAAATACCACCTCCTGGAGAGTATGCTTGAACACTCTAAACTCATTCAGCTTCTAGAAACATCGTACTAAAAAAGTTGTGGTTTTTTTTTTTTTCTTCTCCTAATGAAACCAATGTAGTGGAGCACTGAGAAGGAGAAAGATATTAATGAACAAATTCTCTAGAGGTAATGATTTAGGAGAAATGTCCATGCCAGCAGGATGCAGGAATACCTCCTAGATATACTTAACCTGATATGTGCAACTGTGTTTGCATAGCAAATCAAAGAAGATTAGCTTCTAATCACAAGGCCCAAGGAGATCTGAACCAAGAGAATTATACTTACTTGAAAGATACAGCACAGTGAACTTTTTATCATCTAAGATTGCTTTGAGGCGTTTCCCACAGATCAGCTTCAGCTTGAGATATAGGTATAAAATTGATTTAAATGTTCACTGTCTGAAACATTTTTGATTTATCTAAATATGCATCGTTCCTCTGTTTTTGTCCTAATATTGATAATATTTATTTTTCCATCCAAAGACAGATTATGACTTTCATTTGAAGCCAGAGTATTTGGTACAAGTTTACAAAATTGAATACTTGCAAAAAATGCTTCGATGTGAGTCTTACAATATCTTTTATTCTGAAAATGTTTTACAGAGAAGTCCCACTGAAAGCAGGTCACCATCACCAGTAAGATTCTAGCGCTGATGTAGTTTTATCTCAGAGAGAGAGAAAAGCCAGGCAATAAAATGGGATTATCAGTGGAAATGAAAACATTCAAAGGAGTGAAGCATAAGAATAAACAATCTCTCTCACATGCCCTCAAAAGAGGATCTTTCAACTGGGGCTTCAGATAAGGAAACATTTCCACTAGAGGTGCAATTAGGAGAAATAATTGGGTCAGTTGAACTCTGGGTCAGTTGACCCTGAACTTCACTGTGCTTAGGTCTGATTCTGCCCTGAGCAGGAACAGACCAGGGAATATGACTATACATGATCTTTGCGGAGCCCAGATTCATCTCTTCCTGAGTCCGAATGCTGCAGGTTGAAGGACTTACTCTTAGTGTTGCCAAATAGTAGGGGAGCTAAGATCCAGATACGGATAGGGATCTATGCAGCATGGTTTGGATCCCCTTTATCTTTAGGGCACTGTAGCATGCTATCACACTTTTGCTTTCCCTTGTTGCACTTATTTATTTGTGAGTCATGCAATTCTGCCAGCTCACAGCCCAGTTTCTTCTCTCCTGATGAAGTCTGAGAATGGTGATTAATGTCTTATGTTTTGTTGTGCCATGAGTTGCCATAGGAATGAGCTCGAGATTGCAAAACTAATGAAGTATCCTATCTTGTGGAACAAAGAAGAGCAGGAAGTGGTGACACTGTGGGCAAGAAACCTTATGTGAAAGTCTGTTTTCTGAGATCAGTTTAGGTCAGCCTGGCTGTCCTGGTACTTCCTATCTTGTCTTTCTGCACATCAGGAAATCTTATTAGAACTTGCTCTGATTAGGAATTATTCATTTCTTGTTGTTTACTGACAGAGTTTTTACTTGCAGGAAAAGGAAGGAAATATACCTACATGCAAAAATATGTGGGTCAAAAATTCAAGACTTACTGAGAAAAATGCCTACACCCTCCTTTCTAGCCCAGGATGCGGTGCTCTGTAGTGGATGTACTGAGAGGAGTGTAAAACCGGAGCAATAGTAGAGTGATGCTTTAACAGCTGGAAATCTGCAGTGTAGGGACTTCCCGGTGCAGGGGTTGTATCTTGACCTTTGTGTTTTATAGCCAGTGGTCCTCACTTCCTTCATCTCTAATATGCTTCAAAATTATACAGGATTTTGCACACTGGAAGAAACGTCTCACTCTGCACAAAGATATTAGAAAGGGTGGTGCAATCTCTGAACAGCAAGTATTATTATTTCCTAGTAAGTGATACTGCCAAGTGTGTAGGAAGCTGAATTCTTCCTGTACAAGTATTTCCCATAATTTGTACCATAATTTCCACTATGCTAAGTAAAATCGCTTCCTGTCCTGGGGTGGGCTGCTTTTTTTTTTTTTTTTTTTTTCCTCCTCTCTGGGCATGTGAAAAGGCTGGAAAACTGGATGGATAACGCAGTTGCTCAGTGTTGTCCTTTCCAGATCTCTGGTTCACATGGCATGCAGGATTGTGCTGGGAATTTCCCCTCTCGTGTTTGAGCCCTGCCTACGATTTATAGGAGAAGTATGGAAGTCCTGACATTTGGAACACAGCAATGCTTATTGCTTATTTCCCAGTAGGACTTTCGACTTAAAAGATTTAGATGCTTTTCTTTATTAAATGGAGTGAATACTTCAGTGTTTTCAACTCAAAGCCCATCAACATATCTCCATATTTTGTCAAGAGGCCCAGCTGCCAATTCTCAGTGGAAGTGCTGTTAGCAGTGGTGGTAATCCAGCATGGTGGTCTAAGAAAAGGATAGGAGCCAGACATTTGTGTTCAGGCTCCATTTTTCTCTCTTGTATTTGGCTACAGTCACCGAAACCAAAACTTAAAAAAAAAAAAAAAAAAAAAGTCTCTGATTTGTGATAAACAAGATGGTCACCCCAGAATTAGGACATCCCCCTGCCCCTTTGAAAATGCTGTCTCTTACCTTTGTACCTCTGTTGATCTGTCAACTCTCAATGATGCTATACTTTTTAAAACAGACTTGGCTGTTTGGTAAAAGTTTTCAGTGCAACAGTTAAATCTAAGAAAGTAAATGTGTGGATGGTAGACTAGGTTGTTAATTTTGGCCTGTAATTGCAAACTGAGAATAGAGTAGGAAAAGTCACATAGAACTGGATTATATATTTGAGACTTTAATCTCTGCCACTAAAACTCCTTCCCTCTCTGTCTCTTTCTCTCCCTCTCTTGTGCACTCACCCATCTTCAGGCCTCATACTCTCTGCTCTGGCTCCCAGCTCATCCCCACTGTCACCACAGTGGCATTTGGCAGTCCCTGAGGTGAGAGAGGGAGCTGAAAGTGTGCTGTATGGTGTCCTGCAGCTCTGCCCCAATACAAAACACGTTTTCCACCTCCAGGACAGTTTTTCATGTCTCTCCTTTCTGAGCGTTCCCTCTTCCTCTACCCCCACAGGACAGCACTCCCTTTCCTTTAAGAAAAGTTTTATATTCAGATTACTAATTTTAACCTGATTATTGTTTGTGAAACCAATAATTGGAAGACGTCAGTTATTGGTTAACAGTTTTAGTGGTAAATCAGTTCCAGCAGCTTGCTGTGCTGCTGCTAGCATGAATCCACGTGCTTCTCAGCTAGAAGCTCTCGTCTCTCTCTCTCTCTTTCTGAGATCCTTTGCTGGATCCATATGGTGTTGGGGATGTAAGCACTTCAGAGGAGTGTTTCAATATACAGTTATGATTCTAATTTTTGGCGTCAGCTTTTTATTACAAGTTGTTGTCTGGCTGGAGGCGTGAGAGAGTGGGAGCAGGGAGGGTTCTCGACCATGTGTGAAGCAAGGAGGCAGCAGTAGCAGAAATAATACAATAACTTTTCTCTCGAGCATGAAAATGGGGTCTGGAGCAATCCCCTTGGCCCCTAATCTCTTGCTAATCAATATCTGTTGCTAGTTCTGGGGTTTATAGCATGGACCATGACAGTTTTGCTGGAAGGAAGGGTCAGGATTTCAACCACAATAAAAGTTGGAGCTCAAGTTAGTAGCATATGAAGTGTTTTGGTCTGGCATACAAAAGGCCGCATAAAGTATGAAATCCATCCTCTGTTTTAAAATTAGACCTATTCTAGGTACTGGTGCTCATTTTCTATATTGTCATGAGTTTGATTTTCATGTAGGTCTGAAAATGTAAAGAAAATGTAAGCAGATTTTTTTCCGTTATAATACAGAATAAGCTCCTGATACACAGCAATTTGGTTTGTATTTTATGTTAGGCAGAAGTCGATACTTACAAATAAGATCAGTAAATGTAACCAGATTTCCAGACAAAACCAGTAATAATTGTAAGAGATTGTGTGAAATTATTTGTAAATGGCAAAGACACAGAGTAATATCCTCTGATTAGCAATTACAAAACCTGGAGATACAAAGTTAAAACTAAACGCAAAAAGGAATGAAAAGATGTCAGGGACAGATATGCTCAGGTTTAGGCTCTGTCCTGAAGTGATCTTGTGTAGGACCCTCATAATATCACACATTATTACTATGTGCACAATGCCACACACAGCTCTCCCCTAACAAAGCACTGATGTACCATGGTTAACAGGAAAACCAGAATAACAGAGATTCCCTAGGGCACAAAGGGAGTGAAAGCATCAGATGGACTTAACATGGAGCCAGGTCTGATCCAGCTGAAATTATTAACTCTAGTCCAACATCATCCCTGCTGAGCATAACCTGGTCACTTTGTGATTATGTGGGTCCCTGTGTACCATGTTCCCTTGTGCTCTGGGTCGTGCTGGGCTTATAAAGTAAATAATAAGAACCAGAGCAGCCTTGTTGTGCCCCTGAGAGAAAGATCACACGTATGTCCTGAGGAGGTGACTGAGGGCTGGATTAGCTGGGCTGTAGCACGCTGAAGCAGCTGGATGGAGACTCCTGAGGGGCAGTACTGGAGATCAGAGGTTTCCAGTGATGTGCAGGTGCAAGATGTGTGTGGGTTTTGTGTCTTACTCTCAGGTGCTTTTACCTCCTTACAAACTATGCAGGGAGCTGAAGTGCCTTAAATAAGGGTTAGAGATCCCACTTATGAGTCAAGAGTGAGGTGGACTGCATGATGTCGTGTATTGCGCCTGTAAGAGAAAGCTTTGTGGTCTGTTAAATTTCAAATGAGTTTTGGGCCTTCCTGAAAGTAGTTAGGGAACAAATGAGTGTACAGAGTCCTTCTGAAGGAGAAAAAGAAAGCATTCCATGGAGACATATTAAAGTCAATCTAGAGTGAACTGATGACTTTACAACCCTCAAGCAAAGCACCCCAGATCATTTGTTTTGTGCAACAGAATCATGTATGAAATATGAAAATGTGTACATGACCTTCTTTTAAACTGCTGTGATTTATTGATGCCAGAACCATAAGGGAATCAAGATGAGCTTATGAAGAAATCAACGTTATGTGGAATTGCAAAATGATGCTAGGTCTGATGAATCTTTCCTGAAACCCTTTAACCACAAGAAATCTGCTGCTTTATTTGGATGTTGCAGAGTGGATATCTCAACCACTCTGATTCCAAAAAAGCCTTAGGTCTCTAAATTATTTCCAGGAAGGTAATGTTTGCCTTTTTTTAGTATTAGTGTCCGTGTTCTATGCAATCTTCTGCATGTACTTAGGTTTTGTTGTCATGATGTCTTCTAATTGCTGAGAAACTTGAATGATGCTGGTTTTATTTCCTCTGACAGCGTAAAACAACCCAGTTTACCCTTCCAGATTATTCAGCAACCTTTATTTGCCTTGCTCTGCTAAACATGCTTTATTTTAGAAGCTACTATGTTCTTTCATATTTATAATTTGATGCTTGCTTCTCCCGTTTTCCCCATCCTTCTCAATACCTTCTTTCTGCAGCTGCTGTCTTCAGGTGATAGTTCTGAATCAGGTAGAGGAATAGTGGGGAGAACCAAAAATTTTTAATTGTTTTCTTCAGAAGACACTGTTAATCTGCTGAAGCAAAAAAATTATTTGAGCTGAAAAATGGGACAGCACAGCCTTCAGATCATAATACAATCACTTGCATTTGGGAAGATACCATAGCATGACTTCTGATTTTCATTGCCTATTGGTGTTTCCTATGGTATAGGAGTAAATCTATCTGATATTTACAACTATTTGTTTTTTCTCCTTTTCTCTGTGTGCTTTTGTGAACAACCAGTGCATCAAGTAGCCTGACTGAAACCTTGAGATACCTCAAGCAGGCATTTTTTTTCCAAAAATACTGAGGTCTCAATCTCAAGTCTGCTGGGTGATTCAAAGCAGGGGCCCAAAATCACAGATTAGTTTCAGAAATCTTTAATGGTTTTTGATCTAAGTGGAGTTTTGACCTATCCAAGAACTAGCTTATAAAGATATTGTGGTACACAAGCTGTCAAATGTCTCTGGCTTCTTGGTAAAGCAATAAATGGTCTGCTTTGCACTGTGCAGAGCTAACGTTTGTGGAGGTTACCTGTACAACAGCTTTGGGAATGCTAGTGGGTAGTTGGTCCTCATTAGATAGGTGTGATGGAAAGTCCCCATCAGACAGATGTAACACACGTAGTGCGTGTCTCGTAAAGCGCAGCGACATGGCACGTGCGCAGCCAGGGGAATGTGCTGCAGCCTCAGCACAGTGATGTGCTGCTGTAAGTCTGCCTGATCAGACCTCCTTCCCACTTGCCGAGCCACAGTCATGCTCCACTGCCGTGCCTCACCCATCCTCAAAACCTTCTGGCATTTGGGATCATTTGGTGGGAGTAATCTACATGACTCTGTGCCAGACTCGACTCTCGCTGTCTCTTTGATGAGGCCATCAAAACACGATGAGGCTTTATTAGATTTGACTTAGGAGTTTCAGTTGCTGGTTCTCAGCTCTCCTGCATCTGTCATGGCAGACTTCCCCATTGCTACAGAGTCCTCCGCTACAGGGCTGTGAAAGCAGGAGAGTGCTCCCCCACAGCCCAGATGATATCTGCTTATGGTAATATTCCTACCAGAGATGCTGGCTGAAAGCCTTTGCCAATGAAACTGTCTTCGGTAGCATGTTTCCCTTCTTACCAGAAGGGGAGGAGGATGACATTTCTTTCCCTGAAGCTTCTGGCCATAGGGCTTAGAATAGGCAGAATTTCCTTTGCTTCTGGTAAAAAATAGTCAAGATTATGTATGACAGGGCTGTGTCCTGGATGGATCATGTTAACCGTATATGCATCTCAGCTTGAGGTAAGTCTGGCCTGACTCACCATTAGTTTGTGGTTTTTTATGACAGATAGAGACTTCTTTTTCTCCAAAAATTTATTTTTTTTAATTAGAAAAACTTTGTGCTCAGACAAGGTTAATCATTTTAGTCAAAGTTTCCAATGTTTTGATGAAAAATCAGATCCTGTAATGTTTATTTTATTATTATTGCCATGTGTTATTGTTATTGCCATTGTTTTCAGTCAAACCTGTGAGTTTGTTTTGTGTTTATTTTCAGATGAAACCTTTTGCCTTGGGAATTTGAAAGTGATTTTTCTTCTTTGGGTCTGGTTTGGTAATGTACTGTCCTTCAATAGGTATGAAATCAGCTCCTGAGGCATATGGTTCAAGTGTCAGGATTTCAGGACTTGCCTTAGAATAGAGGAGTTACTTGACAGGGCATACTTTGTTTCCTCTCCCTCTGCTCCCACGTTCTGCTTGTGTGAACAGAGCAATCAGTGCTGAGGAGCTGATGTCCATATGAAGCATATTTTAGGTGCTCTACCTTGAACTATTTCTAATCTGGCCCTGTAGGCTGCATACCTGTAACTTGTTGGAGTGCAGTAGGTGAGCTGCTGGAGTGGATCTTCCAATATATTTTCATAATCCACTTTGTGAGCCCTAAGGCTGTTTGAACTGCAAATCAAAGCATGGTGAGTGGGATGATGAGGACATTTTCTTCAAAAGCTTGCTCCTGATTTAAAACAAAACTAGTGTGATCACACTTCCTTGATTTCTTGTGCTCAGTGATTCCTGACACATTACCCTTTATGTGAATATCCCTTGCATGGTTAAATCTTCAGAAATGCAGCTGTGATCTCATGCAAACTTAAGCATTATGGACCTTTACAGAGTAAAAAAGAAAATCATTGAGTATTGTAAAAAGCCCTGTGCAATGTGCATTGAAACTGTGTGAATGGTTGTCCTCCCTGTGCTTCAGATCATTTATAAGTCATCTGGAGCAAGTATCTTGTGTGCAATTTTTATCAGTTCAAAATATGGACTAATTTTCCCATATTCAGTGGCCTTCAGCAGTAAGTTTTTTCAAAGCCCCGTGCTATCTATAGTGTCAGCTACTCTTTTCACCTGTTTTGGATTCTCTTCCACTTACGTTACACCCTCACTTCTACACAAACTCTACTTCTGCCCTTTTTTGGCTTATCACCTGTAAAACAGTCGCCTACCTTCTGAGATAAAAGCACAGTATGATGTGTCTATCCACCCCAGTCCAACTTAAATTTGGGAGCGAAAGGTGTCCTGTTAAATTCAGGATTATCTTAATCTGTCAACCACGAGTGTAAATAAAGCTACAAATTCAAAGAATGTAGTGCTATATTAGCCATATTTTTCTACATCTGTATGTTTATCAAGAAAACTATGGTCTAGTGTGGATGTTTCGGTTGGATGTTTCTAGTATGTTCAACAAATAGCCATTACCAAGTTTTAAAACTGTGATGCTTATTCAGTCCACTCAGTGCTCTTGAATGTGAGCCAACATTAATTCAAGCCCAGTTGATCCTAATAAGTAACTAAGACCCCATTTCATAAACATGCAATTCTAGCTTGTTATTTCTGGCACTGCCATTAAGCAAAAATCTCTACCCTCAGAATGACAGAATTAAAGGATTAGGGATAAACTGAAAATTGTGAATAATTCACAATTTCTTTCCTCCTCTTCTCCCTACCAAAGGCAGCTCTAGAGAGGCTCAATAACTGTTCTCAGTTATATACCTTTTCTTTGAGTTGCGCACAGGAGTGAGGCCTGCCAGTGCGATGGGTTTTGCTCATATGAGTGAAGTCTGTAGGACTGGATGCAATATTTGATACGTTCTATTATCATCATAGGTTCACTATGACAAAGCACCAATGCCTGCACTAAAAGCTACTACTTACACTTAGCCATTCTGAATGCGGATCTTTAGTGCCTCCCTAATGTATGTTGTCCCAATATATATTTCTTTTCATAAGAGATGTATGACATTTTGAAAGAATCGATTACATTTTTTACTAAAATGCAGTGTCAGTTCTTACCCTGGCCTTTCAGATAATCTGGAACACGTGTTATAATCGTTCCTTAAATAGATTTTCTCTTCCACTTCTGTGATTTTGCAGAAAGATATTTTATGAATATCTTGTGGAAAAGGAGAAATTTTGCAGCAAATTATCAGGAGATGCATTTTATTACATAAAATCCAGTTCAAATTAAAGCAACATAATCTGAAAACCAATGTATTTCTCAATACAGACATTTCTTACTCAATCTTTATCTCTACCATGCCACTGGATTTCTTGTGCAGCTGTTGAAGTCTTAGAGCTGTAGAATACAGGTTTAGGACTGTCCTTTTATGTGTTTGTACAGTGCCCAGTCACTGGTGTCTTTGGCTCTCTGAGCTTCTAGGCATTATGGTGACATGGAAGAGAGTAAGAGGTAAGGATATGCCTTGCCTCTCTCCTGCAGTGAGAATTGCTTGTTTGTGTTCATAAAGTCTGTATTGCTAACATACTCTTTTGCTCAAACTTCAAGCTTTCTTGCTGATGCTGCAATGTTCATATAATGCTGTTGTATTGTTGCAGCATCGTGCCAAAGTTAAAGAAAGAAGTCTAGTTAAATTAAAAATTGGGATACTAATGGCCTTATAGACTTGCTGTCTTGTTTATTCAGTGTCAGTGAATGGCTGTGCTATTCAGCAGCACTCATTAATTTTTCTCAAGTGGTTGCTGATGTCGTTATTGTTCTGGGCTTTCTTTTTTCTTCATGTGCAATTGTTATTTTTATCGAAGCATGTGTGGAGAATGCTGTGCACACAGCTGTGTGAGGAACGAATTCAGAAAAGGCCAAGTCAGTTTGTAAGAGAAATCAGGTGTATTGCCATCAAGTTTTGGGTCAGCAGCAGGGCACCAAGTGACTTGGCTTTCTTAAAAAACAGACTAAGGCTTTTAATTTCTGAACAGAACAGGGGAATGTGTGCAACCCACAGAGACTGGAGTCTCTCCAGGCCTATCTAACATAATGAGAGAATTCTTTGTGAAATGCATAAAATGATGACATTTTAGTGGTGAGTGAAATATTTGATTACTTTTTCCATAACCTAAAATAATTGGAATGTTCTTTTGCAATCCCATTCACGGTGAGGACTGGGAATGTGTAACCTTGCCATATATCTACCTCAGACACATCTCCAGGGCAGTGTGTGGTGATATGGAAAAATGGGTTGAAAAGTCTTTTTTAAGCCCCAAGGAAAATTTACATGTTCATCTGGGAAAACATCCAGAAGATGAATTCAGAGTCATGACCACAAGTCTGAGGAGAGGAAAGATGGTCTGGGTGAGGTTTGGTGAGCACTGCGGTGACCAGCAAGATAAGGGTGAGCACCTGGCTTAGTCTGGTGTGTCCATGTGACTGTTTGCAGAAAGTGAGAAGGGACACGCTGCCAGCTGCACCCTGGGACGGGGCAGCACAACCCTGGTCCAGGGGAGCAAGGTCTGGTCCCGGTCTGGCTGGACTGACTGGCCTCTCTGTCCCCTTTCTGCACACCCTGGCTGACTTGCCCCTGTGGCCTTACAGGGTTGATGTTAAAAGTATGGTGCACTTCCAAAGAGTTTTACAGTGAAGGATGGACAAAAGGAAAAAAAGGAGTAAAGTTGTATTCTCTCCTGGCTGAGGGCTGAAATGGCTACTAGACGTGGAGGTCTGCCTTAGTTCTGACAATCATTCGTATTTGTCGGTGTGTGAGGAGTAAGTGAATAATACAGAAGGGATTTTTGCAACACAGAGGAGATTGTTAACATCATGTAACATCTCTGGCTAGCATAGGTGGTGGTTTAACGTGGTCTTTCACAGCAAAGCTTATGCGGTACATTGAGAGGCATGATTTAGCATTTCGGCAGCGGTTAAGAGCAATTAAAATCCATTAAGTTGGTCCTTGGCATTTAGGACATGTACGCATGTGCAGCGATAGGAGTACTCTTAGGTACTATGTTAGGGTTTTGTACCTGATGTGTGGACACTGAGCAGCTCTGTCACAGTTTAGCATTACCCTGACACAAGCCATAGCCAACTACAGAAGAAAAGGATACTCTCTGCCCTGTGGAAATGACAACTGAACATTTAGGAGGAATCTCATGGGTTGAGATTCCCAGTACGTCGCGAGCTGCGTTGGTATATGAAACTGGAATAGACAGGTGTGGGGTGATAATCTATTTGAACAGTTTGGGATTGCTTTAAAGGTAGACCCAGTCTTTCTACTCTTTGTAACATCGTATCCCTGCTAGCAGAGGACTGTGTATTTAGTCACTGAGGACAGAGTATATATTGCTCAGTATGTCTGTTTTATCAGACTGTTAATGGTTAGTTCTTTCATATTTTATATTGTGTCAACACAGAAAGTTTATCAAAGAGTAATTTGCAACTGGACTGTGTTGACACAGCATTTCGTGAGGACACAGAATACCCTGAATTGCTGGTTGAGGACACAGAATACCCTGAATCACTGGTTCTAATGTAAAAACATTAAACCGTTTAAAACTGGATCAGTTTCATTGATGAGTTAGACCATGAATAATCTGGTGCAAAGGAGCTAATATCTATAAGAGGTTGAAAGACTGGAAAGGGATGATAGGAGTTACATATTGACAGAAGATGAGCCAGGCTACATCATGCCTGTTTGTCAAATTAATTATTTGTTTCAATATTTATAAAAGTGAATAGGAAACAGATGGTAGAAATGGAGATGTCTCTTAGGTTTCTGTAATGGAGAAAGGAGAAAAAGGGAGAGGAAATCAGAATCCCACCATAAGAGAGGAACAGGAAATTAAAATGTCAGACAACTGACAAAACTACAGGACCACACACAAATATAAAGAGGTTTCTCATAGGATCTCTAAAGCATTTTAAATTTAAGTCTTCTCTCTTTTGCCACCCAGAAATCAGAATAAAGATTTTTTTTTTTTTTTAAATGAGGAAAGTCAAAACACATACCCTCAACCCAGTTTTTGGAATACATTTAGTATATTGAAAATTTCGTTGGAAACATGTCTGAGTAGTTTGGAAAAGTCCTACTGTAATATCTACACAAAGAAGACACAGGGGAGAGGAGACGGGGAGCTCCTGACTCATGTATCGAGTTTGGTGGTATCCACATCCTTGTCCTCGGCAGCAAGAATTCACAGCCTTTACTCTGCAAAGACTGGTGATACGGCAGTCAGAGGTCTTGCAGACTAGGGTTAACTGGGAACTCTGGGTTACATTTGTCCTCTGCAGCCGTTCTGAGCACCTGTTGCTTGTGATTTGCTTTGCTTTTGGCTGTGTTTATGCTAATTTCACCTGAGGTACAAGATGTGGGAGATGGGGGCAAGGGAGTACTGCTGGGTGTAGGGGTAGCCTTAGAGTATATGTTACCCCTAGAATGTCAGAGGGGGGAAGGAGGAAAATAAGGGAGTAAAAGGATAGGAAGTTTCCATGTTGAACAGAATTGGTGGAAATGTGTCAGGTGTGTTAACTGAGGGGCAGGGATGCTGAATCCTTATGGGATTCTGATACTACCCCTGCAGCCAACATGCAGCAATGTATTCTCCATGCCTGTCAGCAGAAGACAGATCTGGAAAAGTCAAGTTGCTCTTGGCAGAAATCTGTTTGTGCTGCATCATTATCTCAATGAACTGAATTTGTAGAGATTGTGAATCCAGACAAGGTTACTGGTCTCTTGCCCTCTCAGAATTACTTCTGGTTTTTAGTATCCATGGGAGCACAGGGAGATATGTGCTTTGTCCAGTACCCTTCACAGCTGTGGGAGGTTTGCTGCCACTCTAATAATGTCTGCCTCTTTAGCTGCCCCTTGCTTATGTCTCTTCGTATTCAGCAGTCATCACTGAATAAGGTCTGTCTGCTGACCTTGTCTTCAACAGTAAATTCTAAGCCAACTGTGCTGCTCTGCTGAGATACGGATATTTTTCTTTCTGTCTGTCTGTCTGTCTTGTGGTATGGTTTTGTATGTCTCACTTTGCCTTTGGCCAAGTGCCTCACAAGCTATGGACTCTGAATGTCTGCCTTATTTGGAGAAAAACATAGGCTTTTCAGTTGGCTTGACCTTCCGGTAAGTTTCTTACTCTTCTTTGACCTGTTTATGCCTTGCCACTCTGTATTAAGCTTTTTTCCCCTCTTTCACATGTTCACTGATCCCTCTTCCTTCCTCAGTAAAAAGACAAGAGAATTTTAATAGCTACTGCTAATTGTGCCCCAGTCCTTCTGCTGACATTTGATGTTCATCCCATTAATAAGATATCTGCAAGTTCGCATTCACACCAGGTCAGCAGATGCTGCTGCTGAGGATTGTGTTGAAACTTGTAAAACAGCCTACTTCAATCATGAGTATGGACAGGTCTGCCTCAAAGAACTATTGCTCCATTTTAGCATAGACTGGAAAATTCAATCCTTTGCAAGCAGGATGTATGGACAGTCCTTGAGAAATAGTCTATTTTATCTTCATGTTCCAAGAGTAGGATTTTGAGGTTGGTATCGGTTAATATAACTATAATTTTGGAGGCAAATGCTGCTCCTTCAGTTGTATCGATGAGATCAAGATTAAGCCCTTTAGATCAAATGCAGATCGCAGACCACAGTCCACCAGAAAAATGACTTTGTCTGCAGTCAGCTCTTCCTCCAGTTAACAACTGGTAAACAAGACCAAAGAGGAGCAAAACTTCACGTGGTGGAGTCCTTGGTCAATGACAATAAGGTGCTTGTGAGGGTGTTGGATTTTGTGATTTCCTCTGTATTGGCTTTCAAAAGGAGAAGTGTTGGAAGGAGAGGAGAAATAAGAATGCAAATCAATGGTGCAGCAGTTCAGGGACAAGCGGACTGTCGGATGGATCTGTTCTTTATTTGTCTGAAGGTCTAAAATGGGAGCTTTCCATAAATGCATGTGGCATTTGTTGTAAGTAGGTAGTGGGAACTGTTTACATTTGTTGTTGGAAGCAGCAGATAGATTAGGTGTTAGCTGGATGCCAAAAGGAGGAGGAGTTAGCACTTTTTCCTGTTGCTTTTCTCCCTTCTTTGAAACACCGGGAGATTTAGCAGGTGGCTCCTTTGGCAGAGGAGGACATCTCGGGGATCTGGTGTTTCCAAAAGATGTGAACTGAACTTGTCTGAAGTTGTCAACTTGTCTGAAGTTACTGTTTACTGACCATGTGAAGAAATAAGGGGCATTCAGGTGTGGGACACTGGGAGTCAGTGTCTTTGCTGATCACTGAGATGAGACTCACCTGTGAAGCAGGGTATGAAGGAGTATTTTTGTACAATTTTCATCTACTCTTCATCTGACACTGCTTTCGATAAAGCTAGATTTAAATTAATCCCAGGGGCTACTCCAAAGATGAGTTGTATTTGGCCCATTGAATTTATAGCTTAAAGGCTAAAAACAAGACATACATGTTACAGAGATGTTGCCTGTGATTGACTGGAGAGGAAAAAGAGTCCAAGTCCCTTGTCCCAGCATATTCACCTCTGTGGAGTTTTTCCGTTATAATTAATTTTTTCAAGGATCAACCTGAAGGTAATGGCCAGCCTGGAATAAATCTTCAAGATATTTTCTTACTTTCGTCTCCATTTAACTGAAGCCTGAAATGTGTTGTTCTGCCATTCGTCCTGCCTGTCCCCTCATCATTGCACTCTCACAGGGCTGCTGTTACTCATGGAGAGTTGTCACTGCGATGGATAGGAGTGGCTTGAGTAAAGGCTCAGTCCTGTGGAAGAGAAATGCACTGGTAGACAGGGAAGGAGAAGGATCAGCATCAGCACAATATCCGAGGAACTGATGTCTTTTTCAGAGTTACGCTTACCGGTACTGTTAAAGCGTGCCTTTCATAACACTTCCTTCACCTGCAAGCCTTGCAAACCCCAGCCTCTGGTGGGCTGCTTCCCTTTGCGTCGGTCCTCATCTTACCACACAGCCGCTGCTGTCTGTGTGGTCTTTGAAATTCACACGGCTTGGTGGCAACCAGTAGGGAGGGAAAATAACGTGTTTTATTTATTTAGAGTCAAGCACAGTTTAAACTCCATTCTAAATAAATAAAAACTCTTAGCCAGATTTATATAAATAAAAAAGCAGATTTTCCCTTCGCTTTTGGCTGCTGTTGAACAGCATCAGTTTCAAGACCACACAAAGAGCTGTGTCGACAGCTCTGAAATGTGTGGTGGAGGCAAAGGTAGGAGGCCTAGGAAGGACCTTGATAACTTGCTTTGGGCTTCTAATGCCTGGAAGTTCCCTATGTACATAAGGGAGTAGCCCTGACACTGTGGTGGGTTAAAATGTTAGAAGAAACCTGGGACCATCGTATGTCTTTAACAGAGGAATATTTCTACAAAAGATGAGTTTTTCTTCAGATTGTTCATACACTCTACCAAGTCATCTGTGTGAATAGCAGGATTAGTTGACACAGCTGAGCACTACGATCTCAATCTTTCAGGATAGCCTAGAGGTGATAAAGCACCCATAAAAAGCAGTGATTTGAGGAAGAAATGTTTTATTCTTAGGAGGCTGATCACATTTGGCCTTTGGGGATTGAGTCTGCATTACACAAAAGTTCCCAGTTTCCATCACATGGGGCTCCCACGCAGGTGCTGACAGTGCCATGTCTCCTGTTACAACCATCACTTAAGGAAACTCCAAGCATGGTTTAATTTTCTTGGGAATGAAATGTATTATGTCTGCACAAGGTTTCAGATCTCTCTTCACTTTCAGACCTGCCAAGCTATCAGGAAGGGTGACAAGCAGCTGCTATATGGAGCACCTGGGTTTTGTTACTCCAGATGAGAGATTATAACAGGTCTTAAATAGATATCTGGTTTAAGTGAGTTTTCCTCGTGGCAGCATTTACTCTGCTGCTTGTGGATGAGGATGAGCTGGAGGACATGGTTCTGCTGGTTGCAAGATTAGACTGAGAACAAATAGGGCCCAGTTAATGATTGTTATTTTGTGACTGGTCAGAGGCCACTACAATTCTGACAAAAAAATCAAAGAAACACTCTTGCAAAGCAAAGCCTTGCTCACAGTTCATTACCTCTTTCATATTCTGAACCTCCTTGGGCTGGCGGACAAAATGACCAACAGATGTTAGTCACATTGAGGAAAAATTTCAAAGAATAATTTTTTAAACATGTCCTTTTATAGCTTACTTTACCCACTTTATATATTAATTTAAAGTTATGTATGGTTATATATCCCACAATACCTTTAGGTTGTCTTGTTCCGTTAGTGAAACATCAATTCACTTTTCCCACTTAATGATGCAGCTAGGGTCACAGCTTGTCATAGGCAATAGTATCAGAACAGCACAAACTCCTAAACATCTTCACAAAACCCTTGTCTTTAAGGTAGTAGTGCATCTCAAGGCTGTATTGTTCTATGGTCCAATTAGCAGTAAAATGCCATTTTTCTTTGCACAGATGACATCATTATCCTACTCCTACTTCTGCTATGCCAACCTGCAGATGGTTGCTTCAGCTGCCAAAAACCTTTGACATAGCAAATGGTCTCTGTCCCAGACTGCTCAACCCAGAGACATGAGGAATTTCCCTCCTGGCTCCAGCTTGTGATGGCTCAGTGAGTCTTTTTCCTTGAGAACACTGCTTGCCTTACTAGAAAGAGTATACATTTTGAAAATGCTACTTGATGCATGAACATAGAGAGTGTGGCATGGGCTCACACTGCCTGCCTGCCTGAATTTCAAGGCCCCCAGATTGTTCCATGCATAGGGAAGTGGATTCAATTTTTATGTGCTCATATCATGATTTCAGAAAGAGATGCTGCATTTTGAAAACCTGAATGTAGGAGAGCCAGGAAAGATGCGGCAAAATACTTTCAAACCTGAATTATATTGATTTTTTTTTTTTTTCATTTTTCTTCTTAAAAAAAATTTTTAATGCTTTCTCCTCTGAAAATGTAGCATCAGTGGCAATGGACTGTATGTGCAATAAACAACTTTTCATGGTTATTGAACCACCACCCCAGCCTTGCCTCACAATTTAACCAGTCATAAAGTAATTTATTGCATTGTATGCTGAGTTGCCATGAAGGATATTACTTATTGCATCATTCTAAGTAACTACACCAAAGAGACACTTCATTTTCATAAACAAGAACAAAAATGATTGATCTGATTTTAATTCTCAATAGTAATGTAAGATGTTGAAGGCCTTGAAGATAATTTAATGTGTGAGTTTTAATTCTTTCCCAAAAATGATAGTTGGGCTATTAGAATTGAACCAGAAAACAGGTGGTTCTACACATCTTGCAGTGGTGAATATGAAATATCATACTATATGGCAAAAATGGACTCCTGGAGAAATTTTCTGCAAATTTACAGAAAACAATGAAAAAAAAGTCTTGGGATTCTGAGTGAGATGGAGCTGCTATTCCATTTTAATTATTTTAGTGGAATTCAGTGTAAATGTTAACCCCGAAACATTAAAGAAATTCCAAGGAATAAAAAATAAAAGCCTATGGGAGGCTATGTTTAAAGAAAATAAACAGAATAATCTGTGTAACTGTAGCAGGCTAATCTGACCCTCATTCTGAACAAAAATCATTAAAATCTTTTTAGGACATACAATTAGCTGAAGATTGTAAAGTAGTTGTCGCCAGTGAAGATAGTTTTATTTAAATCTGCTCTTGCCAAATAACTAGATTAAATTTCTAATATTGTCAGTAAAGTTAAATGTGATGACAAGCTGCTCACTTAACAGATCAGATTAAGATAATTAGTAGGAGATAAAACCACTCCATATTGCAAGGATTAAAAATATTTTGTAAAAAGTATCTATAAAAAGGTTGTTTGTCACAAGGGTAGAAAAGGGGTTTTTATTCAGGAAGTCAGACTGATTGCTAGCCCAATGCTATTCAATTGTCTCTTTTCCAGTTATTTGGAAATAAGTATGAAGTTGTTAGAAAAAATCCTGATGTAATCACACTTTGTTCTGGTAGGACCTTTTTGCTAGGGGGGACTGTTTGATAGGTTATGTTTGGAAGAACAGCCATTATCACAGACCAAAGTGAGCACAAAACTCTGTATTTAAGAGGAAGAAGGCCTTGCATGTAAGATTTCTGCATGGTAGAAATCAGTGGTCCTGAAAGTTTTAAAGTTCATGGTAGTCACCTAAGTTAACATGAGCTTTCAGGCCGCTTTTAGGAGCGTGACTACAGTATTGTATGAGCAGGTGGGAGAATATTGTGGAGGACTGCAGAGGTGATTATTCTCGTAGGTAGGACTGATGAGCTGTTTACTAGAAAAGCAGGTTAATTTCTGGTGCCTGTTGGCAAAGGGGATCATAAATCAAGGAAATATGTGAAAAAAATTCCAGGGATGCTCTGAGGGTCTGTCGATACTATAGATCTTTAAGACTCTCAAATACACAGTGTATAACTTATATGTGTAACACATAATATATACTAGTATTTCTGGTGTTATAATTCTATCTGTAAATATATATGTATTTGCATAAAGAAGTATGTATATACGTGTGCATGTATGCTTGGGAGGTTTGTGGTAACACCTTCTCAATTGCAATAGTGTCTGTGTAAAAATCTTAGCCATGTAAAAGAGCAAATTAATTATTAAACTGTTGTAATTCATCTTGCTTTACCTTATATTTTTATGCTTAAAATGCAGCAGTATCTGGTGTGACTAGTGTTGTGCATACAACTAAAGCTCCAGACTAGCTTCACTGGTCTCAGTAGCATAACGAACAGTAGAATTTGGCCCTCTAAAATATAATATGTCAGTGCTAAAATAATTTTAAAAGGTATTTATATATCTACTCCTCCTCCACACTGCTTGTAACCTGAGAGCATCCATGTGGCTAAGAATACAGACTTGTCTTTTCTAAATTGAAGACGTTCTGCTCATACCACTGGAGAAACAAACTAAAAAATAAGGCAACCAGATGTTTAAAAATGTTGAAAGTTCCTTTTTTTGGAAAGGTAGCTACGTTAAATAAACATTAAAATGCTATTTTTTCTATATAACTATTCATTTTAATGGCACCTCAAGAGTTCATCCAAGGGTCTCTGGGTCACTTGGGAGAAAGTACAGTATGTTTTGGCTCCACAGTCTTTGACTTGCTACAAAGAGCTAATTCTTCCAATTAATGAAATAAATGTTGCTGATGTAGATGGATTGACAAATTATTTTAAAGGCTAGTTTATTCAAGCAGATGGCAAGTCTGATACGTCTAGTATACTTTAAGAGTCCGTCCTTGGCAGGAAAAGAAGCCATTGGAAGAACAAGATATAGTGACTGTTCACCCCCATTCACCTGGTGGTGTTTACTCCTTTGGGCATCTTCTGTCCACAGTGGCACTGCAACAAAGCTAGGAAGGATGAAGACTTTTTGTCCTGTAGGGCTTTCAGTAGGGCTTTCTGCTTAGAGCAAAAGAAACCTGTTTAGACAAGATGTGGACAGGCTGGAGAGGGTCCATCCACAAAGATGATCAAAGGACTGAGAAGGCTGCTGTGTGAGGAAAGGCTGAGACAACTGGGGTTTGTTCATCCTTGAGAAGAGAAGGCTTAGGGAAGACCTTATCACCATGTTGCAGTATTTAAAGGGTGGCTACAAAGAAGATGGAGACTCCCTTTTTACAAGGAGTCACATGGAAAAGATGAGGGGTAATGAGTACAAGTTACTCCTGGGGAGATTCTGATTGGACACAAGAGGAAAATTTTCCACAATGAGAACAATCAGCCACTGGAATAATTTCCCCAGGGAAGCAGTGGATTCCCCAACACTGGACACATTTAAGATTTAGCTGGGCAAGATACTGGGCCATCATGTCTAGACCGTGCTTTTGCCAAGAAAGGTTGGACCAGATGATCCTTGAGGTCCCTTCCAGCCTGGTATTCTGTGATCCTATGATAAAATACCAGTGATGAACATCAGCAGCTGAGGTAGCTGCAGGTCTGGGAGTCCCTGCTGGGCATACTGCTGTTTGATGAGCTATTTATTAGAAAAGCAGGCTAATTTCTTGTGCCTGTTAGGAAGGGTGATCATAAACCTGAAAAATATATGAAAAGAATTCCAGGGATGCTCTGAAGTTCATCAATACTTGTTTTATGATCAGATGCTGAAAAGCTAAATAGAGAAAAGAAACTAAAGGGATAATTTCAAGGCTACAGGTCTGTTTATGTGGGTAAAAGGCTTTTGGAAACAGTATGTTTCCCTTTCAAAAATATATTCCTCTCTTTGGGACAGAATCCTGAAATAGCTGCATTTTAATTCAGTTTGCAACAGTTTGTGAGAGCAGTTGTATTGCAGCGTTGATATTTCAGAAGGAGATCAGCTCCATGGATTAATGCATTTATGTGCGTCAGTAAAGGTGAAGGTGGGTTACTGCACACCTGAGACCCTCTGTAGGGCGTATTGATGTCTGGCTGCAATTTCTGAGCTTTACAACTTTAGCTAACTAATGTGATAGCCTCTGTGTTTCCAGACAGAAAATAACACTCACTGTCAGCTGTAGTGTACATGGTAATGAAAGGTGTGTTCCTGCCTTTATACCTGAAGATATAAAAAGGGTTACACAGAAAAGCTTCTTATCTCTCAGGGAGCACATCTACCTCTAGTTATGGCTTGAAAAATACCAAAAATATGAGTTGAAGAAGTCAAAAGCAGGATTGCTTTTGTCTTTAGAGGCAAGACTTGAGGGTCTCAGCTGGTGCCCATCAGTGTAACGTCAGAGGGCCGTAAGGTGATACAGGATGTTGCACACTGTAGTAATCTGGATTTACCAGAACTGGCTTTAAATGCACTACCTGAAGTACCACAGCCAGGCCTCCTTACACCATAGTGCTCAGCTAGGTCTTTGGCAGAGCATGAGTGTGTATATAGTATATGCAGGGCTCCATGTTGCTGTTGCTAAGCTGCTTTTCTTCCCCATATATTAACTTGTTTGGAGCCTGGTCAGCTGTCTGTATGCTATATGCTGTGCTGTACTATATACAAAAGACAAATGTCACAACTGGAAAGAAACCGCCATCCCTGTAGTGGAGTTAACATCCGTGGTCTCTGGGTCTAGCTCAGTGAGCATAATAATTTCAAGACATGGAGTTAAATTGCTTTGCTACTGCATGAGCTTTAATGTTAGTTAGCTGTGTGAGTGGACATCTGTGCAGGACTAGCTAAACCTCCAAATCCTGACTGAACATTACTCTATTGGGAAATGCTGGACCTCAGTCTATGTAGATAGGAGGGGTTGTTCTTTCTTCCTGTTTACGGCAGGGGAGCTTTTGGAGGCTGTTTTATTTTCAGTCACTTGGAGCTCAAATATGAGCTGTCAACCCGCAGAGCAGTGTAATATTACAGATAGTTGGATGTTGTTCACTGAGCCCCAAAGGCTAAATCACCTCTGGTTAAAATATCAGTTTTCATTGTTAGTGAAATTTGATTTTTCTAAAGAGAAAAGTCAGGAATACATGGAAGAAACTGGCTTATCATTCATGCTCTGGTAGTAGCTTAGTCGTAAAAACAGGTTGTATTTGCAGTACATGGGGATAATTTCTTATACTATATTGTTTACAGAGCCCAGGAGAGAAATCTTAGCATCATGTCAGTGCAAGAATTTTGTTATCCCTTCTCTTGGGAGAAAGGTATGCAAAGAAAATTTGTTGTTTTAAGAGGAATATATTTACCTTCCAAGAATGACGTATTGCAGTTTGGTTTGAGTACTACCATTAGCCTATCTGCTGCTGCAGAGTGTTTGCTTTGTTTCTTAAAGAGAAAACAAAATGTACAGTTCAAACACAGGGTATATGAAGAGTATGAATTTGCATTTAAAAGACAGCTTTTCCTGGCTGCATCTGTAGATAGGTATTGAGAAAGCAGCCAATGAGGCAGTATCAGCAGAGAAATTTGCACATGCTTAAAAGTTTGGGTTTTTTTAAAAAAACCTGTAGACTGAATAAAACACTATCCTCAGTTTTTCCAGCTGCATTCTGTCTACAGATTACTCTAGAATTTCTGTGCCTTCAACCTCATCTCTGTCTTTCTGTTTTTTTTTTTCTCTCCAAACACTTCCAAGAGCCAAGATGATAGTTGCTGGTATGCGATGAAGGCTCTAAAAGGAAAGGAATAAATTAACATCAAATGGGCTTTTCCTCCTCCCACTCTGCATATGTCTTAAGAAGACCTCCCAACTGCCTCCCAACACATTCTCTATCCCAAGAACCCATCCTAGTCCTTTGTAACCTCCAATAACTTCACTTAAAATAGAACTCCTACTTTGGTCTTTCTTCTGTGAAATTATTGATGATGTCTTCTGGAAGGTGCAAATTGATGAATTTCCTCAGTTGTTCTTAACGTCTGAAAGAACTGGGATTGTAAGGTGCTTTTCAGCGGCTATTTAAGTATAGCATCCTTAATTAATATCCAAATTGGACTCAGCTACTGACATCTGCTATTTCACACTGTTAAATTAACTGGTATATGCTTATGTCACCTGTCTTTTCAAGAGTGCCCTACCTATGTTGTTTCTATCTAGCCTACATATTAAAGAAGGAGTGTCAGTAAAATGTCAGAATTTACTGTGTTGTTGTATCAGTGAATACTCTTTAGCAAATCAGAGGCTTATGCTTACCTTACATTTCTTGGCTCAGGAAACAGAGGTGAGGACTGAGATGTGGACGAACACTTTCCCGGGCAGGGCAGCACCCCTGGTTGTGGCACTCCCGTGAGTCCCTTACCAGCTTCACTAGAGATCTCTGAGATACCAGTCCAGCTGACGGAAAGGTGTATGTAAATTTAATGTGCAAAGATGGAATTTATTTATCAACTTCAAAATGCCAACTGGTTTTGCTATGATTAACAGCGAAAGAAACCTCTGATGCTCATGGTAAGAGAATATGGCTGAGAGTGTGGAGGGATGGCAGTTTAGATGCACTGTGCTAGTATTTGTAGCTTTCCTTTGTCCTGTATGAGATAAAATAATCGTGTTTAAACCTCAGTGAAAGCAGCCAGAAAACCCTTGTCACTATATCATATCAACTTTGATCTGTTGTACTTGATTATGTATTTTTTGTTGGCTACATGCTCCCAATTTTCCTTCTTTGCTCTCAAAACTATACTCAGACTATTGGATCACTTTTCCCCATATCAGTGAATCTGCCTATTGACATCCTGTTAGAGGCCTGTGCAAATAGTCTTCAAAAAGGAATAAATGAAAGACACTAGTGAAAAGCAAAGTTTGACCAGAGGGCAAAGTTCTGTCAAAAACACTTTAACTTTCTTTGTTACTGAGACATGACCAGATGTTTGTTTATAACAAAATGCCTGCGTTGGGATTTTTGAAAGCCCAGATGAGGAAAACTGTATCTAATTGCTGCTAGGAGTGCAGCCATGTCCTAGCTGCAACCTGGGTTGGTGTGTCCTAAAATACTATATTTGGAGGTTCTGGGAGTGGAATAAAAGTGTATATGTTTTTGCTGAAAGGAGATAGGGCTGTCAGTTCAGAAACACACTGAACATCTGCTCTGCCTGAGCCCTGTGGTTTAACTAGATTAAAGCCCCACATTAAAATGATCATCAGTCAATCACAATGCTTCCTTAGTCTGCGAAACATAACATCACGCTCAGTGCTGCAGTTTCCAAAGAAGCTGATGTGTCGTGGTAAGAAAAAAAATCAGAACAGTGAAATATTTCACAATTGTGGTTTGTTTGGCTTGTGTGACATCAGACTAATGTTTAACCTAGGATCAAACAACTTGAAATTTGTTGTCCTAAATGATTTTAAATCTAGCTAATTATTTTGAACACATCTTGGCTATTAACTCTAGTTAGCAAAATGAAATGTAATTCATGTTCTTCTAGCTTTGGGACAGTTTCCAATCTCTGTAAAGCTGTAGCACAGACCACAAATTTGTGTTGTTTCAGTGGCACAGAGATCATTTTCCTTTTATTTAAACCTCTAGATAGCCATTTAAGACTACCAGGCTACGGGTCTTATAAATTATAGGAATATGAATTGCCAGGAAAGCTCTGTTTTATTAATAAACAGAAAGCCACCGTTACAAAAAAAAACCCCAACCCTGCCAGACAAATCAAGATAACCCTCTTCAGTTGGCGTTTGACTGTGAGCAAGTTGTATCATGTTTATACAAATAAATCCTTTGCCATAGACAAGTTGCTAACAATTGAGTAAATGTTAGTCTGAAGTATCTTACATGATGATTTGCAAGGCCTTTTGCTGTAGAAATTTTGAATTACTTAAAATTTAACGCCTTGTTGCATTTATTAAATTATTTAACTAGTTTGGTTTTGGTTTTGTTGTAGCAAAACAGAGAAGATAGGAATGTGTATTTTCTGCTGCACAGTGCATGTATCAACACGATTTTTTAAGTCTATTTAATTTAGACCAGTCAGAAAATGTATTCAGCATTGTGGAAACACAGTGTTAATGAAAAAAATTCTATAAATCAATGTACAGCATGTTGATGCTCCCTTTCAGAAACACCCACTGCATGTTGAGGAAGCATCTGGTGCAACTTGGATGTTTTTTGTCACTGATTTTAATAGCCAAATGTGCAAAAGAGCTTACTGAAAATATTTCAAGATTTTTGCTGATGGAAGTTACAGATATGAATTGAGAGACTGGAATCAAGGGACAGATTATGACTATTTGGAGCCTGAAGCACATCATAGCATACAGATCCTGTGTACTTCTCCTCCCCCCTTCTCATTCCTTCCCTCACACACTCTTGGAACTGCAGCAGGAGGAAGGCTTCCCTCTTGGGAAGCATCAGTGATTCTTTTCCTTTACAGACAGGGAATTTCTTGGAAGACAGACAGCTATGTTCCCCCATGCTTCGAACGCTTGGCTTGTCCTGGTCTGCTGCACTTTTCTCCTGGTAATATTTGATATTTGACCAGCCCTTTATTGGGGTGATGCTGAAAGAGACCTTGCAGCAATAGATCTCACTGAGATGAATGAATGCATTTGGATTGCAGACCTTAAGAAGACCACACTACATCAGATAAATGCCCTGTTGTCAATCTGTTTTTTGAAAATTGTGGGCTAGAATAATTTTAAAAATAAAAAGGGAACTGGGAATCTAATATTATCAGATGATCTCATGACCCGGGATGGTAAGGAACAGCATTTAGGTGTCTGCATGTTCAGGTCTCCTACCCGAAGCTGCTCCAAAAAGTCACGTTTACAGGCAACAATGTAGTTCTATGTAAAGTTCTGAGGAAGAAGGCTCTGTTCCTTAAGGGAAGATGATGGTGGCAGAACGAAATGGTGAAACGTCAAAATGAGATAATTGTTATTTTCTCATCTTGGATATTTTGTTTCTATTGATTACTCATCATGTCAGACTACTGGTTTCATGTCCACATATCCCAGCTCCTTTCTCATTGTGACTTTTACTCTCTTCCAGAGAAAAGAAACACTGTAGGGGCAATGAGTGAGTTGTTGACAAAACAAGTACGGTTCTCATTATGGAGGGAAGCATTCTCTATCATTTAGAGTGAAATTTTAGTCGTACAAATGTCTTCAGAAGTCACCATATGTTCACATGACTACTGTATTGGAAGGCATGGCATTTGCCTGATCAAGGGCAGAGTTTCTTGGTTGTGTGGTTGGCATTACATCGTGAATGTTCAATCTACTGATAATGCTCTTCAGATGCATTAGAGATTTGGTGTAGTTGGTCTAGACTTACACTAAATGTTAAGTGTCACAAAGTGGCTTCATCCTGAGAGAAAAGCAATAGGCAAACTGCTGAAATGAAGCACCAGTTCAACTATAAGAAAAAAATGGTATGTAGAAATGTGATTTTGCTGGAGCTTCTATTGAGAGGGTAGACAATTATCAGATAAAGGGGGAGATCTGCTATATGTAGAGAGCTACAAAGAAATCAACACCACTGGCTGTGGAAAGCATTGCACTGGCATCAAAAAAGAAATTTATAAAACTGTTGAACTAGCAGCATTACTCCATGGACCAGAAACTACAGCCTTAAATGAAACATATGCATTTGAGCTATGGGTTCTTCAAGAACTGTCAGGTGTAAAGAAAAATTATTTTAAGATTAAAAAGTCAGAGGGAAAACAGAGTATTAAATTAGAGTATTTAATGGTTACAGTGGTAGGAACTTGAGAGAGGGCAAATAAACGATGAAAAGACAGGTAGAAGCTTATTAGATCAAGCAAACAGTTGTGGTCTAATTCGAAGAATGGACATTATCTATGGGGATATGATCAGGCTGAGCGGAGTAGAAGAACAATACCAGGATCTGAAGGAACAATGACTCTGCTTTGTCCCTGGGATCTGCAAATTTGCTTCAGATCAAAAGAAAAACAGGCCTGCTGGCACACAAACTAGCAGTAGAATATTTTATACTTTGATTTTCTAATTAGAACTCATCTGCAATTACATTTCTCATTTCTGTGGTATTTTCAGCTGATAAAGCAGCCACTTGTCTACAGTGCTTTTAACCCAGACACTGCATCAGACTCCAGCACTGGACTCCTCCAACACTGGAGTCTGAAAGCAGAAACCTCAAAATAATTCAGTCACACAGCAAAACTACAGGAACAAGAGAACATGGGACTAGCTGGGATGGAGATACCCTGAGTTAGTTTCCCAGGTTACCACCATGTGGGATGGCCAGAGGTAGCTCAGGCCAACGCCTCCTGCAGGGATCTGCCCTGTGACTCAGGCTGGCAGCTCCAGATCCATGGCAGAAGGTAGCTGTGGTCACCGTGTGTCACAGGGTGAGTGCACCTGGCTGAGGGTGACAGCACACAACCTTCTCCTCTACCTGCCCCATCACGTGCTCCTACCCCACATTTCTGCTCGAGGGAAAATCTGACATGGTTATGCACAATGCTGAGTACACAGGCAGTTATTCTGAGAACAGTTAATGCACTGAAAATGTATTCCTGAGCTTGTCTTGTGGTATCTTCTCTGCTGTCACACCTTATTCAGTGTTTTAGTGACACTTGAGAATTTCAGAAAAACATGCAGTAATTACAGTGTATTATTATCATCTGCGTTTCTGATATGTAGCTTATCATAGAACAGCTCTTAAACAATTTCTTGTTTTTTCTTGAAGTGTTGCTGCAAATGACATCATTTGTGTGTGAACTTCAGTTGGATATGGTAACACCTTGCAAAGTACTTTAACAAGACAGAAATGTTTAAATAAAGTTTGAGTTTGGTTTCAAAGATCTTCCCTTTAGGAGACTGCAATAAATTCAACCCCCAGATTGACACCCTTTTCTCTGTATAACATTTCTTCATGGTGCAATTTAATTGCTTTACAAGGAAGGACTATAATAGTGCTATATATCTACAGTGGCTATCCCTAGCTTTTGGAAAGTATATGGTTTTACAATTAAGCAATAGGGATGCTCTAGTCTGTCACATATTTGGGTTTGTTAAATCCATTAACAAGCAATAAAATCTCTGGTATTCAATCTTTTTCACTATTTATATCTTATTTTCATCCCACCCTTTCACCCTTGGCTTTGCTTTTCTTTCACTTTTGCCAGTTTATTTACAACCACTAAATAGGATTGATGCCAACCCTTCTTCACAGCTCAGCAGACAGGTAATGGTGAATCACTGTGCTGGGCCATGCCTATTCAGCCTCTGCTGCCTGTGCAGTTTTTTTTATAACTGATCCTGGCTTTCTCCATCACACCTCTAAAGCCCCTCTGAATGAAGTCTATCTAGTAAGGCCAGGCTCTTAAAATGGATGTGAGTACTACAGGTTTCCTGTAGTTTTCTGTTTTCAGCAATTTAAGCATAACTGTTTTTCACAATATCCTTCTTTAACCCAATATACTCCTGCACTCTCCAGCCTGATGTAATCCTGCAAGTGCTGGGCAGGGCCTAGGAGTCCCAAGTGATTCACTGAAATGTCAGTGTATTTTCAAGACCTGAACTGAGATTTTGTTTAAAAAAATTTGAAATAATAAGAAAGAAAAGACTAGAACTAAATAGATTCTGTATACACAGTCCAAAAGTATATGTATGGAAAGCATCACTCCTTAACTAAAAGTCTTCATAATTCCCTCGCTCCAGGTTCTGACTCATCCTGGATGGGATTACACAACGCAAGGATGTCTCACTTTGTAGGGTTCAGTCTTATGAGGCCAGGGAATGTTTATCTTCACTCAAAAGGCAAGAAAGGGAAAGGACCTCACCCTGTTAGTCACTGCAGTGGTCAGAACTTTTGCTAGTTGTGGCTGGGAAGGACTGACGCACAAACCCTGCTCCCTGTGAACGTGTTAGCCACTGGACTGCTTATGGGAATGGCATCCTTTGCCACAGCCTGTTGTGTAATGGATGAACTTGGTTTGTCATCAGTTAGAAACTCCTCTCTGGAGTGAAGCAGACCTCTAACAAAATCTCCTTTGCCCTGAGCAATTGCAGGTGACATCCACATTGATACAGAGGAGAAAAAACTGAGAGAGAAATAGAAGTCTGAATGAGGTCCTAGGGAAGCATTCAGAATTTGCTGGGCAGGCTTCAGAATGAAATTTCTGGAGAAAAAAAGATGCCTCTGTGCATATGTTGGTGAATCTAAAAACCTTACCAAGAAAAGGCAGAAAATCACAAGGCAGGTGAAGCCCGAAGCCAGTCATTTGTTTTGTGGCAATCTCGAGTCGTGCCAATGCCTGGTGTTTGGAAGGAGGTGTAGGAACTGGAGGAGCTACCTTCACCTGGAGAGAGTTTGGAAGTGTTCATGGAGAGTGCACAGCATGCAGAAGGGAGGTGATAAAAGTGCCAGTGAACAATCAGATCTCCTTGGGGAGCACTGAACACCAGCACAGCAGGTAAATTAATCTGGAAACAATTTGCTAGCTGTTGGCTGGGGGTATAACTAAGGCAAGGCCTGAGTACAGAAGCAAGAGCTTCTATTGAGCCAGACTATGTAGCTGCATAAAACAGAATGTAGGAGCCTCCTCTGAGTCTGAACTAGATGCAAAACTTCTGCACAAAGCAGAATACAGATTGAGAAATACTGCTCTGTGTTTAACTCAGTTACGTTTTATCTGTGTGGCAATGTTAGAGGACTGAAGCAGTTTTAGTTTAAGTGTAGACAGTGTGATAGTGGGATCAAAATAATGGTGCTTCAGGAAAGGCTGTAGGCAGCAACAGGTGAAATAGAAACACAAGCTTTACAACTAAGGGTTTGCCATAATATATGGGGAAACAAGTTGATGATGATAAAATCTATAGATTTTATATATGTTTGTATATGGTTTTACAATTAAGCAACAGGGATGCTCTAGTCTGTCACATATTTGGGTTTGCTAAATCCATTAACAAGCAATAAAATCTCTGGTATTCAATCTTTTTCACTATTTATATCTTATTTTCATCCCACCCTTTCACCCTTGGCTTTGCTTTTCTTTCACTTTTGCCAGTTTGTTTGCAACCACTAAATAGAATTGATGCCAATCCTTCTTCACAGCTCAGCAATTATATTTGGTGAAAAAGTGTCTTTCACTAGACCAAAGCCATGTCTACTACATCAAAAGGGTATGTTCACTGGAAATATGGGGGACTTACTTAACGTACTAAAGCCTTTGAACTCATCTTTCAGGTAACAGAGACGCTCCCAGCAGGATATGAAGTGGTCTGAGGAATGGGTTTGTCTCTAGATTTCCTTTGCTATGGAGGTGAGGTTCATAAAAAGCCTGGTAGGTGCATTGCTCAGAGCTCATAGACCAAGTAGCCAAACAGTTGTGTCACAGTGACAAATTTGGGTTCCACTGACTGTGGAAATGGAGTAATTGGACTTAACTCATTAGCATGGGGTGATGGTTTTTGAGGCCTAGCCTTGCTCAGAGGACTGCTTCTGAGGGCTGAGCTGAGTCTTTTAGGCCTTTATGTGAGCTTGGCTTCGCCTGCTGAACTTCTGCTGGCATCACAGTGCTTCCACACAGAAGCATTGCCTGAAACTCCCTCCCCTGCACGTTTGGTGGGAGTTGCAGCCTGGTCCACGTGGGAAGCGATCTGGCATGTCCAACCGCAGCCCAGCAGCTTGCCTCCCTCCTGCAGCAGCCCAGCAGCTTGCCTCCCTCCTGCAACGCAGGGTGCGCAGCAGTGCTGGGCTCGGCTCCCCTGTGGAGCAACCTCAGACTTTGAGACTGTTACTTTTCAGATTACAGTAAATTCAATTAGAGTTAAGGTGACTGTTTCACTCCAAGGTGCTGATGAACTTGCAGCTGCTATCTTGATGATCTGTTTGTGATTATTCTACTGAGAGTTTAATTTTATTTTATTTTTTCCTGTTGATATTTGCTGTCCCAGTGGCAGGTTATTACATCGCATGCTCCGTATACAACATTATGTTTACTCTTCAGATATGTAAATAGAAACAAGTTATTTCTCTCAAATCTCTAGCCATTAGGACTCATTTTAATGCTACATACATTTGCTACACACCCCTTGGTTTATTTAAAAGTAATGTTAGAGTTGATTATCTGTAAAAAATAGTAAGTATTTGTTTTTGCTGACTAAAGCAATGTCACTAAACACAGCAGAGAGATTATTTTCAATGATGGATTCAAACACTTTCAGGGTCTGCTTGGTCTTTCTATTTACTATTATCAATGCTGTAATTTTGTTATCAAGACTGGCAGTTTCTTCTCACAAAAAAACTTTATTACAAGGCTGACCCACCTAACACCTCCCTATTAGTAACAGAAACAAATAAGAGTTGATTGTTCAGCTGCTGTCATTTAAAAAGACTAAATCAACCTGCCACAAAAGAATAATTCCCTCTGGTAACTTTATCCATTTGCCCTTGGTGGTGACACTGTGGATACCACCCTGGTTGAACTATATATTAGTTCCTAGAGAGGCACTTTGAAATATATAGCTCTGCACAATGTTGTAATTGAAAAAAATTGAATAGCCATACATGGTTCAGTAATCTGAAAAGAATACAAAGGTTCAGTTCTAATTACTTTGCACAATTTAATACCATTTTGCTGCGCTTTCCAAATGGGTTTATTCTGCTGTTCTGCATATATCAATTATACAATTTGGCAGCACTGTTTTTTAAAATGATGTGTCAGTATTTTTATTTTATGTTCTGACCACATTTTAAAAAGACTTATCTAACCAAATGACCCACTCCAGGCTCCTCCAGAGTCCTGAGAAAGGTTCAGTAACCTGTGAGATGAGTTAAGGGCCTGACTTTAAGCTTATCCATTAAAACAGTCTTTCTTCTATTGTGTCTTGGAATCAAGTGTCTGAATTCCCTTTGGACTGGGAGAGCTTTAAAAGCTGATGAGAAATATGTGCTTTTTAAAATTTACTTTATAACATCCACTCAAATTGGCTTCTATTTATTTTACATACAATTCTTCTAGGTATTTCTGGATATTAAACCCTTTATATTGCTTATATGTGAAAAGCAACTATTCTGAAAACTAAGGAAGAATAACTCTGAACAGACAGTCATCAGAATGAAACTTCAGCTTTAACTTAATTTTTTTTAAACACTTGACATTATTTTGATGCCTCATTTTGCTCTTAGTGCATTCCTCACATAAATCCTACATATAATACAAACGTGCTTGAGACTACTTTTTTTTTAAAAAAAATTTATCTAAAAGAATTGTCAATGGTGTTAATATCTATAAATACCAGAGACTAAATCACCGTGCTTCTTTTTAAAAAAAAAATAGCTTACTGCTGATAGGGATGGTAATAAAAGTTAGTTAAGATGTAATTCAGAAAAAAAAAAAATATATATATATATACACACACAGTGCAAGCATTTTCTTTCAACTAAGTAGAGGGTTCTTTCAGTTGGTGGGGTTTTGCATCTGGTTGTTTTGAAGTTTCTGTGTTGTTTTTATAATGATACAGATGAAAAAAGAATCATAGTGGGATTTAAAGCAAGCAACACCAGTAGGGTCAAATTGTTAAAAAGCTTAGGAAAAACACTTGCGATATTTTCAAGATCTGTATAGATGCATATATGCAAAAGACACGAATATAAATACAATCACACACTTTGTGTGTGCCAAAATGTATGCTAGTAGGTATTACAGTGCTTTTGGGAGGCTCGTTGGAAACACAACCCCAGATGAGCAAAGTGTATGGGAATAAGTATATTGTCAGACTATCAGGATGTGAGCTGCACAATGGAACAGAATGAACAACAGAGAGAAGCAACTTTCTTTTAAAAAGTAAATTTAAAATAAAATGCACCTTCTCCATTTGTGGTGGGAAAACTGAAGACAAATGGAGACCAAGGAAAAGAGGAGATAAAGAGAAATTAATGAATGGAGATACACTGAAATAAAAACAATTGATGGTTAAGAGGAAGCTGAGATTGAAACTGCTTCTGGATGTCACTTAGTGGCACTCCACAGTGTTCTTTGTGCTAGGGCAAGCAGGCTTTAGAAAGCCTGTAGGAGATACGAAGTTTGTCCAAAGTTTCTAGATGTTGGAGTCTATTTTGTATATATGTCAGTCTTCAGGTAGTTCTAGATGTAAATTCTTGAACCTTCCTAACTTTCAGCATATTTGTATCCCAATGATATTGCCTTTTATTACTCAAGAATAAAAGTCTTTTATACAAACTAATTTCTGTTTACCTATCAGTACATTGATTATAGGACATAATACTGTTTTTAAGAGAGGTATTTCTTAAAATTAAGATAGCCAATAGTAATTTTCTCTCTCTAGCCTATTTTGATTTGTCCTGCAAAAGGTTTGGAACTGATTAATCAAACCTTGGCTAAGAAATGATCAGGTCCAGACTGCTGTCTATGGAGGTAGGTATAGAGTCCACTGAAGGTTGTTTCACTCTAGCTGAAAAAAGAAGCATTGAATCAATAATAAAATATAGAATGAAAGAGTTAACTTCTACAGTTTCACTGCCACTCTCCTGTTGCAGGGATATTATTAACAAAGGCTTGATTGTTGTTTTGACTACAAGTATTAACTACAAGAGAACTTTCTGAAGGTCCCAGACACAGACTGGCATTTAGACTCACTGTCCTTTTCCAAAGCAGCTTTTGTATTAAATCAATCCATTATTAAAACATGGTAGCTTTAATTAAATCTCTATAATCTCCCATCAGGAAAATGGCATTAGCCTGCTAGCCAGGAAAATATGGTAAGTCCCAACAGTATCCCTGTTATTAGCGCTTGATTGTCTGTTGGAGTGTTTGATCAAAGGCATGGAGATTTTGATGTTTTACTGTGAAGCTAACCCAATCCAACCAGGAATATGTGTGTGGCAGGGGTTTATAACAATTCCAACTCTTTCTAAATACTGGACCTAAAATCCTAAAAGCTGCACAAAATATTGCTCTTGTATCGGTCTAGCTCCTCCTTGTGCAGTGCAGTTGCATCACTATAGAAGTGCTTGAAGCAGCATAATTTATTGGCACATGAGAAAACAGAGAAGTGTGTAAGATGCATTTACCAAACAGATGAGTCTTCCCCTAAAGATCGTAGTGCTGGGAACTGTAAGTATATAGACAAATACGATTCTTTATTTTTCATTTAAGTTTTGGTTAGATTATGCTAAATAGTTTGATTTAAAATCACATCTTTAAATACTTGTTCAGATGTAAGATCAGAAGCATCTCTAAAGGATTTCACTCATCTCACTGGATAAAAGCACTAGAGATACAGAACTGGTAAATAACTATCATTGATGTGGTTGCTTAATGAGGGAATTTGTTTGCATGTTTCTGTCCAACTTGGCTTTAAGATTGACACTTAATTCTTGTCTACTCACTACTTTTGGGTAAGTGATAGTTACACCAGGTTGAGATGGGGAGTGATACGCAGGAGACGTACTTGCATACTGTCTGAGTACACACTAGCATGGAGTAGTTGTCGGGCTGCCTGTGTCATCAGATGGGCTAATTCTTTCTTCAGGGGAAAGGCAATAAAAGAAAAGATCATGGAGGTGTTTGTGCTGGAAGTCTACTTGTCACTTACTTGTTCATTATCACTGCCCTTCCTACTTCCACTGAAATTACTGACAGCTGCTGTTGACTTCAGGGGAATGAGCATGAAGTCCCATGTGACAAATATGAAAATGATGGTAGTCCTAGACTTCTGAGTTTTATAGGAATGCAATTATCTTAAATACGGGCTGTTACTACCACCACAAAAAAAAAGGGGGGAGGGATGCAATTACCCAGAGAGCATGTGGCATGCTTTTCATTGATTAGACTGTCCTGTTTGATTAAATTCCTCAGTATTTTTAATTTTCTAGCCCTAATTGCTGCCTTACATCTTCTTGAGTCCCTTTGTTCTAACTCATCTGCTTTCAGGTCCAGATTTATTTTTTCAATTCATTCAGATTCTCCACAAACGTATCCTGTCATTATGTGTTTTATCTGTCTCTCCAGATGGTTATTTGACAGAAAGTTTCCATTGACTCCAGAGAATAGGTCCCGTAAGTAACCTTTGTGGTTCTCAGATGGAGTACTTGCAAAATGGAATTGATTAAAAGGTCAAAAAACATTACTGTTTCAATGTCTGAATTGCTCCATCAAAGTGGTAGTGTGACAAATGTGTGCAAATCTTTGCAAGGAAATAGTCTGGATTTTCAAAAATTGTTCTATCTTTCAGATCAGCTTTCTGATGTTTCCCAATGACAGAGGCATTTTCAAATTATAGATACAAGCTAGTCTCTCCTCTTACACTAGCGCCAATTAATAGTAGCTCTGGATGTAATGAGGTTCCTCTAGTCTTAGTTACAGTAGGATTGAGATTCATAGTATTTAATCTATTTTCCAAATTCTGGCTCTAAGTTGTTCAAAATAGCTGTTTTAAAACCAACAGCTTTATTAGTATAACTAGCTAAGGTGAGACTTGCAGAAAGTGCAAGTAACCAGAGTATACCTGTGTCTTTCAAATCAGAATGACTAATGGGTAGCCAGTGAGTATAAGTAATTTCAGACTTGTTTCACATATAGTACATGACACAGGAGAAGAAGTAGCTATATGTCCTCTCCTGCTCAGTCATAGAAGGCCATCAAAGTCTCAAAGATGATGATACTAATTTATAAGGACATCATAGCCAGGGCTTGACAAAAGGGTCATACTCGGGTTATCTTCACAGCAGCCTTTATCATCTTGTTATCTAGCCATCCTACATCAGGATATAAATTTGCCCCTCGCCATTTAAAATACATATCCCACAAATAATAATTAGCCACTGCATCTTAGTTATCTGCAGTGAATCCCAATGGAGACAATATAATTGTAACTTACTGCCAGCTATGTAAGCCCCATATGGTGTCTCCTCCTTGTGATTGCTCTAGCAGTGAAACCTCACTGAGCTGATGTGTACACTTCCACAGTAAAACACAGATCTTTGCTCCATGATGAAGGCAAAGCCTCAGTGTGAATAGCTTCTGTGTCTCTCCATTCACTTCAGAGTTAGAGAGAGATATTTATGTCTGTCTGCAACATCATTAGTGAATTGGGCACTTGAACTAAGCTTCAGGGACTTGAATAGGGAATTGTTTCTACCTTTCGTTATGTGCTCTTGTAAAAGCAGAACTGCTTTTGGGATGTAGTAAATCAGTTTGTCTCACTCTTGGTTTAGCCAGGTAATCACTGGGCAGATGGGCATCAGACTGAAAACTGTCTTCTTGGCAGATTGTGCACATATTCTTTGCAGAGTTTATATGTGTTTCAGGTGGATTTAAGAGGGGATTTTACACAGGAGTTTGAGGGAAGATTCCTGGTCGCAGATTCACAGCATGGTTGAAGTTGGAAGGGACCTGTGGAGGGTCATCTGGTCCCACTCCCCTGCTCAAGCAGGGCCACCTAGACCCAGTTGCCCAGGGCCATGACCAGACAGCTTTTGAATATCTCCAAACAGGGAGACTCCACAACCTCTCTGGGCAACCTGTGCCAGTGCTCAGTCACCCACACAGTAAAAAAGTCATTCCTGGTGTTCAGAGGGAAGGTCCGTGTTTCAGTTTGTGCCCAGGCTCTCTGGTCCTGTCCCTGGGCACCACTGAAAAGAACTTGACTCTATTTTCTTTGCATCCTCCCTTCAGGTATTTATACTCATTGGCGAGGTCCTTGATCCTATCAAAACAGTAATTTCAAAGGGAACAGAATTTGTGAGAGAAAATCAGTTTACCCATGGGTTTGAACAAAGCTGCTTTTGCATGAATTCTGAAAGTGGAGTACCTATTTCTGTAGGATGTGTCACTGGTGCCTAACTGCTGCTCTATAATCTGCAGCCATTTGCTGACCTGCCTTTCAATCACAAAGGAGTGCTTTGCTGCATGGGCAGCAGAGCTGACTGGCACATGCGTGTTGTCACATGCAGGGTGAGGGGAAAGATGGTAACAAGAGAGCAGCCACCAAGCACTCAGTTTGTGTGACTAGTAAAGGGTGATGTGCCAGATGAACTGTTGTGGTGGGCAGATGGCAACACATAAACCTGGTTTGTAGGATGATAAGGAATGTCTTACTGAACCAGACAAGTGGCATCATGTCTTGAACAGTGAGAAATATTCAACATGTGACACTGTTCTCCAGAAACTTTTAGGGATTTCTGCTGTTATTGCAGTTTACCTAAATTATTTGGATGACAAAAAGTGTTTCCAGATAAATATGATTTTGCATGATCTTAAAGCAATATATAGAGATGGTAGAAATATTGCTGTTCAGTAGAACAGTAAAATTAAATTATAAGTGACAGGACAGTCCCAGTTCTGTATTTTGCAGTGTCTAATGAAATGACAGATGCAGTACAATCTATTATAGGTGGCAAATGTCAAAGATAGAATATGCTACTACATAATTCTCTCAAGCACTTTTAGTTTCTCATCAGAATTAATTCACTATTCTTTCCCACACTATTATTTTATAGCAATGAAATTTCTCATATAAAAATATTGCTTTAAAAAAAAGCTTCTTCGGATGAGTGTAGGCTGTAAAGTAGCACATTACCCAGTTAAGAAATACATCTTTTCAAAATAAACTCCTATAACAGGAGAAAATAAACACATAATACTAAGGAGAAACTGCCAGAGAGGTTCAACAAATTCTGTCACCACTAGAGAGGGAGACAATGCTTTTCCTTTTGCAGTTTTTTCTGGTTAGCAAGAGGACCTGTACACAAAAGCTTTCCTGGGTCTCTTTGGTCTGCTCTTACACTGCTGTGCACTGGTACTGGATCTGCTCTTAGCTGCTGGCCTCTACACTTGCGCTAACTCCTAGCTTTGTGCCTGGCTGTTCTTGCAAAAAGCACAGGTCTGCCCAATAGGTGGGCAGCGTGCTGGCACGTATCTTAAGGTGCAGGTCCTTACTTTCTTTTAACTCTGTTTAATGTTCCTGCTCAAATTTAAGTCTGCTTCCTTGATTTTACAGTGTGAGAAGCTGAACATGGGAAAGAAGAATATAAGCATGTAAACAGGCAATGCATTGTACTCTAGGTGCTGAAGCATGGCTGTCATCCCTCCAATTCACCTGCTAAAACGGCTCTGGTGGTTCTCAGATATCACACGTGGCTGTTGCGGCTTTTCCAGCAGGTTGGTCTGCCCTCATAATGTTCACATTCTATTGTTGTTTTGGCAGGCTACTAATATTTTCCCGAGGAAGGAACACATACAAGGGAAGAAAAGCAACGAATTCAAGAGCATCAGTCTACTTAAAAATAAGGTTCACTGCCACCTCCCCTGTGATACGTTGCTGTGAGTAAAGCTTCAGCTTTGTTATATACAGCAATTGCAGTGCTGGGCTGTCAGTTCTCATTACTTAGAAACTGAGAAAATGGATTGCATTACTTCTTCAAACAGTCTTCTGAAATCAGGCTGTTGAACAGAACAAGAAGCACCAGTGCAGCTATAGACTTTCATGTGATCTGAATTGAAGCAGTCGTCTTTCCTCCACTCTCCCTGCAGCATCAAGGAGTGCCAGTGTTGGTGCACTACCAGGGAAGTACTGAACTGAAACGCAAAGTAACCGTGCTTTATGGGTTTTTTAATGAAAATGTAGAACTGTTCAGTTTGTCCAGGGCTGAAGTTCACTTAGGAATAAGCCTCACAAATACAAAAATATAAAGGAGACTGTAGCATGCATAGCCTTTTGTCAGGATTCCACAATATTGTGGTAGTCTGTGAAAAGTTTGAAATTTGTGAAAGTCCCAGTAGCATCATGGAATCTGTTTAATGGAAATTCCTTTCACTTTGTGGAGCATTGGTAAATAACTCACCAGACTAGGAGTACCCATGCATTGGCAAATTTAATTCCTGTGATGCTCTACTACCATTATGGGCTCTTTTGTATTTCAGTAATGAATTACCACTCTGAAAATAAAGCAGCAGTAGGGTAGGATTCCCTTCAGTCATAAGAGGGCAATGGGTACAGAAATCCATCATTCAAGTGCTAACTTACCAATGCAATGATAATGAAAGTATAACGATTTCTTTATATATACTGTTTGCATGACCCAACTTTTGTTATAACCCAACTGTTAAATGTGTGCTAAACTGTACTGGAATCACAGTTCCTGAAATACAGTACACGTGACCCAAAGGTAAGGCTGCTTAAAACTAGTTTTTCAGATCTGTGGATATTTTGTTTCTGTGGGACTTCTGTGGTCAGTGGCACTTATCTCTACTGTTTGCTTTTGGTCTTTTGTTTAGGGATTGTGCAGAGCCTCAAACATTTAAAAATAAAATTTAGCAGAAATAATCTATTTGGTAACAGTCACACCCTCTTGCAGCTATAATTTGTGATTAAAAAATGTGAGAAAAACACTCTGCATATAAAATCCTTTGGTATCACATTGGTGTCAGTGCTGGCTTCATGTTACCATTACCAGCTTCTTTTCCAGGTTACAGATTAGCAGAGATAGTTTGTGTTTTCTAGTGGCAGTGGCAAGAGGTGGTGGGTATGAAATATGACCATGTATGTGTTTAGAAATACTCAGGGTTTTTTTGTGTTGAAAATGTTCATGTTTAAAGTGAGAATGAGAAGAAAGCTGAGATAAGAATAATAGAAATCATTCTTCAGTTCTAAAAGTAAAAAGATCACTTTATTAAACCTGGGTAAGCAAACCCTCCCTTTTACTTATAGAGTGAAAACTGAGTGCACCTTCTCTTTTATTGCTCTGACGATGCATAATGCTACAATTTCTTGCCCTAATGATATACTTTTGTACCTACCTAGTCTTTTAGTGTTCTGATGATGCGTGATTCTGTGATTTCTTTCCCTAATGATGCACTTTTATACTTAGCTACTGATGTGTTTGGCAGATTATGAAGTAGAATACAGTTTTATATTTATGACTAAAAGCCAAGTTTTAGTTCTTCATGTACTGCCTTCTCTGAGGTGTCATGTTCAATCAATAATGCTATGAACAAATTGCTTCAAGCACATATTCCTCCTTCTAGTATTATTTACTTTTATTTTGACAAATAAACTAGAACCAGAGTAGTCTAAAATTCAAGCAAGGATTCATTTTCAGCAGGTCAGCTTGTAATAAAAAAAAATGTTTAAACTTGTTAGAGAGAGGCATATCAATGAAAATAAAGGAGATTCAGAAGGGTAGGTGTCCTGTGTTTGGCTGGGACAGAGTTAATTTTCTTCCTAGTAGCTGACACAGTGCTGTGTTTTGGGTTTAGTATGAGAATAATGTTGATAACACACTGATATTTTAGCTGTTGCTAAGTAGTACTTAGGATAAGTCAAGAATTTTTCAGTTTCCCATGCTCTGCCAGTGGGGAGATGCACAAGAAGCTAGGAGGGAGCGTCGCCAGGACAGCTGACCCCAACTAGCCAAAGGGATATTCCATACCATGGGACATCATGCTCAGTGTATAAACTGGGGGGAGTTGGCCAGGAGGTGCTGATTGCTGCTCGGGGACTGGCTGGGCATCGGTCAATGGGTGGTGAGCCAATTGCATTGGGCATCACTTGTTTTTCTTGGGTTTTAATTCTCTCTCTTTTTGTTATCTTCCTTGTCACTGCAACTATTATTATTATTGTTGTTGTTGTTATCTACTTTATTCCAATTATTAAACTGTTTTAATCTCAACCCATGAGTTTGGGTTTTTTTTTCCAATTCCCCTCCCTATCCCACCAGGGCAGGGGGAGGAATGAGTGAGCGGCTGTGTGGTGCTTAGTTGCTGGCTGGGGTTAAACCATGACACTAGGAAATTAATTTTATTAATCCAATATGGCATATATATGCTCTTTCACATGAATCTTAGTTTATTCTGTTTCTAAACTCACTTAATATTAATGAGGGGAATAGCAGTGACTTCTGGATCTACTCCTTTTGTCTCTTTTCTAATTTACTTCTGTGGGATAAAAACCTAGCAGATACACAATGCCTACACATTGTAGGCACCAGAGACAACAACTTGAAACGCATAATAAAAATTCTCAGTTTATTAGATTTGTCCTTCTGTGATTAAAAACATATCTTAACAGCGGACATCTGTTGGACAACTTACATGGTTCCTTATTGTCTTGGTATGTGAGAAAATACTGCAGGCTGTATTGCTCAGCCTTGTTAGACCCTAGTACGTTGCGGATGCACAGGAAATTAAGCATATGCTCAGTGGTGGAATTGTAATAACATGCAAGTTTGATGTAATCTGTTGAAATGAAAGAGTGCCATTCCTTGTGCTGTGCCCCATGGAAAGCAAAAGGAGGGAATGAATGATAGGAGCCTTCTTCTCTTGCCTAATTTCATGTGGTATATCTGATTGGCTGTGAATCAAGTTTGACAGAAAAAATAATTGTGTGATAAGCAGCATGTTAACATCAAAATAATTTTGCAACTGCTCCTCTGAAGCCTTGTATTATGGACATTTCATGAAGAGATCACTGTCTAAAGAACAGTGTTACAGAGTAGATCACTGCTTTCACTAATTCTCACAAGAATATTTAGCTTAATTTTTTTTCCCCCTCAGTAAGCATACTTTCTTCAGGCTTCTTTAAATGGGGTATCTCTTTCTTTAGTATAAGTAGTTTTCTCCCTGTGAGCACAACTAACCAATCTTTTGAAAGGTGACTGCTTTGAAGTCAAAATAGCACTATGGGCTGGCAGCATGCAGCAGACTTTGTGTGTACTTTCAAAGCAAAAAAGACCTTAATTGCTATAACAAGGTGTTTCAGAAGTATCCAGGGCCAGCTCTGTGTTTTGCAAGTAAATATGCCATGATGCCCATGAAAAAAGTCACCAAGGACATAATATTTATTTATATACCCATCATTCATCTGAAATTTGTGTGCTACAAAGGTATCAAAACAAGTAAAAAGCTTTATGAGCTAGATTTTCAACATGTTGAAGATTCATATGAATAAAAGTATATTCAAATTTATGATGGAGAAAATTTAAATCTCCATGTTTCAGGACACAAAACAGCCTCTATGGAAGTTTAGGAAGGAACTCTTCTTGAGTCTAAATATACAATTTCCTGCTGAAGTATTGGGCTATTTTCCCCCAAATCCAAGTCAAAGATGGACCATGAAGAGCAGTGGGCTACTACTTTGATATGCTATGGCGATTACCACAGAATTGTATCTCCATATATTTCCAAGAGGACACAAATATATCCTGTCCTTGATGACAACTTGGGAGCTGTAGTAAGTACTGAATCCTATTTACAGTGAATACCATATTATCAGTGCACTCAGATTCAGAAATGGGGCTTTGTGCCTTTACAGGATGTGGATAACAATTGAGGTTAAGCCTCTAGAGCTCAGGTCTTGCATCAAGGTAACGTGATCAATAACCAGGAAATACAGAGGTGTAGGTACATGCTGGGCAATTATCAGTCTGCCTCTTCAGGACTGATGATTATTGCTGCAAAAATGTTCATCACAGTTAATACAGTACCAAATAAGTGGTGGCTTCTCTATTTCTTGACCTTCTCAAGTTGACACTGGAGACGTATGGAATGCCTGTTGGTAAATCAGAATGTGATGATTTCAATACTGGAGCAATTGGGTTAATTCTGTGCTCTGTGGTTTACCTGTGTTAGAGATCGTGGAAGCCAAACTGGATGATTTTATCATGTTTTCTTGCTTATGGGTAGGTATGAGAAAAGCCTAAGAGAATATCCTCTCCACTGGTTGTGTCTGACTCCAAAGAGTTAATTTCAATAGGCATTTCAGCTGGATTCACTCTGTTAGATGTATCCGGACTGAGTGATAGAGAAATTCCTTGGAGCTAAGATGTGAGTGTAATGTGAAGAAAAGTCAACACATGCTATGAGAAATCAAGGATGTGTTTTCCCAGTGTTTAACTTGGTATGTTGTATGAATGAAGAATTTTCTTCCTGAGGCAGTGCAAGTGGTATGGTAGCATATATGACAGTGGGCTTTAGGACTCGGCAAGGATAAGTGAAGAAGGTTGAGAAATTCTCCTCTGGGAAGTGATGAAGAACTACCTGATCTGTAAGCCAGACTAGAAGCTCCTTTGGACTATGTTTTCTCTGAGTTTCATGAACTGAAAAGTGCTTATTTTTCATAAGATCTGGAACTTTTCCAAAGTTTTCTAAACAAGTGTTTGATAACTAACCTGCAACTTCTGTAAGTGGTGAAAGTATTTTTCCATCCGCAAGATTTCCTTTTCCCATGTTTTTGTTTAATTTTCCCTGTATCTGATTAAGCAGGTGAATTAGTTTGTGTGTAAGTAGTATATTTTTCTTAAAAAGAATGCTTTGATAGTGCTCAGTTCTGACAAATTTAGTAACTGTATATGCTACCTGATGTCAAAACAATTTACCTATTTTTTTTATAGCTACAGCTAAAGCTGTTTTTTTATGGCTACTTTAGTCCAAATAAAATTCTCTGACTAAGTGGATCAAGATAAAACCACAATCTGTAGTTGCTTCTTTCAACAAATACCAGATTGGGACAGTCATTTGCCCATTCATGGGTTTTCTGGCTCCTTTCTTATTAGACGTTATCCAGCACTTAACAAAAAGGTCTAGAAGAAGCTTATGCTTGCTTTTGGACCTTGGTCAAATCTGACCATATTCTGATAAGGAAGATTTAAAGCAGTGGATATGTACATAAATTGTACATTTTCAAGTAAAGTTGTGGGGACAGATGTAACAGTCAAACAGCACAGAGGTCCTGTTTTCTGATGTAGTCATGGTAAAGATGAAAATCCCGAAGTCTCTTCTTCTGATCTAAGAAAATCTTTGGCAAAACCCACTCCTCCAGACTCTGGCTACATGAAAATGCTTATTTTGCCTTTACTGGTTGACTAAGCAATTACACGGGGGCTGCCCAGTGTAAGGAAGAAGTGTAGACTCTGATCCTGAATGTAGTTGACTCAGTATCTTAATTTTCATTACAGAACTAGAAAGCTCTACCTCTTTTTTTCTTTTTTTTCTTTTTTTTTTTTTTTTTCTTGGAAGGGGAAAAAACCCCACTTTTTGGTGTGCCTCCTGACTTTTAATAATACCACAGACTTCTTTGCCTTGCAGTGAACCAGTTCCACAAGGAGATTGCCACATCAGATTATGTGAGTTTGCTTCATTTCCAGACAGTGCTATTTAATATACATCTGCTATGTAATAGATGCAAAAAACCAAAATGATTTTCAGTTGCGTTACTCTTTATTGGATCTGACCTCTGGTCTAGGAGGTGAAGGGAGAGTGGAAAATGAAAGCTGATTTGGTATTAGCCCACTATTCATATTAGAAAAAGTAAATGCTTTTGCGGTTTTCCTTACAGAGGTGTCTTTATTCATTTGACATGCCTTTAATAACTAATTCTGGTTGTCTGGTTGCCAAGATAGATTTCCTACAGGCAGACTTAAAAGTGATTTTGTCCTCTTTGAATGTATGGCTTCAAATGATCCCAGAACAGCAAACATTAAACTTCCCCCTAGACCTTGAGATTTTCTGAAGCGCTGTAATAACATAGGAGGATAAGACTATTAGAAAAAAATAAATAAATGTATTAAGCATGCTCCATACGATATGAGCAGGACAATAAAACTCCTTGTTTTTCTGTGCTAGCTAATATCTCCTTTCTAGTGTTGGACATATGCTGTGGATTTCTCACTATGTCCATTTTATGGATTGCGGTATTACCATTCATAGACGCTTGGGGATGAGAATGTTTTGGAGGTTTCATCTCAAAGCAAGGAGCCAACAGACCCCCAAACCTTTCCTTTCACAGATGGCTTTGTCAGCGTTTCTTTCTCACATTATCACAGAGCTTTAAATGTGTATCTAGTATGTAAAGCATATGTAAAGCTGGCATGTGATCTGTGAAGTAGGATGCATTCCTTGTCATTTAACTGTGCTATGCACATAAAGCAATTAGGAGCAATTTTCAAACTTGGTTTCACACAAAACCAAATTGAGCTTGGGTCTGCTTGTTGCTTAGAGAAAGAGCATGAGAAAGAATATTGTAATTTCCAGGCATGGACTCACACTCTCAAGTGGTATATCTCCTATCGGGCTGTCCCCATGCCTTTTGGGTTAAGTTTGGTTAAAATTTGGAAGCTGTCTCTCTAGTCTACTGATAGCCAAAATCCACCTGCTCTTTGGGTTACTGAAGTCTCATAAGATATTAATTATGGGTAATTACTACAAAGCTTTCTACCTTAGCTAAGTTTTACATTAACTTGGTTTGGTAATAGAAGCACCCTTTCAGCTGAGAAGGACTCAGACAGAGGATCTTGGTGTTGCCAAGCACAGGTTGTGCTTAGTAACCAGGTCACATTATTCAGTGCAAGGAGTTTCATCTCTGTCCTGTGCTGCATTGAGCAGACAGGCCAGTTCCAATCTCTCCCTGAAGCTGAGTGATTTACTTGTCGCCTTCTGAGAGGCAATTTCATAGGATGCCACACACTATTCCTCCCAGGCCATGCCCACCAGATATTTCTCCATTGCTCCTTTGGCAAGCTCTTTAAGCACTGTTGACAAGAACAATATATTTTGACATAAGAGATCACAACAATAGCTTGTGCAATGCCCATGCATTATCCATATCCAGGAAATACTTTGTGGATAAGCCTTGGGTCCATCCCATTTAGCTTTTTTAATAGTTACATCATAGCTGACATCTCAATAGCATTATATGATTGGTTTGAAGACATGGGTCCATAGAAACAATCAAAGAGGACCTATTTCTGGCAGCTGAATGCACTGCTTACATCAGAAATTCTTGTTATTTCTCCTTCCATACATCATCTTACATCTTGTACAATGCAATTTAATCTCCTTTCTGTTAATTGCGTGACCTCAAGGCCTTTTGATATGTCATTCTGACACTTCTGTACTGTCAGTACCATGGTCATCAGCAAAGTTTCACGTGTTTATGGTAAGGGCACTGCTGTAGATATCAAATGTGCTCAGTTTCATTTTTAGAAAATTTCATTTTTAGAGAAAAGCACAGTCATGGTAGACTTCCTTTGCTGCAAAAGCAGGGGTTTTTTTATGCCAGGGATATGATAAATGCTTGCACTTGAAACAGCCTGCAGTTTATAACATTACCCTGCCAAAATAAAACTATCAAAGCTAGCTTTCACAGTACAAACCTGCTTAAGGAGTTGCAATTTTAAAAGCAGAGCAGTTGTTTTGAAATGCAATTACATATTTTGGAAAGTTTCTAATAAAAATTGTATTATTTTTAAAGGACACTGATTCTCACGCCATGCAAGTTATAGCCATTTAATTGTATTTTATATGGTATCAAACTTTCTGCCAAAATGTGGTGTTGGAATGTTTTTCGTTGTTACGGGTCTATCAACATTACATCATTTACTCACTGCATCATGTGTGACACATATGTCTGTGCTTAACCTTTACAGTTAGGATATTTGAGCCTGCTTTAATCAAATGTTATACTACTAAATGGGTGTTATTCTTTAAAGCTTCTTTGCTGAGGAAACAGATCTGAGTTTTCATATGTCCACCCACTAGAGGTTGCTATCAAATTTAATAGAATCATAATTACCGACAAATTGGCACGTACTAGAGCCCAAAATTTAAACTTGGTTGCCTTTGTTCTATTGTCTTAACCCTTGTTTCTCATGTAAGCATTCAAACGCTGTGAACAGGAAGATGTATGTCCACACTCTCAGGAAACCAGTAAGACCGGTGGCTTTTTTGCAGGAGACAGGAAAATACTGAAGTTGTTCATATGCAAAGGCATGTTTGTTCTCTTATAGAGGTGTCTGTGGATGTCCCCAACACACTCTGCCTCTTCTTCACTGCTATCGAACTAGAGAAGAGACAGGCATCCCCTTCAAACAGCCCTTTCAGTGCTGCTGTGTGCAAAGCCTTTGGGGTTGGATTTCCACACCCCTTGGGATAACTGAGAAAAGATTTACTCAGTTATTGAACAACACAATGTAGCTACCAGTAACCTGTCCCAGAGCAGCCTTTCTTCTGGCATCTGTTGATTAAGCTGATGACTATTTCTTCATTCTGAGCCTTAGGTGATAAGTTACACAGCAATTTATGCCATCTTTTGGGAAACTCATATAACTGGGAAAGGTTTCTTTGGTGAATGTGACTGCTGGTAGTGTGGGAAGGGATGAGTTTTATGAGCACCTTTCAGAATGGAGGAAATTATAATCTACATAAAGAAAATCTTTGATTTAGAAAACCCTCTCCTTACTCTCTCTTTGCTCAGTCTCCCTAGGTGTTTGTCAGTTGTGCAAATGTATAAGACATATACATAGCAAAGACTATCCTAAAAAGCAGGTGCAAGACTATGATGAGATTCCTGTCAAGTTTCTACTTCCATTATTTTCAGTAAAGTTCAAAAGATGGTGTATAGCAAATCTGAGGCCTAGACTTGAACATGGAGGTAACACCTAGACACGCCATTGACACAGACCTGCATTGCACAAAGCTCACTTGAAGGCAATGAAAAAGACTCCACAGGGCAACTTGATCAGTATCTGAAGCAGAAGAATGGGACCACTGAAGTCAATCTGATTTCACTTGCTTAAAGTAAGTACTATACTTAGGTATGTTTTGGATGTTTGAGCTAAGGTTCAGTTCTGATGTTAGTAAGACCAGCACAGTTGCCTCAAACAACTTCTTAAAGAAAAGCTACAAATCCAAGGCCCTTTCCAACAGATTCCTGCACTTTTGAGTTTTTTCTGCTCTGTCTTAATTGACACACAGACCTCGGGAAGGCCAGTTCAAATCCACTGTGAAACAAATGGAGACAGACATTTGCTTGTCTAAATCCTAGCAAAATCTTTGTATCAAAGATATTATATAGATATCCATCTCAACCTCTGTTTTCCCAGAAAACAAGGAAGACAGAGCCTGGGTGAACTAGCAAGTTAAAGATCCTCTCTAGACTAAAGTTGGTTGGTTTAAATAAGTATAGATTTTAAAGAACATTATAAAAAGTATCTTTTTCCAGATGGTATATTTATAAATACTAAACATTAATTGAGAAAAACTGTTACCTATGAACCTGTGTGAGGGTGGGGTGGGGTGGTTGGCTGGTTTATTGCTTGACTAATCAAAACATTTCAGTGTCATTAATTATGCTCAATAGCTAAGCTTGTATGTGGGTTAAAGACTTAAAAATTATCTGATTTGCAGCTCTTTTCTATTTCATTTTGTAGGTAGTGTAAGTGATTCTGTGTCATGAGAAAATGTATACAACACTGATAAATCCATAAAGTATTTGACCTTTAATCAATCCTAATATTTTCAATCCACAGAGCCTTCTTAAATGCCTGTAACCTTGGCCCTTCCACTCCCATTCATCACAATTACTGTTCGAACTGTCTGATGCAATGCACAAAGCATTGCATGTTGACATCTAATATTTTATCATTAATAAAATTAAAAAAAAAAGTAAGAAACATTCCAAGTATTTTTGCTGTTCTGATATTTTCCAGTGCAGTGCCCAAGAGAGGAAAAGGGACAGTTTTGATTTGTGTTAGTGCTAGCAGATACTGTTAATTAGTGTTTACTGTTAGCAGAATGCAGATACAGCTGATTCTCTAAACAACTTGATTCTTGATGCTATGCTAATTTTCAGTGATTTTTAACTTTTTCTTTCTGAGAACAGTGTTTGTAAAATAGTCAGCTAGACAGCATGGATTGTATCTTAAACAAGAGTTTAAGGAACCTGGAACAGTAGTATACGTGAATTAAGAAAGCTTTGGACCAAACCATGCAGACTTTATTCATGCTAGAATACATGAGTTAGGGCTAGTAGGATTGTAAAAAAAATTCTAATATTTTCTCCCATCCCCCAAGACTTTTATTATTGTCTTGACCAAAGAACACTGCAGTGATGGATGGAAGTACTAACAGAGTTTAGCCACAGAGGAGTTGGTTTCTGTAGATGGCTGAATGATTCAATGCAGAGAACACTGGACTCATCGTGAAGAAACTGGCAGTTCTGCTTCACACCCAGGCAGTTCCTTTATGTTTCTGGGGCCTTTTACTCTATGCATTTTGTCAGTGAAAGTGTCAAGATTTTTTTCTTGGACAGTCTCCTTCCACATGCATTCCTGTGCCAAGTACAAAGAATAACATATTTGGATTGAGATAAGTATGATAAAAATAAATATTACTGAAATTTTCTGTTGTGTAGCATTGGCTTTCACATCACCCATGATTCACAACCCCCGTGAGGCAATAGGTGCTGCCTGGGATTTTTGCTGAAAGAGAACTTCCATTTTCTTTGCGTTCTGAATGAAATGAATCCTTGGATTTCTCCTGTATGGAAGCACCATTTGGATATGTTATTACACTGCTATTTGTTCAGTTTCAGATCTATAATATGCTCTCCAGACCTCTCACACCCAGTACAAAAATATTCTTTCATTAGAATCATAGAATCATTTAGGTTGGAAAAGACCTTTAAGATCATTGTGTCCAACCATTACCCTAAGACTGCCAAGTCCACCACTAAACCATGTCCCTAAGCACCACTTCTACACATCTTTTAAATACCTCCAGGAATGGTGACTCAACCACTTCCCTGGGCAGCCTGTTCCAATACTTGGTAACCCCTTGGGTACAGGAATTTTTCCTAATATCCAGGCTAAGAGTATTCTTTACATATGTGTAGCTCTTTATATGTACACCTTTACTTATGTGCATTTATATGTATATATCTTTCAGAATAAGGAGGTATTGTGACTACTTCAGCGGCAAAAGGTCATCATTGTAAAAAAATGGCAACATTAATATTTTTATACATGTAAGTTCCATCTTAGCGGAAAGGGGTTTATGTTCTCTTTCTCCATCTTGTAGGTTTTTCTTAGCATAGTTTTTATAGGTCTTAACAGTTTATTAGCAGGAATTATATTTTTAATGGAAATCATGAAAAAATTACATGGGAACATGATCTAAGTCCCCCCTCTCCCCCAGTGATATTTCTCTGTTGTTTTTCCAGCTATTTTGCCAAACCAAACAAAATGATTAAAACTGAGCACTGATGTGTAAGAATTAGCATGATATCTCTCTGCAGTGCTGGATGGAAGAATGAGCATGATTTCATTTTTACTGCAGTTACCCTCTAAACTCTTTCTGCCTCTGCAGTTTTACGCGGGTGGAAGTTTCACAGGAATGTCATGGAAAGATTTACAGACTTTCTGGCCAGGTTGATCACTAGCCTCTCTGACATCCTGCCTCTGTTGACAAGACTGTCTGATATTAATTACCAGATAAAAATCTCAGCCTGCTCCAGAGAGTTCAGGGATCACATCATTTGAGTGTGGGAAATATGGACTGTGGCATTATTGTACACAAGGTACCCACAGAGTAAAGTGCGAGACCTTCAATTCTACATAAAAGAGGTTCTGAGAGAATGTTGTAGGTGCAGGAGCGGACAAAATTGGTTACTTCTGCTGTCTTTAGTGGAACTAGAGAATGATAAAGGACCTGATAACCTGTTCCTAAATAATAAAAATTGTGGCAGCAATTCCATTCTGCTGAGTAATGAATATCCTTAATTCCCAGAAGAAAGTGGCTGACCATCAGAACTCATGTTTTCTGCCATTCATGCAGAAGACGTGAAGTTTGAGAGGTCCCAAAGAACACCCATTCTTTTAATTTATGCACAAAAACTCCATTGTGTAGATTTTGCACATTTTAGAAGGTTTAATCTGTGGCTATGCTGGTAAGGTTTTCCATGACAGAAGCTGTCCAAAGAGCCCATCTTAAATAGCAGTTCCAGGTACAAGAATGAAAATAGCTAAAGCCAGGTTGGAAATCTTTTCACAGTTTTGTGGAACCATTAGATCTTCTCTATGCAGTGATGTAAGATACTATAAGTAATCTCAGATATTTACCAGTATGCAGCTAAGTTGTTTTCCATACAGTGGCTAATGGCATGGCTGGTCTATGACTCCACTTGTGTTTCCATAAACTCTTCCATATTGCCCTGTGGACGGAAACACCTGAAAGAAGCTCTTCTTGTGATGCCACCATACAGTTGAAGAGGCTTTGACTTGTGGACCAGAAGATCCGACATGTGCCTGAGTAGCATGACCTCTTCCTTCCTCTCTTTGCTCTGCAGATATATACATCCTCTAAGAAATCTGTTGTTCCTGGCTGCTGTAGCTCATGTTATTAGACCCATATTTTAGCAAAAAAGTATTGCTCATATTTGTGAATGAGTATATTTCCATAGCTCTTGATTGTCCAGAATTCAATCTGCTGCTGAAACTGCTTTTTGCTGCTTTATGTCAGAGATGCAGTGCTGGTGAGACTGATGTCGTCATAGATCTGTATTCATTAGTTTCATTGCACACCGAACATATAACTGCTACTGAAGTGTTCATTTATTACTGCATGAAATTGTGCCAGTTCTCTAGGAATAGATCTGTGAAAAGTGTCGCTGAAAGTGTTTACGTGGGAAGTATATGGACTGGACTCAGTGAGGGACAGGGTGTAAGCAGGGTGAGTATCAGGGGATGGATCCCACTGTCTGGTACAGTCCTCCATACAGGCAGATATTATGATGGGATTTCTGAGCATCTGTGTGTGGCAGCCATTTTGCCTGAAGCATGCCTTCTTTTAAATCCCCACCCCTCTGTGCAGAGGAACTGTTCAAGCTGAGGTGGGACACCCTTTTTGAGGACATGCAAGTGGTAATAAGTCTGCTCCTCAGACAAGTGTTTGGGTTGTTAATAATAGTGTTGCCTGAGTAAATGGAGCAAGATTCATCCCTCATACTCAACTCTCTTCTCCACTGCCTGTGTTTCCTTAGTGCTCTGAGCCAATGTCCTTTCTCTTCCAATTCTCTGCCTCCTGTTTCCTTTCATACCCAACACTCATTTGAAAAAGCCAGCTGTATACAGACACTGAAATTGTTTATCTTGGTAGAGTGAGCATTTTTTATGCTGTTCAGCTTTTTGCCTTAAGCCTTTTGTGTCTCCTTTTGCTGAACTTAACTAATTTCCTTGAGTCTTGTTGCTTAACAGCTTGACTTTTTATCCAGATACTAAATTCATAACAGGCAACTTTCCCCTGTAACCTCTTTCTCTCCCAGTCTAAGTTTTCCTGAGTGTGGTGGCGTTTTTTGTTTGGGTTTGGTTGTTGTTTTTTTTTGTTTTTTTTTTTTTTTCTTAATTCCCCTTTTGGGGAAGTCTTGAACCTGGTTTTGGAGGTCAGTGGCCTAGGACAGGTTATGCCTAATTGCTCAGCAAATATATTTTCAGGCCTAAGTGTGGTTCCAAACTAGAGAAGAGACCTGGTAGTGTGGTAACAGTAATCTCTGAAGATGAGCTGAAGTTCATCTATTCCTGCATGAAGTTTCCATAGGTCTGTACTGAATTTTCTAACTGCAGTCCTTTCTTTCAGATGCTAAGCTGAATGACCTCTCAAGGGTAGGGACCAAGGAAATGCATGTCACTTTTCCAGTGCTTTTAGTGTTTGAAAGGTTTTACAAGTATCTAGTTAAATATGATTCTTGCTGTGTAGTCTGACTTGGGACTTTAGGGTG